>NW_027172394.1:0-367751 GCF_018151085.1 Drosophila tropicalis | reverse complement strand
ACTCGGTGCCACTTTGAGTTGGCGGATGTTTAATATACCGGCCTCTTTTTTCAAGCCTTTGGAAGAGCTGACCTAAGTCGAGAATTCCATTAGTATATATGTCGCTAACTTCAATTCTTGCGATCACTTTATTTCCATGCTTAAAGAAACATTTAGATTCTGTGATGCGCAAGGTCACTACTTTTCGTACTTCATCATTTGCAATGACTTCGTACACGTTGGGCTTGGATACATTTAAATGATTTTGCCTTGGCAAAAGTTCATTGTTTTTAACTGTACAGTTCTTCTCTTGTCTACTTTGTCGCCTGGTAGTGACTTTCAGGACTTTATGTTGAATATCTTTTAAATCGGTTATTGTTATGCGGGAAAGTGCATCCGCAACAAAAATTATCTTTTCCCATTAGGTATTCTACTGTGAAATCATATTCTTCAAGTTCCAGCCGCATGCGTGTTAATTTGGAACTTGGATTTGTCATTGAAAATAAATATGTTAGTGGTCTGTGATCTGTTATTACTGTAAAATGTTTTCCATAAATATATGGTCTAAAATGTGTTATTGCCCAATGAATTGCTGCTAACTCTTGTTCTGTTGTACTTTTATTGCTTTCGCCTTTTGTAAATGAACGTGATGCATAAGCTATTGGGAGTTGAAGTCCACTATGGTTCTGAGTTAGAACCGCTCCACAAGCTTGTTTACTAGCATCAGTTATTATACAAAATTCTTTGCTAAAATCGGGAAATTGAAGTAGTGTTGGATGCATAAGCTTTTCTTTAAGATGCATAAATGCGTTTTGGCATTCGCTCGTCCATTCAAAAGGGACATTCTTTTTGCATAATCTAGTTATGTGTCGCGAATGGTCGGCGAAGTTTTCTATGAAACGACGGTAGTAATTAAAAAATGCTACGAATCGCCTTGCGCTATCTGCATCATGAGGAACCGGATAGTTTTTTATGACATCGTATTTTGTGTCATCGGGCAGGACTCCTTTATCAGTGCATTTGTGACCTAGGAATGTCACTTCATGCATAAAAAATGAGCATTTTTCTGGATGCAACTTTAGGTTGTATCTCCTACATACGTTAAAAACATCAGTTAAGTTTTTAATCATATGTTTTTCGGAACATCCTATCACCATTAAGTCATCCATATAAAGGAATGCCTGCGAAGGTTCCAATCCTGAAAATGCTATTGTCATCATTCTCTGGAAAGAGTTCGGTGCTATTTTAAGTCCAAATGGCAATCGCGTGAAGCGATATGAGCCATTGCTTGTTGAAAAGGATGTTACGTTTCTTGAACTTTCTTCTAGTTCAATTTGGTGAAAACCGGACATTAGGTCGAGGCAGGAGAAGTATTTAGCTCGACCCAATTGGTCTAGAATGTCATCAATTCTGGGAAGCGGAAATTTATCGGACAATAATTTTTTGTTTATTTGACGATAGTCAATTACTAATCGCCATTTCTTTTCTTCTGAGTTAGATTTCTTTGGGACTGATAAGAGTGGGCTATTGTATTCGGATACAGATGGTTCTACGATTTTATCATTTATTAATTTTCCTACTTGTTTTTGGATTTCTTCTATTTGGCTATGCGGACTTCTATAGTTCTTAATATAAATAGGTTCATCATCCCTTAGTCTTAATGTTTGCGTATAGAAATTGTTTGTTGATATCGATTCGGTTTCTAGTCCGAATACATCGCTATATTTGGTACATAATTTTGTTAACTGTTCTTTAAATTGAGGGGGGAAATTTTTTTTTAAGCTATTCAAAACTGTTTCACATCTGATGTCTGGGTTTGTTCGGACAATTTCGTAATTTGAAAGTGTTTCGTATTTTAGTTTTGTGTGTGCGGAGCGAGTGTACTCACATAGTTGGACGCTCACAGTCTGGGCGGCCAAAGTGCTGACTCAGCGGTCACACGCTCTCTTAGCCCTAGCTCATATTACGCATATGCATAATCAGTATGTATGCATGTGCATGCCTGCACATACATATGTATATACAAACAATTGAAGATTGTTTATGCTTGCAACCAATTGTTACAAGTTGAGCTATACTTTAAGTATGAATGATAGGCGACTATGTGAATACACTACAAAGGTACTCAATCTTCATTCTGGAAGATTGCTATGCATATGGAATATGATACTCTATTGCCAAATAAGACATGGACACTGGTAGATTAACTATCATACGAAATACGCGATGGAAGCGTATAGCGGTATAATTCGCGGCTGGTGGCTAAAGGGTGCTCACAGACATACGGCGTCAATTATACAGAAATTTTCTCTACAGTGTGTCGCTACTGTGTCGACCTTACTAAAAGAGAGAACCAGGGATATGTGGACAAGGCAAATTCACAGCAGATGTTGAGGCTAAAAAAAGCGATATATGGGTAAAAAAAAAACAGTAGGGAATTGAAATGCCAAGTGAATGCAGCGAATAATAAGCAAGATTGTTTTGTTTGTATATTGATAAAGCGTGTTGGCAATAATAATTTTAAATGTTTAAAATTCTTTTCTGCAACACAATTCATCAATACACATCACTCATTCCCTAAGCAAACCAACGCCCGCATATATACAGTTGATGTAGCGTTGCGTCTGTGTGTGTATGCATGTACCCTGTTGATGTCATATGGTGTAGTAGGCAGCAAGAAGCGCTGCCCGGAGCAGAGCATTTTATATTGACTGTAACTTGTGTTCAATTTATCCGATCAGATTTAAATTTTGGGATCTGAAGTTTTATATCCAATAGTTTCACATAAGTTTTTCACCTAATTTTTGCTATGATCTTGGATTCATTTCTTGCAAGAACGAGGCATGACCTTATCAGCAGGATATAAAAGGTAGGCTTTGTTTGGTGCTAATATATGTAGATGATTTACTTATAGCTTGCCAAAAGGAAAAGATTGCTATTAAATTCGAATGCGTCGATGAGGGTCCGTCAATAGAGATTTTTGGCATGCAATTAGGCCGGAATGGTGATACAGTGACAACATACTTCTGATATCTACGAAATATTAATGAGTCAATTTGAGTGCTCCATCTCTGTCCATCTCTGATCAAGATCAAATCATCATTTCGTTCGAGATTACTCTATACTATATATCAACTATTAACGAAAAATTTCTTTTAGCAAAAGCTTAATAATTATTTCCCGGGTAATAAAAAGGCCCAAAAACAAAAATTTCTTCCCGATATCTCTTAAGATGGCTGAGAAAAAGGCATACGCACGACGGCTGGACGGACAAACGGCCATGGCTATATCCAGTGTTTGCATATGCTGCTACATAGCAGCAATTTCAATTAAAATATTGCTCTTCTCCCGCTACTGCTGATTTCGAAGGGCTACGTGGCAGAGCAGAGAGCACAAACGGAAAACGGTTGCTCTTCTGCTCTGAGCATTCATCGTGGGAGCACAGAGCAATAGCAAGATCAAACCAGATGGTCGGGGCTAGCTTCGACCGCGTCGAGGTTTGTATACCCTTGCAACTTTTTTGGTAACTCTTTCATTACCTATTAGCCATCAATGTGGAAGAACGTTTTATCTAAAAAGGTTTATGTTTGCGAAAGAATGGCCTACAATCATAGGAAATAACGAAGATATTGATCAAAGTCACTGTTTTCCACCGATCGTTCCTATGGGAGCTATATGATATGATATAGTCACCCGATCTTTATCAAATTCGACACAGTCTTTAACAGATATATTAAATTAAGAAATGTTTAATTTGAAAACAATCGCGTTAAAAGTAACGAAGTTATTTACAAAAGTCACTGTTTTCGCCCGATCGTTCCTATGGGAGCTATATGATATGGTTGCCCGATCTTGATCAAACTTGGCAGTCATTAACAGATATACTAAACTAACAAATGTTTAATTTGAAAGCAATCGCGGTAAAAGTAACGAAGTTATTTACAAAAGTCACTGTTTTTGACCGATCGTTCCTATGGGAGCTATATGATATAGTCATCCGATAATGATCTAATTTGGCACAGTCGCTTATAAGCGTAATAAACTTTCTAATATTAAGTTTCACGATAATAACATAGAAAATAACAAAGGTATTGAGAAAAGTCACTGTTCGTGACTTTGGGGTTTGTATGGGAGCTATATGATATAGTGGACCGATCCGGCTGAATCCGAGATATACAACCCCTGCAGTACATACAAGCCTACGTGCATTTCAGCTCTGTAGCTCTTACGGTCTAGGAGGAGTTTGCGTTGATCCAGACGGACGGACGTACGGACATGGCTAGTTGAACTCGTCTCGTCGTGCTGATCAAGAATATATATACTTTGTATGGTCGGAGATGCTTCGTTCTATGCGTTGCACACTTCTGACCAAAATTAATATACCCTTTTTGCAAGGGTATAAAATTTTCGATATGCTATTTGTAGTTGTAGCAAGCGAGATTAGAGCGGATCAAACAATTTTTGTGCTACTGTTTGCTTCTCTGTTGCTCTCGTAGCAATTACGTACTCGCTCTCATAGTATATCTGTACTAGAGGTAGGCATGGGTCGAAATGTTACATCCAACCCATCCCAGCCCATGCACCCGAAAGCTAAAAAAAAAATTTTCACAATCAGAGAAAACTGTAATTCCACAAACTGGGAGCACAACCGGCAACATGCAAGTTAACATGTACAAGAGGGTAAATGGGATGCATATGGGCAATTCCGAAATCACTCACACGACTTTCGGAATCAGAATAAAACTTTATAACTGAAAAAAATCAAAGAAAATCAAATATTTTACAATTAATCACTAATAATTTTTTAAAATACTTTTAGGGTACTATCAATCTTAATAAAAATTTTGGGCCTCCTGATTATTTTATCTGTTGAAAAAAAAGCTACAAAAAGAGCGGTCACTCACACGACATCAAATATACATACATGAGATTATACATCATTGCTAACAACCGCCAAACTCTACGAACTGTCTGAGAATTTTAAACTTTGAATATTTTTTGCATATATTAGAAATGTTAAGCTGTAAGCCTCGACCTTTTTTAAAAATTATTTTTCTGAGTCATTCACACGACAGCACTAACACGACATTTTTTCCAGTACAGTTTTCAATGCTTTTTCATAGAAAATTTTAGTTAATTTATTAGTATTTCAGCTATTAATACAAACCAAAATAAGAAAGGGATTATTTATGAGTTGATACAGACTAATGTAGGATTTTTTTTTTTTTATTTTGACGCAATTTGACGCAAAAAATATATTTTTACTGTTTTTCGGTCACTCACACAACAAAAAAGATGACTTGACAAATAAGCGAAATTACGGTAAACTCGTACTCTTACGGCTCTCTTTATATTTTTTACGGTTAGTTCACGTATCTAAGTTTCATTTAAGAGCAGAACCACTAACCATAGAATACATAGATGCGTCAAACTCAATATTTTTTGATTACAAACGCTAGCCTGAGCGTGGAACCCCAGAGAACTTCGGCAAAAGCCGAACAGCGTAGAACCCCAGAGAGCGGCCGCAGTGTCGCTACACATCGAAAATAATTCAGTCTGCCACAGATCGCAGAACGATGAGCGCATGTCTGTGTCGCTGTGCTCTCATGCATATGTATGCGTACACTCGTCGGTACATGCTCAGGCTTCGTAGTGTGTGTGTGTGTGACGTGAAGTTGTACAACATCGCATTTCAATAGCTCCCTCAACCAAAATTTTTAATTTTCGACAAAAAAGCGTGAAAAGAATATCAAGAAGTATTGGCATCAGCTTCGTATGTGTCACGGTGGCTGTGCCGATAGAGTGCTCGCTTGGCGATCGGAATATCCCTGGCTCGAATCCCAACTCTATTATCGTTAACGAAGGTTTTTTTTTGTTTATTTTTATTTTTTTTATTTATTTCTATTTTTTTTTCTTTTTGTTTATATTTTTTAATTTATTTTTATATGAATAAAAAAAAATAGACAGAAAAAAACCTTCATTAACGATAATCGGAGTTGGGATTCGAACCAGTGATATTCCGATCGCCAAGCGAGCACTCTATCGGCACAGCCACCGTGACACATACGAAGCTGATGCCAATACTTCTTGATATTCTTTTCACAGAGGCATTACATATTCGCATTGTAGCTTTTTTGTCGAAAATTAAAAATTTTGGTTGAGGGAACTATTGAAATGCGATGTTGTACAACTTCACGTCACACACACACACTACGAAGCCTGAGCATGTACCGACGAGTGTACGCATACATATGCAAAACGAGAGCACAGCGACACAGACATGCGCTCATCGTTCTGCGATCTGTGGCAGACTGAATTATTTTCGATGTGTAGCGACACTGCGGCCGCTCTCTGGGGTTCTACGCTGTTCGGCTTTTGCCGAAGTTCTCTGGGGTTCCACGCTCAGGCTAGCGTTTGTAATCAAAAAATATTGAGTTTGACGCATCTATGTATTCTATGGTTAGTGGCAGAACATTATCGGTAACAGAACCTCTAATACCGTAAATAAATTACTATTTGGAACATTTCTTAATAAAATATAATGAAAAAAATACGGATATTTGGTACTTTATGTTTGGATCCTGTGGTTGACCAATGCTTAAGGTTCTTGGATTTGACCGCTACATTCACAGTTGCTTGGCGATAGGCATCAATGTGTTTCCCAAGGTTAAAGTCCAAGGATCAACTCTGGAGTGATACCAGTGGTTGATGTCGTTGTATTTGGCTACCCTGGTGAGCTGTCAATTGCCTTTCTTTCCTTTCCGGTCTCTGCCCCATAGACGACCGTACCCAACCCGAAATTTGGGTTTTCAGCCCATACCCGCGGGCATTCCCACCTCTAATCTGTACCAAATATTGCCGTTAAGACGTTTATTTCAAATAATAAGAATTTATTTTTCATGACATTGTGTTTTCTATAGTAGTACGAATATATAGCATATAAAAAAATTAAAAATTTAATTTCAAACATGCAGTAATTTCTACTTCTAATTTTGATTTTCGTCTTCCAATGAAGGAAAGTTGTCGATGAGATGACTTTAGTTTAACCAGTAAAATATTTTCCAAAGTGTCGTGGTTTAACCTATTTAGATTGTCGGCCAGTACAAGTTTTATCAGTCACTGTTTTCGGCCGATTGTTACTATGGGAGCTATAAGATATGGTCGCCCGATCTTGGCACAGTCATTAACAGATACATAATTTGAGAGCAATCGCATAGAAAGTAACGAAGTTATTAATCAGAGTCACTGTTTTCCACCGATTGTTACTATGGGAGCTATAAGATATGGTCGCTGATCTTGATCAAATTTGGCACAGTCATTAACAGATATATTAAACTAACAAATGTTTAATTTGAAAGCAATCGCTTAGAAAGTAACAGTTATCTTACTAATGACAATATTAATATTACATGTATAAGACAACTAACTATAAAAATAAAAACCAGAGGGAGGGGGCTAACTTGGACCGCATCAAAGTTTTTATACCCTCGCAGGTTTTTTTTCTTTCCTTACCTATGGTCTTCCAAGTGGGAAAATCGTGTTTCTTTATGCGAAACGGTGTACATACAAAAAAACGAAGTTATTAATCAGAGTCACTTGTGGGATAAAAGGTCCAAGTTATAGGGGACACAAATTTGACTTGTTGTTTTGAGCTCAGTTTATTCAATGATTCTTAATTCTATAAAAATTTCTAATAAAAATTTATGATTTGTTTTTTTTTTTTGTGTTTGATCTTAATTGTTTGTTTAATGATATATATCGTAAGTTTTATTAAAATTTTTTTTCTATGGTATATGGTCCTAAATACTTAGGTTCGAACTTATGGCCCGTATCATTTCTTAGTAAGACTTTATCTCCTATTTCTAATTCGATATTGTTTATTTTCCTATCATATATCTCTTTATTTTTAGCTTTATGCTGTTCTAACATAATTCTGGCTTTTTTATAGGCCTGTTCTAATCTAAATTTTGATTCCTTAGCATAATCTTCCATGTTATAAAGTAAGTTTATCTTATCTATACTATTAAAATGAATGGGTACCAAATTCCAACTCATATGGACAATAATCAAGTGCCATAGAGGGTGTTGTATTGAAACAATATGCGAAGTATCTTATCCATACATCCCAGTCAGTTCTGACAACTGAAATGTATGATCGTAAAAACTCGTTAAGTGTTCGATGGCTTCGCTCCACAGTCTGGTGATTATGTGCAGTAGAAGTTATGTTTTTAATTTTCAAATTTATGCACAAATCTTCAATTATTCAATTTCTATATTCTGTTCCCATGTCAGTAATGAACGTCTTCATTGGACCGTACCGCAGAATAAAATCTTGAAATATAGCTTTTGCTACTGTTATGCATTTTTGTCTTTAATTGGTATTATTACAAGATATTTTGTTAGCTCGCAGATTAAAGTTACTGCGTACTCATTTCCGTGTTCTGATTTTGGTAGTGGACCGATCGTATGCACAATATTACCCAGTTGTGGCGTTTCGGTTATAGTCAGTGGAGTTTTTGTATGCTTGGTTATTTTTGCTTTTTCAATTATTCGCAAGGTCACTACTTTTCGTACTTCGTCATTTACAATAACGTCATATACGTTGGGCTTGTAAGCTTTTTCAAGACTTTGCCTTGGCAATAGTTCTTGCTTATTTTCTGCGCAGAAATTGTTTTGTCTACTTTGGTACCTGGTAGTGACTTTCAGGACTTTTTTGTTCATGTCAATTAGATCGGATATTGTTATCCTTGATAGGGCGTCTACCACAAAATCTTTCCTTTTCAGATACTCTACAGTAAAATCATATCTAATTCGAGTCGGAGGCGTGTTCATTTTGAACTTGGGTTTAGCATAGAAAATAAATATGTCAATGGTCTGTGACCAGTTCTAACTTTAAAATGTTTGCCATATATATGGTCGAAAATGTGTTATTGCTCAATTTATTGCTGCTAATTCTTGTTCCGTAGTATTCTTATTGCATTCACCTTTAGTGAATCCTCGCGATGCATATACAACTGGGAGTTGGAGTCCACTATAGTTTTGAGTTAAAACTGCTCACATGCGTATTTGCTTGCATCGGTGATTATGCGAAATTCTTTGCTAAAATCTGGGTACTGTAACAGAGTGGGATTCATTAATTAAAATTTTACGTTTTTCTTACATAATACTGTTATGTGACGAGAATACTAAGCGAAATTTTGTATGAACCTTCGGTAATAATTGCAAAATGCAATGAATCTTCTAGCGCTGTCCGCATAATATGGCACTGGATAATTTTGAATGATATATTTTGTGTCATCAGGCAAAATTCCTTTATCTGTGCATTAGAGCTGTTCAAACATCAATGTTTGGCCACATCGATGTTTCGATGTTTTTCAGGAAAAAAATCGATGTATCAATACTACATCGAAGTAATATTTTCATTCACATTTTTTGTTTTTCTATATAAAAATAACATCCTTTTTCTAAACTTAAAACTATAAAACAGAAATTTAATTTCGGGAAACAATTCGACACGTGCTTGTAAGAAAAAAATAATTGAAAAAAAAATTGGTCCACATGTCAAAACTACACTTAAAAAATGTTTTGTAACAAATGGAAAATTTGTTTTCTCTTCATTGACAATTTGAATTCGATGAGCAATGCGTTATTTGTTTTCAAGTTTCCTTAAAGTAGGTTATAATACAATAAATAAATAAAAAAGTTTCGGACTTCGTGTTTGCTGCAACACACAAATCAGTTGCTTAAAGTAGGTTATAATACAATAAATAAATAAAAAAAGTTTCGGACTTCGTGTTTGCTGCAACACACAAATCAGTTGCTGTTCAGCAAGAAATATTTTTTTGCTATACTGTTTTTTCAGTGTAAAGCAAGAAAAAGTTTCGTACTTCGTGTTTGTTGCCACACACACAAATGCAAAACCAAATTTTTGATTGCATGCGTGCCTACCCCTGCTATAAAACAGAAGCTCTAAGACAGGGCCCGTCACAAAGAGAGCGCTAGAAAAATGTAGTTGTATGTGTGCACTTGCTTGTCTGCGTGTGTTGCTTTACACTGCGCAAAATGAAAGTTGACAAAATTTTGCCTCAAATCAAGAAAACGAGTACAGCAGCTAAACTGATGCAAGAGAAATGTGTCATCTCTCAACAAAGCGACATAGATCTGCTTGCTTCAAAATGCTGAGGAAAACTAAATCCACCCTCATGCTCTTGATTTTTTTGTGTGAGGACTTCGGCAGCCGTTCGGATACACGCATACGACGAGCCGAACGTGTTCGTCCCCGGGGGATATGAGTGCCTGGCTCTACTCTAAGATATTTTTCCATTATAAACGCTGCCTGCCAAAACCAATAACTCCTAAAATTATGTTTTAGCTTTTACTGCGTTTTTTTCTAATTGACAACAACATTGGAGAAAAAAAATCGATGTTTTTTACGAAAGGAGAAGCATCGATATATCGATTTTAGTACCGTTTTTCTCTCCGCTCTGAGTCTGTTTCAACTATTTTATAGCTTAAAAGTGGTTCATTATTTAAATTTTCTAGGTTTATAATTTGATCTATTTTTGTTGTATTTAGCAATCTTATGACTGCGTTTTGGGAGTTTGTTATGGTATTTGCAATGTAAATACCACTCTGAATTTCTTGATTTGGAATCAATACACTGTGTTCTTGCCGAAACTGTACGATATTGGTACATATATTGGATATTTTAAATTGCTGGATCTAATTTCTAGCCAGTCTTCGGACGGATTGAAATCTAATTGACAGTTGTATTTTCTAATGAAGTCGATTCCTAGTATTAGATCACATGGAATAACGAAATGGGAATTCACGATGTGAAAGTCGTGTGGAATTAATTTGGTTTCACGATGTGAAAGTCGTGTGGAATTAAATATTTTGAAGTTTGTATGTCAATAGAAGTAAACCCTATGGATTTGGTTACTTCTTGACTAATTCCCTGTATGTTTATAGTTTGGTTTGTTTGTATAAATTGAAAAGTATCGGAATTTTCTTTTAAAATGAATATATCCGCACCTGTATCTATTAAAAGTACTAACGTTTTTGCTGTTACCAGAGGAAATGAAAGTAACAAACGTATTTTGACTAAGGTTGATGGCGTGAATCTTGCTATTTTTTACTGCTGGGTACCTAAAGGTGCTTGGGAGTTTCCCGAAGCGTTTTGTGCTACTCGAATGTTATTGTCATTATAACCGTTTTGTCGGTTATTTCCTCGGTTACCTGTTGTAACCTCTCTTATTTCCCCTGTAGTTATTGTTTCTGTTTTGTTGGGAATTCTGGCCGTTATTGTGATTATTATAATTATTGTACTAACCAGGACCATTGCCTCTACCACGATAATTATATTTGTTATTATAGTTACCACGGTTTCTTTAGGCAAACAACTGTATTTGGATTTCCAGTAATCTCAGTACTTTTTATACCCTTGCAAAAAGGGTATATTAATTTTGGTCAGAAGTGTGCAACGCATAGAACGAAGCATCTCCGACCATACAAAGTATATATATTCTTGATCAGCACGACGAGACAAGTTCAACTAGCCATGTCCGTCCGTCCGTCCGTCCGTCCGTCTGGATCAACGCAAACTCCTCCTAGATCGTAAGAGCTACAGAGCTGAAATTTTGCACGTAGGCTTGTATGTACTGCAGGGGTTGTATATCTCGGATTCAGCCGGATCGGACCACTATATCATATAGCTCCCATACAAACCCCAAAGTCACGAACAGTGACTTTTCTCAATACCTTTGTTATTTTCTATGTTATTATCGTGAAACTTAATATTAGAAAGTTTATTACGCTTATAAGCGACTGTGCCAAATTAGATCATTATCGGATGACTATATCATATAGCTCCCATAGGAACGATCGGTCAAAAACAGTGACTTTTGTAAATAACTTCGTTACTTTTACCGCGATTGCTTTCAAATTAAACATTTGTTAGTTTAGTATATCTGTTAATGACTGCCAAGTTTGATCAAGATCGGGCGACCATATCATATAGCTCCCATAGGAACGATCGGGCGAAAACAGTGACTTTTGTAAATAACTTCGTTACTTTTAACGCGATTGTTTTCAAATTAAACATTTCTTAATTTAATATATCTGTTAAAGACTGTGTCGAATTTGATAAAGATCGGGTGACTATATCATATCATATAGCTCCCATAGGAACGATCGGTGGAAAACAGTGACTTTGATCAATATCTTCGTTATTTCCTATGATTGTAGGCCATTCTTTCGCAAACATAAGCCTTTTTAGATAAAACGTTCTTCCACATTGATGGCTAATAGGTAGTGAAAGAGTTACCAAAAAAAGTTGCAAGGGTATACAAATTTCGACGCGGTCGAAGTTATCCCCGGCCCTCTGGTTTGTAAGTACTTTGCTATGGCTTCATCCATGGTTGTAAAGTTGCCAGAGCCAAGGATTATTTTAAGTCTATTTTGCTCAAAATTTTCAATTATTGCTTCTATAGCATCGTCGGTGCTACTCTTATGAGCAAGTCCCGCTGGCGTACCTTCATCGATATTTGCCGCTTCAAGCGTAAGTTATCAATATCCGTTGAAAATTTGACAGCAGTTTTACCTTTCTGATTTGTACTCTTCAATCTGGCTTTTATGGCTTTGGATGCTTCACCAACTATAATGCCTAGCAATTTTAGTATTATTGTACCCATTCAGGGACATCCTTATTTTTAGGTCTCATTACATTAGTAATATTTCATTAACAGAAAGATGAGGAGAGATAAGGTGAGAAAGGTTGTTAAAAGATTGGCAAAGAACACGAAGAGGTTCGTGAAGAGAGTAGTTAGTCAGACATCTACTAAGGTGAATAGGAAAAAAGTTTCTGGTCCGACGTGAGGGAACACAAAAATACAGCGTATCTAGTAAATTGGTAGAAATGACTTCGCCGTTGACTAGTTTATGGAGAAAGAGAATGCCAAAAACAAGCCTACGGTTATAAAGTGAAGGAAGATTAATAAGAAGTCTGTCAGAATAAGAAGGTAGGCGAAAACCCGGGTCCCAATTTAGACCGCGTAGCGCAAACTTAAGGAATTGCTTCTGTACCGATTCAATACTACGCTGGTGAACATCATATTGCGGGTTCCAAACTGGCGAGCAATATTCTAGAGTAGGGCGAACTAACGAAGTGTATAAAACCTTTGTTACATAGGGATCATCAAATTCTTTGGCCCAACGTTTAATGAAGCCGAGAAGGCTGCTTGCTCTGTTGACAATTGAAGAAATATGAACATTAAACTTTCGTTTAGGGTCAAATAGTCTTTGAATGATGGAACACAATCTAACAGAACAGACTTAATAGAGTAATGAGCTAGGAGCGGAGACAAACGACTGAAAGTCATAAAAGAACACTTAGAGGCATTAAGGTGTAATTTATTAACGTGGCACCAATCACAGAACGCATCGAGATCTGATTGCAAGTACTGTTGGAAAGAAGGATCATTATAGGAATAACAAATCTTGACGTCATCCGCAAACATGAGCACGCGTGAATGAGCCAAGGCCAAAGGCAAATCATTTATAAACAATGTAAATAATAGTGGGCCCAGATGACTGCCTTGGGGTACACCTGACGTAACTCGAACAGTTTTAGATATCGAGGAACGAAAAGACACCTTTTGGGTTCTACCAATAAGATACGACTTTAACCAACCCAATAATTTTGGTGAAAAACCCATGATGTTAAGTTTCGCGAGAAGCAAAGAATGATCAACCGTATCAAAAGCCTTACTGAAGTCAGTATAAATAACATCAGTTTGACACTTTTTACGGAAGCCATGGTGTACAAGGGTAGTCAATTCTAAAAAGGTTGGTAAGCGACGAACGACCTTTCATGAAACCATGCTGACAAGGCGAAATAGTGGATCTGGATAGATGTTGAAGAGAAGACGTAATAATTTTCTCAAACAGTTTAGGTATTGCCGAAAGTTTGGCAATGCCACGGTAGTTGGAAACATCCGATTTGCTACCCTTTTTAAAAAGCGGAATAATAAATGACTCCTTCCAAATATCAGGAAATCTACAAGTCTCACTCGATATAAAGAATAACCGAGCTAAAGGCTTAGATAGGGAAATAGAACACATTTTAAGGATGCAACTAGGTATATCATCAGGCCCGGGAACGAAGGAAGACTTCATAGATGACAAGCTAGAGAGAATACAGTCTTCAGTAATACTGGGAAAAAACATACAATTTAAATGTGGGATTGAAAAGGGATAGGGTGTGGGATCCGAAACAGTAGTAGAATATGTCGACTGAAAAAATTTAGCAAACAGATCTGCAATATCTAAATCATTATTAGCAGACTGGTCGTTAAGTCTGAAGGTGGAAGGTAGTACATTAGAGCGTCTTTTGGAATTGACAAAGTTGTAAAATCTTTTGGGCTTATTATAAAATTCAGCCTTACAGCGAACGAGATAATTGTTGTAGCATTGAGTATTTAAAAGACAAAATTGAGATTTGGCTATACAATAATTTGCATAGTCAAGTCGCGAACCAGTTTTTTTAAATCTTTTAAAATATCTCGATTTAATGTTACGAAGATTAGAGAGCCTACGTGTGAACCAGACTGGCGAGCTGGAGACGGTAGAGACATTCACATAAGGAACGCATTTATCAATTAGAGAATTAAGAGCAGAATAGAAAAACTTCACTGCACAATCTATATCGCGGCACTCAAATAGAAACAACCAATCAAAAGAGAAAATAAGGCTGTTAAGAAGATTGAAATTTGTTTTACGAAAACATCTACGACGAGAATTTGAGATGTTTTTAAATAAATTAGTAACGGAATTGTAAGAAATAGTAACTTCAATGGTAGGATGATAAGGATCTTCAGGTTTCACTAGTGGCTGTGTTTGCGATACAGCACTAACAGTGGGATCAGAGACAAAAACAAGATCAAGGATTCTTTTAGAACAGTTAAGGAAAGAATTCAACTGATATAGTGGACATTCAAGTAGGCTATCATGAAAAACATGTTGAGATGAAGGAATTAAGAAAGATAGATTATCATCAACAAGCCAAGAAATATTAGGCAAGTTAAAATCACCTAAAACTATAAGAACATCACGATCTTTAAGACGACCAAAAATAGTTCGTAAAGCATCAGCATGGTGCACGTAGATCATGATATCAGAAGCTGGAGGAATATATGAACAAGAGATATATAGGCTAAAGTTAGAACATGTAACTTCGACGCAAATAAACTCAACACCTAAGGGGAGATCAATCGGCACCACACTTGAAGACAGATTCGAGTTTACAGCAATGAGTACTCCACCGCCACGACGACCAACACGATCAAGCCTATAAAAAATAAAATTATTAGAAAGAATTTCATTATCTAAAACAGAGGAGTTAAGCCAAGTTTCAGAGAAAGCTAATATGTCAGCTGAAAAGGTTTGGCTATCACAGAAAAGGTTCGACAGCTTGGTAAGAAGTCCTCTTACATTTTGATAATGAATGCAAAGACTAGACGTTATTAGTTTTTTGAGGCAGAAGATAAAGTAGGAAGGTGGACAGGCAACGGACGAGAGCGCTTATTGGGCGCAAACTCGTGTACAACTAGGCCCTCTGGCCAAAAATTAGGGTCAACCATAGCTGAGAAGTACTCATTTGGTACTGTAATTTTAAAAGAGGAGATTTCGCGAGAAAACTTAAACTTTTGAATTAAAACCTTAGCAGGGCAAATATTGGTAATAGACGACTCAGAAGTATCTGGAGCAAGCCTAGAAATAAATAATTGTTTGCGATGAGGTACTACAGTTAATGGAGGCGGAGGAGCATTGGGATCCGCAAGTGATTGAGAGCCGGCATGATCCTGTGATTGATCAGAGTTCCCGTGAGGGATAGATTGAGGTACACCAGGGCTTGTAATGGGTACTTCAATCTGAAAAGAAGAGCATAAAGAGGGACAAGAAGATGGTGTAGGCGAAAGTAAAATCGGAGAGGAAGTAATAGAGAGAGCTGGCGACTGCTTACGAGGCAACTCAAGGGTACATTTCTTGTGCAATTTCTCAGAAGGTGGAACAAATTTGAATTGCGACAATAATTGATCGCTAGAGTCACACTCGTTTGACAGCTGTTTGGCCAGTTTGTTTAAAGAAAGAAACCTTAAACGAAGATCCCTATACATACGGCTAAAATCAAGCTGCTGGCTGGCACAAGATGGGCAAGTCCAGCGCATTAAGCCACGCTCAGGCTTAGACACAGACAAACCAGAAAATTTGTCGTAGTCGCGGCCATTGAGGCCAGCACATTTTAAGTGAATAAGATTATCGCAGAGCCAACAAGATATTGCTCTATACTGATCATCAAAACGATCAGAATGTTTGCAATTAGGTAGACAACAAGCCATTGAAAAGCCGAAAGAAAGGCAAAAAAATTATATATATATATAAGAATATATAAAAAAATTAAATTCACAGCACAAAGATAATTATTGATAAATAATCAATAATTACAAATAAAACAAAGAGACAGCTATAGTGCACAGCACAACAGAGAGTGCAAGAACAGCTATAAGCCGAGCTTTGAGAGGCGGCCTTACAAAAGTGATTACGCGGGAGAGAAGCTAAGCACAAGCACAAAGCAGAGAGAACAACAAAGCCACTAGCACTGATGGTATGATGGGGGCGATGAGGGGAGCAACTGCAGAAGCAATGACGAAAGAAAAAAAAAATATGTAAATGCACCAAACACTAATCACGAAAAAGAAAAAACTGTTTAAACTGATTAATTTGGCGAATTATGGAAATAAAACACAAGGGAGTCAAGCGAACAACACCAGCGGAAGTGTAAACAAACTAAGCACAATTAAAAATTGAGAAAAAACAATAAATATTAATAAAAACTCATGAGCTATGCAAAAACACGACCGTCACGTCAGAGAGCAGAAAGCTTATTATAATTTAATTATATTTATAATTTATAATTTAATTATAATTTATATTAAATTTGTTTTTTATTTTTAATAAAAAAAAAATTTTTTTTTTTTTTTTTTTTTTTTTTGATCTTAATTTATGTTGCGTTCATCTGACCAGTTCTATTAGTGTAGCAGTTCACCGTATTGCGAATACAGTGGTCCAGGACAGTCCAGGGGACACTTCTTCGTTTCCTTTGACATTGGCTTTTGCTTTGGAGGAGTAGATTTTTTTATTATTATTTGTTGTTGAAATGCATTTTTGAATATTTATTTCTGAGTAAGTTGGAGATTGTGGCTTTTCGTCTTTTTGTGACTAAAAATTGAAGTTTTTGTTGTAGCTTTTGTGCTACAGCTCATGGAGGTGGTGCTTGTTTAGAATACAATAGCCATTTAATGTGTGCTATTCTTTTTTTTATCTTATTTTGCACTCCACTTCTTCATGCCATCTCACACTCTACTCACTCAGAATATTCATTTGCTTTTGGTATTGTTTAAGAATAAACATCATGTTCATCTGAAATCAGATTGAACAAAGAAATATACAAAACATAAAACAAAAATAGCTGGTTTGTAAGTACTTTGCTATGGCTTCATCCATGGTTGTAAAGTTGCCAGAGCCAAGGATTATTTTAAGTCTATTTTGCTCAAAATTTTCAATTATTGCTTCTATAGCATCGTCGGTGCTACTCTTATGAGCAAGTCCCGCTGGCGTACCTTCATCGATATTTGCCGCTTCAAGCGTAAGTTATCAATATCCGTTGAAAATTTGACAGCAGTTTTACCTTTCTGATTTGTACTCTTCAATCTGGCTTTTATGGCTTTGGATGCTTCACCAACTATAATGCCTAGCAATTTTAGTATTATTGTACCCATTCAGGGACATCCTTATTTTTAGGTCTCATTACATTAGTAATATTTCATTAACAGAAAGATGAGGAGAGATAAGGTGAGAAAGGTTGTTAAAAGATTGGCAAAGAACACGAAGAGGTTCGTGAAGAGAGTAGTTAGTCAGACATCTACTAAGGTGAATAGGAAAAAAGTTTCTGGTCCGACGTGAGGGAACACAAAAATACAGCGTATCTAGTAAATTGGTAGAAATGACTTCGCCGTTGACTAGTTTATGGAGAAAGAGAATGCCAAAAACAAGCCTACGGTTATAAAGTTAAGGAAGATTAATAAGAAGTCTGTCAGAATAAGAAGGTAGGCGAAAACCCGGGTCCCAATTTAGACCGCGTAGCGCAAACTTAAGGAATTGCTTCTGTACCGATTCAATACTACGCTGGTGAACATCATATTGCGGGTTCCACACTGGCGAGCAATATTCTAGAGTAGGGCGAACTAACGAAGTGTATAAAACCTTTGTTACATAGGGATCATCAAATTCTTTGGCCCAACGTTTAATGAAGCCGAGAAGGCTGCTTGCTCTGTTGACAATTGAAGAAATATGAACATTAAATGAAAGTTTAGGGTCAAACATAACGCCTAAGTCTTTGAATGATGGAACACAATCTAACAGAACAGACTTAATAGAGTAATGAGCTAGGAGCGGAGATAAACGACTGAAAGTCATAAAAGAACACTTAGAGGCATTAAGGTGTAATTTATTAACTTGGCACCAATCACAGAACGCATCGAGATCTGATTGCAAGTACTGTTGGAAAGAAGGATCATTATAGGAATAACAAATCTTGACGTCATCCGCAAACATGAGCACGCGTGAATGAGCCAAGGCCAAAGGCAAATCATTTATAAACAATGTAAATAATAGTGGGCCCAGATGACTGCCTTGGGGTATACCTGACTTAACTCGAACAGTTTTAGATATCGAGGAACGAAAAGACACCTTTTGGGTTCTACCAATAAGATACGACTTTAACCAACCCAATAATTTTGGTGAAAAACCCATGATGTTAAGTTTCGCGAGAAGCAAAGAATGATCAACCGTATCAAAAGCCTTACTGAAGTCAGTATAAATAACATCAGTTTGACACTTTTTACGGAAGCCATGGTGTACAAGGGTAGTCAATTCTAAAAGGTTGGTAAGCGACGAACGACCTTTCATGAAACCATGCTGACAAGGCGAAATAGTGGATCTGGATAGATGTTGAAGAGAAGACGTAATAATTTTCTCAAACAGTTTAGGTATTGCCGAAAGTTTGGCAATGCCACGGTAGTTGGAAACATCCGATTTGCTACCCTTTTTAAAAAGCGGAATAATAAATGACTCCTTCCAAATATCAGGAAATCTACAAGTCTCACTCGATATAAAGAATAACCGAGCTAAAGGCTTAGATAGGGAAATAGAACACATTTTAAGGATGCAACTAGGTATATCATCAGGCCCGGGAACGAAGGAAGACTTCATAGATGACAAGCTAGAGAGAATACAGTCTTCAGTAATACTGGGAAAAAACATACAATTTAAATGTGGGATTGAAAAGGGATAGGGTGTGGGATCCGAAACAGTAGTAGAATATGTCGACTGAAAAAATTTAGCAAACAGATCTGCAATATCTAAATCATTATTAGCAGACTGGTCGTTAAGTCTGAAGGTGGAAGGTAGTACATTAGAGCGTCTTTTGGAATTGACAAAGTTGTAAAATCTTTTGGGCTTATTATAAAATTCAGCCTTACAGCGAAAGAGATAATTGTTGTAGCATTGAGTATTTAAAAGACAAAATTGAGATTTGGCTATACAATAATTTGCATAGTCAAGTCGCGAACCAGTTTTTTTAAATCTTTTAAAATATCTCGATTTAATGTTACGAAGATTAGAGAGCCTACGTGTGAACCAGACTGGCGAGCTGGAGACGGTAGAGACATTCACATAAGGAACGCATTTATCAATTAGAGAATTAAGAGCAGAATAGAAAAACTTCACTGCACAATCTATATCGCGGCACTCAAATAGAAACGACCAATCAAAAGAGAAAATAAGGCTGTTAAGAAGATTGAAATTTGTTTTACGAAAACATCTACGACGAGAATTTGAGATGTTTTTAAATAAATTAGTAACGGAATTGTAAGAAATAGTAACTTCAATGGTAGGATGATAAGGATCTTCAGGTTTCACTAGTGGCTGTGTTTGCGATACAGCACTAACAGTGGGATCAGAGACAAAAACAAGATCAAGGATTCTTTTAGAACAGTTAAGGAAAGAATTCAACTGATATAGTGGACATTCAAGTAGGCTATCATGAAAAACATGTTGAGATGAAGGAATTAAGAAAGATAGATTATCATCAACAAGCCAAGAAATATTAGGCAAGTTAAAATCACCTAAAACTATAAGAACATCACGATCTTTAAGACGACCAAAAATAGTTCGTAAAGCATCAGCATGATGCACGTAGATCATGATATCAGAAGCTGGAGGAATATATGAACAAGAGATATATAGGCTAAAGTTAGAACATGTAACTTCGACGCAAATAAACTCAACACCTAAGGGGAGATCAATCGGCACCACACTTGAAGACAGATTCGAGTTTACAGCAATGAGTACTCCACCGCCACGACGACCAACACGATCAAGCCTATAAGAAATAAAATTATTAGAAAGAATTTCATTATCTAAATCAGAGGAGTTAAGCCAAGTTTCAGAGAAAGCTAATATGTCAGCTGAAAAGGTTTGGCTATCACAGAAAAGGTTCGACAGCTTGGTAAGAAGTCCTCTTACATTTTGATAATGAATGCAAAGACTAGACGTTATTAGTTTTTTGAGGCAGAAGATAAAGTAGGAAGGTGGACAGGCAACGGACGAGAGCGCTTATTGGGCGCAAACTCATGTACAACTAGGCCCTCTGGCCAAAAATTAGGGTCAACCATAGCTGAGAAGTACTCATTTGGTACTGTAATTTTAAAAGAGGAGATTTCGCGAGGCCTAGAAAACTTAAACTTTTGAATTAAAACCTTAGCAGGGCAAATATTGGTAATAGACGACTCAGAAGTATCTGGAGCAAGCCTAGAAATAAATAATTGTTTGCGATGAGGTACTACAGTTAATGGAGGCGGAGGAGCATTGGGATCCGCAAGTGATTGAGAGCCGGCATGATCCTGTGATTGATCAGAGTTCCCGTGAGGGATAGATTGAGGTACACCAGGGCTTGTAATAGCATAAAGAGGGACAAGAAGATGGTGTAGGCGAAAGTAAAATCGGAGAGGAAGTAATAGAGAGAGCTGGCGACTGCTTACGAGGCAACTCAAGGGTACATTTCTTGTGCAATTTCTCAGAAGGTGGAACAAATTTGAATTGCGACAATAATTGAACGCTAGAGTCACACTCGTTTGACAGCTGTTTGGCCAGTTTGTTTAAAGAAAGAAACCTTAAACGAAGATCCCTATACATACGGCTAAAATCAAGCTGCTGGCTGGCACAAGATGGGCAAGTCCAGCGCATTAAGCCAAGCTCAGGCTTAGACACAGACAAACCAGAAAATTTGTCGTAGTCGCGGCCATTGAGGCCAGCACATTTTAAGTGAATAAGATTATCGCAGAGCCAACAAGATATTGCTCTATACTGATCATCAAAACGATCAGAATGTTTGCAATTAGGTAGACAACAAGCCATTGAAAAGCCGAAAGAAAGGCAAAAAAATTATATATATATAAGAATATATAAAAAAATTAAATTCACAGCACAAAGATAATTATTGATAAATAATCAATAATTACAAATAAAACAAAGAGACAGCTATAGTGCACAGCACAACAGAGAGTGCAAGAACAGTTATAAGCCGAGCTTTGAGAGGCGGCCTTACAAAAGTGATTACGCGGGAGAGAAGCTAAGCACAAGCACAAAGCAGAGAGAACAACAAAGCCACTAGCACTGATGGTATGATGGGGGCGATGAGGGGAGCAACTGCAGAAGCAATGACGAAAGAAAAAAATATGTAAATGCACCAAACACTAATCACGAAAAAGAAAAAACTGTTTAAACTGATTAATTTGGCGAATTATGGAAATAAAACACAAGGGAGTCAAGCGAACAACACCAGCGGAAGTGTAAACAAACTAAGCACAATTAAAAATTGAGAAAAAACAATAAAATTTAATAAAAACTCAGGAGCTATGCAAAAACACGACCGTCACGTCAGAGAGCAGAAAGCTTATTATAATTTAATTATATTTATAATTTATAATTTAATTATAATTTATATTAAATTTGTTTTTTATTTTTAATAAAATAATAATAGTATTGCGAATACAGTGGTCCAGGACAGTCCAGGGGACACTTCTTCGTTTCCTTTGACATTGGCTTTTGCTTTGGAGGAGTAGATTTTTTTATTAGTATTTGTTGTTGAAATGTATTTTTGAATATTTATTTCTGAGTAAGTTGGAGATTGTGGCTTTTCGTCTTTTTGTGACTAAAAAGTGAAGTTTTTGTTGTAGCTTTTGTGCTACAGCTCATGGAGGTGGTGCTTGTTTAGAATACAATAGCCATTTAATGTGTGCTATTCTTTTTGTTATCTTATTTCGCACTCCACTTCTTCATGCCATCTCACACTCTACTCACTCAGAATATTCATTTGCTTTTGGTATTGTTTAAGAATAAACATCATGTTCATCTGAAATCAGATTGAACAAAGAAATATACAAAACATAAAACAAAAATAGCTGATACAGATTCATATATCAAGTATGGCTCAAAAACCAAACAGAACATGCGTCCACACTCTGTGGAAAAGCACTCATGATTTTAACAACGGCGCAAAATCAAGTCGCCAACGCTGTGCATGATATAAACAAGCATTAATATAAACATTAGAGTAAGCATTTTTAAGAACAATTGTCGCCTCTTAGAGTCTAAGAATTCTTTGATATACACAAGACGTTTGTTAATAAAATCAGTTCATATTTTGAAGTCAACAGATGAAGATGGTGTTTTAGTTTGCGGTGCTGAAATCCTCTTCATTTTGGTCCTTCGAGCATAAAGGAACACTGTAGTTTTCCCCACCAGTGGTAAGAGACTAAGAGAATGAATCAGCTCCTTAAAGTCTGAATTCTTATGATAAGATCTGCTAAAGGTAGCCAAATAAAAAACTCTTGTTTTCCCCCACCAGTGCACATTGGGCCAGATTCACTTTTTTTGGCATAAACTACATTTCAAAATAGAATTTTGAATTTTTTTTTTGAATATACCACGTTTTTACCGTTATCCGCCAAAATTGGAAAAAAATACCCCATTTGCATACTTTTTAGGCTTTATTTTTAAAAAATTTTAAGCCTTTTTAAGCCTTCAAAGCTGAAATTGCCCCAATAACCAATAACTGCGCAATTTAGAATGGATAATTTCTTATTATATTTAAGTATAAACACACAAAATAGTATAATATACCATTAAGTTAGATGAAAAACATGAACATTAATCTGAGTATTCGACCTGCATATCCAATGTCACTGTTTTCGTGATCCGTATCCAAGTCGCTATCGTCGCTGCTTGAGAAATTTTCTTTGTTATTGTTATTAACATTTGGTGCTTCTAAAAGTTCAATAACTTCCTTTGGTAGTGGGTTTTTCTTATTTTGAGCTACTCGTTTGTTAATATTAATGCTTGAAAGAAAAGGGTCAGATGAATCCATTGATCTATTGAACACATCCGTTATGTTATTGATACGAGAATTCCGTCTTGCATGTGATCGTCTATCACGTTTATAAAGTTTGTTGCGCGCTTCAGATGCATTTTCCCCAAAGCTACCAATAGGTAATACTGATGACGCCATTATCTGCGAACCGTGAACCAAAACTTTATGGACAGTTGCTGACATCGGGTACCAAGAATAATTCTGCATATAGTTTGACGCAGTTTCTTGGCAGAATTGGCTGAATTTGGTAATATTTATACGGAATTCACTTGAAATAGTTATCAAAATGTAGAATATTATAGTCTAATCCCAATATTAATGAAAGTTGCCTTGTGTTTTTGAATGCTCTTCTTGCGGTATTGCCGTCATTTGTATTTCCACTTCCATTTGCTCTTGGTTGATCCACGTGTAAGCCCAATTGTCTCCAATATAATTTTTGTATTCCTTTTTTTACGGGACATCATTTCATCTTTTTTCTTTTTATCCCTTACTTGCCACTTTTGAAGGTGTAATTTATATGAGATGTGAAGTACGAATTCAAAAAATCTTATCCATGCATGTAAGGGACTGATGCCGTGTTGAAGATTTTCAGATTTAGACGGATAGCTTGAGAATTCACTGGTTGCCATGAAATCCTTTGGACTTGCTCCACAAATAGGACATACTTGATTAGATTTGGTTCCCGTTAGCACATTTAACACCTTACCGTCTATCAGTGTCAAATGGAGATAAAAAGTGACTAAGTTTCCGATCAATTGAGAAATTGTAACTGAAAGCTGTTAGTTTTTGTATTTGTGATTCCAAATCAGCCTACTCTGCAAGATCCCAAAATCGTCCGTTAACTTTAGTGGAATAACACTCGTAACAAATAACAATCGTAGTTGGCATCGTTTTTTTCACCAAGAAATCTCTGCTTATACGTACATTGCCCCGTAGAGCCGTCAAATCCATAACTCGCAATGAGTTTTATATCTTTTATATTTCTATATTTCTGAAATACCTCCTCTTGCATAAGGATAATTCGGCTAGCCGTGTGATTTAGCAAATTTTGGAGAGATACTTGGGTTCTGGTTTCCGTAACATTGACTCCGATGGGCCTACACTCCAACTTAGCTTCCCTTACCTTGTTATAGGACGGATAAATATTGAAAAATTGGTTCTTGTTAAAAGCTCTCATTTTGTTGTATTGTGCTTTGGTTAGGGAGTTGTCAATCAAAAACCCAAGAGCTTGAATTGGTGTGACTGGTACTGGCTCCGAAACTGACAATTTTTGATTAATCTCACTTAATACATTTGAAGAATGTATTATATCTTTAATACAGAAACAGTATTGCTCTCTTTGGCTTTTTTAGCTGACATTAAAGCTGCATGCAAAAGAAGGTTTGTACTATTTCCTTCCTTGTCGGCAAGTTCTACCGCCCTTTTTCTTTTAAGCCGTGATCCTGCATCATTAAACGGCAGTCGTGGTCGTCCCATTCGGTTGGATACGTCTTGGTCTTGGTCGACACTCATAATTTTGGCAAGCCAACTTGAATGCTTATTTTTAAAAGTACCAATTGTACGATGACATTTTTTTTAATTTTTCGTTACATATAGGTGAAAACTCCTCCTTGATATTTCGGCTTTCATTTCATTTGTTACATTATTTCGTCGTAATTGGCCAATAATCCAGTCAATTTTTTTTTTTTTTTTTTTATAACGTTTAATATATATTTGTTGAATCTACTCTTAAATTAGAGCCTAACAACAAGTTTGAGATATTTTTCTTAATCTAGTACTTAAGATAAATCCTGGGGATATTGCAGGCGGCCCGAATCACTTGTTATTGGGTTGGTCTGTCATTTCTTTTAAGACGAGTTCTATTATTAGTTCGCGTAAGGGAATTGGCAAGAACATTTGGGTGTGCATCCAGTTTCGCAGAATACTTTAGTTGTTGACTACCTATTTCAGATTTTACGCTAGGTATATTTAAATCATTTTGAATGTTGTCGTTCCGTATGTACCACGGGGCCCCCGTGATTGATCTTAAAATTTTCGACTGCGCTCTTTGTATAATATCGACATTGCTGGTACTTGCCTTCCCCCATAGTACGGCTCCGCCCATAGTCCAGATGGGTTTCAGTACGGAGTTGTATAGGAGGACTTTATATTCCAGACGTAGAGGGGACCGAGCATTGATGATCTAATGTAGGCTACTTGCTTTCAGTTTAAGCTGTGACTTTTTTGTGCTTCGATGTGCTTGCGCCAAGTTAGTCTTCTGTCTAGGTGGATGCCAAGGTAAGTGACATCCTCGGCTTGAGGAACTGGTACGTTGTTTAGCATTAGAGCTGGACAGTTTTTTCTGTTAAGCGTAAATGTAACATGTTTGCATTTCTGCTCATTGACCCGGATACGCCAGGTTGCTAGCCATTCCTCTACCACCTTGAGGTGTTCCTCTAATTTTGCAGAGGCTTGTATTGGGCACTTGGATCTGCTGAGGATTGCCGTGTCATCGGCAAAAGTGGACGTTGGAGCCATTACATCTTACAGCGAATTGCCTATTGTAAAGGTAAGATTCCATGAGTTGTGGGTGTACTGTGGCAGTTTTTGCCGGATTTTGAACATCAGACCCTCCAGCCAAACTCTATCGAAAGCCTGGGCAACGTCGAGAAAGACAGCCGCACAGTATTCTTTTAGTTCGAATGCTGTTCGTATTTCGGATGTTATGCGATTGACTTGTTCAATTGTACCATGTTTTTCACGGAAGCCGAACTGGTGTGAAGGGATTGTGTTCTCCGATGCCAGAAATGAGTTTAGTCGGATCTGCAGGACCTTTTCAAAAAGCTTCGAAAGACATGGCAGCAAACTAATTGGCCTATAGGATGATGGCTGGGTTTTGTCCTTTCCCACTTTAGGAATCATGATGATAGTGGACCTTTTCCATGTTCTTGGGAAGTAGCCAATTCTTATTATAGCGTTGAACAGTTTGCAGATGTATTGTATGGCAATGATACGGAGTTCCAGGATCATTTTCGGTGTGATTAGGTCATGGCCAGGGGCTTTTTTTGGCTTTATGTGGTTTTTAATAACTGCAGTGATCTCGTCCGATTGGAGTTCCGAGTACTCACTATCCGTTAGTGTGCTCGAAGGGGGAAGTACAGATGAGTTTGATGTTGGATTTGGCTGGAAAACCATTTTAAGATGTGTGGCAAATACGGATGCCCTCTCTTCGCCACTGCGGGCCCATCCACCGGTTGGACTCCTTATCGGTGAAATTGTCTCTGCAGGAGCGCTTAAAGTTGGGTGGGCTTTCCACAGAGGATGTTTAGTGCTGGTTGGGCTGAGCTTTTCTATGTATTTTCTTTGAGCCCAGCTTTCCTCTTGTCTTAACGCCTTGGAGAGGTTGCGATTAGCATGCCTTAGGCGAAGTTTTGCTGCTGGTGAGCGAGTAATCTGCCATTCTCTTCTTTGACGTCGTTTTTCCGTTACTAATTGTTCTATCCGCCGGTTCATAGGCCTGTCAACAGGTTTAGTGTAAGAAGAGGCAGGTGGAGTAGATACTTTTGCTGCAGCTGCCATCATAGACTCAAGTGTAGAGACGCACATATCAATGTCCTCTGCAGCATTCAGTTTCGGCGAACAGTCAATGTGGGCACTCATGTACATTTTAAATTTAAGCCAATTTGTTTTGTTGTTTGTAAGCCTATATGGGCGATCAAGTACTTGAGGTCTTGTTAATAGTGTGAATAGTACTGGAGAGTGATCGGAAGTTAGATCTAGCAGTGTATCCGCAGTGATCCGATTACGTGGAATCCTCTTGGTTACTGCGAAATCAATCAAGTCAGGCACTTTCTGTGGATCTGTGGGCTTCAGAGATTGAGAAGCGTGGTGGGCAGTACAGGGCAACCAATGTAGTGTTGCCGCAGCTGGTTTGGACGGTTATAGCAGTTGCTTGTAGGTGCTGTGTTTCAAATCTGTTGAGGAACGAGTGTTTTATACGGTTTTTGATTAGGATACCAGTCCCGCCATGAGCTTTTCCGTCTGGATGGTTTGTTGCATAGAAGGTATATTTTGGTATTTGAAAATTATTTTTTGATGTTAAATGTGTTTCCGAAATCAGCAAAACGTCGATTTCACTTGAGTCTAGGAATAGTTGCAGTTCATTTTTGTGCTTGGAGATGCCGTTAGCATTCCAAAAACATGGACGTAGGGAAGCCATTATTTATTCTCGATAAGGTTCTGGATAAGCAGGTTTTGATTCCGCATCAGTTCTTGCATACAGTTTTGCATGAACGTCATAAAAGTGGTCATGCTTTGATTGAGTGAGATCAATAGGGCTTCTAAGCCACTTGGAGTTTGCTGGCCAAGCTCTGGTGCGCTAGGTTGCGGATTCTGTAGATGGTGGAGTGACGGGGTCTCTTTTGCGGGCTCCGTCTGCCCAGTTCGGAGCACACTAGCGAAGGATACACTAGGACTGTATGTAGCAGGCATGTTAGATGATCTAACAGCCTTGGCGAAGAATACCTCGGGTGTAGTTTTAGTGGCGTTGACGGTGATTTTTGGTCCAGCTGGGGGTTTGCGCCCGTTTAGGTGAGATTTAAGATCCTTGAAGACAGGACATCCTCTGTAGTTGGCCGTGTGGTTCCCTCCACAGTTACTGCATAATCTTAGTGCGACATTGTTTCTGTCCTTGGTGCAAATGCCATCTTTATGATGTTCGCCACAGCCAACACACACTGACCTGAGATTGCAGTTGTTAGAGGTGTGGTTGTATTCCTGGCAGTTTTTACACTGCGGTGGTTGGTGTCTCTTATGGGGCTCCTCTACGGTGATTCTTCTGTGCAATAGGAGCTGTAGGTTGTAGATTGGGTGCACTTCATTTGGCTTCGACCGCTTTGCATCTGGTTGGAGCTCGATTTTAAAGAGCGGCTGTGCGACTTTGTTCCTGTTGATGATGTTGACAACGGATTTCACCGCAAACCCTTTTTCGACCAACGCGTCTGCTATTTCTTGAGTAGGGACCGATGGCTCAATCCCCTTCAACACAACCTGGAGCCCTTTACTGCTTTTTAGTTGGTAGGTATAGAAGTTGATGTTAGCATTACGGAGGTACTTTTCGATGATGCGGAAATTGTCCTCAGTTTGGGTTTGACATTTAATTTCTTTAATGTTACCCCTATTGAGAGGGGTTACAACAAAGTTATTTGCCCCTACTGTTTCTACTAGCTTCGAAATCAGGGAGCTGCAATTGGCTCCACGGATGTATAAGGGGGTGGTGTAGCCGATTTAACTTTATCTACAGCGCCGGCTTGATCATCTTGCTGATCGGCAAGAATTTTAAAACGATTCCCGCTAAGGGGTGCTAGTCGTTCATTTGGTTTGGTTATTTTCGGCGTGTTGCCACTTTTTTCTTTTTGCGGGCTTAGCTTCCGCTTAGTTATTTTAATATATCTATCCATTCCAGTTTGGACAGAAGTCGTTGGGTTTACTATTTTGGCTGACTCAGGGCGACTTGTCGTTGACGGCTTGAGGCAGGTCAATACTTCGGCAGACGCTGCAGTAGTTGCTGTCAACGAGCTGACGGTGCTGGTCGGTGCAATCGGTGACCCAGTTATCGTTATTGATGGAGAAGCACACTGCTCTCTCCACGGTAAGTTGCTTTTGATTGCTGAGTGGCTGGCACTTTCGGTGTTATTGCTTACGTTAGCATTCAGTGGGGTCGGCGACACCACCGAAAAGTACGCGTTGTTGCGTTGGACCGAGAGTCGACGCTCACGTTGTTGTTGTACAATTAGTTCTTGTAGCTGTTGCTGTTGGGGATCGAGAGAGCTTGGGCCCGAATTGGTGGACATGGCTTTTGTAAAAATTACGCAGTTTGTTGTTGCAACTTAGTATTTATTGCTATTAGAGCAATCTAATAGCAATATGATTGTAAATAGGCGTCTCTGGGGCGACTGAGAGCCCTACACAAATTTTTGCAAACGCGGTCTTTTTTACACTCAATTTTAGCGAAGTGCATTAAAAAACACGTCTGTACACGGCGTCAGTTAAATTATTAATCCAGTTCATAACTTCTTTTTCGTTTCGCTTTTTTTCAATCTATACTTCAAGAAGTGCAGCATGGCTAACCTCAAAATTGGCTTAAAATGCAAAATATCGAGAGAATGGGCCAAAATGGGCAAAAACAGTTAATCACACGTTCAAGGTTGAACCTTAGAGTAAACATTTGCATAATTACTTTTTGGCAGAAATTGGCAGAAATTATTTTTTTACTCCCAAATAGACGAAGACTTTCACTAGATTTATTCTAAAATAAGACATTACAAACACAGCTCACAACTACAACATTGATAGCATATTTTAAAAACATTTATAAATAATACATTTTTCATACCTTGACCTTTATTTTCCATTTTTACGCCAAAAATTTGGAAAGAAGGTGTGGCTGCAGCAAAAGCTCAAAATTAAGTGATTATTTTCGTTAATTTTGACAAAACAAACAGCTGATCAAACATGTGACTTTGAAGGGCTGCCAATAGTGCAGGGTTGCACATAAATTTTTTTTAAATTTTGTTTTCATGTACCCAATGTATGCTCTTTTCAAATATGTATATACACTATATGTAGTTGCAAGTCGGCAACTACCAACAGCAGCAGAGCAACAAGATACATAGCTGCAAAGAAGAACCTGAAGAACGTGCAGTGGCAGTATAAGAAATTCTGGTGCGATGTCCGGCACCGGTACCGCCTGAGCCCATAGGCCCTGGACAACAGCAGCTGAGCGACGAAACAGTAAAAAATAAAACATAGAACTTTACCCATTGGCGGACAAGCAGCAGCGAACAGGATCATCAGTTAAGATATAATTTAAAATAGTCATAAGTACAACCTACATATTTTATTATTATCATTATATAATTGTTTCGATATCCAAATATAAGATATTCACTAATAAGGCTGCAAAAGTGTTGGAGAAGCAGGCAGAGTTACATACCAAGTTAAGGCAGTTAAAAGCACTAGATCCTACAAACATAACTAGCAAAGTTGTAGAGGAAGTAAAAGAGATAATTGATCCAATCTGCTCCAAATTTCGATCATGATTATTTCAGAAATAAAATACGTGAAGAAGCATTAACGATAGTTGCCAAAATTATAGCCATAGGAGAGTCAGAAAAACCGCCTTACTGCCTGTAAGTCGGTGTGCGTTGAAGCAGGAGAGAACAGTACAGAGATGTTTGAAGATAGCAAAGGAAAATCGCGCGGGGATGCGACGTCTAGTAATGAGAACGCTAATGGTAACCAGGAGATATTTTGGGATAGAGCCCAACAGCTCCAGGAATATCTGGATAGAGTAGTCAAAGATTTACACACTTTAGGCAATGAGACATGCATAGTGTATGTTAATAAGATCAATTGTTTATTAGAGAAGGTTGAGGCGTGCCAGGTACTGAGAAAAATTCAAGAGTTAAAAATACTGTTTAAGAATAAACATCGGGTTCATCTGAAATGGCTTCACCAAATCAGATTGAACAATGAAACATACAAAACATAAAACAAAAATAGCTGATACAGACTCATATTTCAAGTATGGCTCAAAAACCAAAGCAAACATGCGTCAACACTCTGTAGAAAAGCACTTAAGATTGTAACAGCGGCGCGGTATCAAGTAGCCGACGCTGTGAATGAACTATAAACATTAGAATAAGCATTTTTATGAACAAGATTTAATTTATATACACAAGACGTTTGTTAACAAAATCAGTTCATATTTTGAATTCAACGAATGAAGATTGGGTTATTCTTCTGCTCCGGAATCCCTATTCAAATACTATGGATGATTTAAAATTCGATGTCCGGAATTCGCTATCATTGTTAGAAATGAAAATGAACAATAGGGAAAACTGTAAGAGTGAGAATGTAACCGTGAGAGGCGAACTACCGGTGCTGACAAAGATTCAGGTACCCACATTTTCTGGAGAGGCTAGAGAATGGGACCTGTTTGTGGAGTTTTTATTTATTTATTTATTTATTTACGTCAACTAACACAGCTTAAGCCTTAAGCTAAAGACAGATAGTAATTAAATAAAGAAGGTAGCTTAGCTTTATATACAACTAAACATCCCCGACCCGGTGGAGGTGTTTTATTTGCACAAGGTGCCAGCTATGCCCCGATTCACAGCCAATGTGGTCAGGGAGGAGTTGCAGCCAATCCAAGTCCAGAATATTTTCATAGGTTTCGCTGTAGATGATTAAAAAGTGTAGCGCGAAGATAAGTGACAGAAAGATGAGGAGAGATAAGCTGAGAAAGGTTGTTAAAAGATTGGCAAAGAACACGAAAAGGTTCATGAAGAGAGTAGTTAGTCAGACATCTACAAAGGTGAATAGGAAAAAGTTTCTGGTCCGACGTGAGGGTACACAAAAATATAGCGTATCTAATAAATAGGTAGAAATGACTTCGCCGTTGACTAGTTTATGGAGAAAAAATGCCAAAAACAAGCCTACGGTTATAAAGTGAGGGAAGATTAATAAGAAGATGTCTGTCAGAATAAGAAGGTAGGCGAAGACCCGGGTCCCAATTTAGACCGCGTAGCGCAATTAAGGAATTGCTGATTCAATACTACGCTGGTGAACATCATATCGCTGGTCAAACATAACGCCTAAGTCTTTGAATGATGGTACACAATCTAACAGAACAGACTTAATAGAGTAATGAGCTAGGAGCGGAGACAAACGACTGAAAGTCATAAAAGAACACTTAGAGGCATTAAGGTGTAATTTATTAACGTGGCACCAATCACAGAACGCATCGAGATCTGATTGCAAGTACTGTTGGAAAGAAGGATCATTATAGGAATAACAAATCTTGACGTCATCCGCAAACATGAGTACGCGTGAATGAGCCAAGGCCAAAGGCAAATCATTTATAAACAATGTAAATAATAGTGGGCCCAGACGACTGCCTTGGGGTACACCCGACGTCACTCGAACAGTTTTAGATGTCGAGGAACGAGAAGACACCTTTTGGGTTCTGCCAATAAGATACGACTTTAACCAAGCCAATAGTTTTCGGGAAAGTTTCGAGAGAAGCAAAGAATGATCAACCGTATCAAAAGCCTTACTAAAGTCAGTATAAATAACATCAGTTTGACACTTTTTACGGAAGCCGTGGTGTACAAGGGTAGTCGACTCTAAAAGGTTGGTAAGCGACGAACGACGTTTCATGAAGTTATACTGACAAGGAGAAGTAGTGGAACTGGATAGATTTTGAAGGGAAGACGTAATAATTTTCTCAAACAGTTTAGGTATTGCCGAAAGTTTGGCAATGCCACGGTAGTTAGAAACATCCGATTTGCTACCCTTTTTAAAAAGCGGAATAATAAAAGAAATATATCAGGAAAGCTACAAGTCCCACTCGATATGAAGAATAACCGAGCTAAAGGCTTAGATAGGGAAATCGAACACATTTTAAGGATGCAACTAGGTATATTATCAGGCCCGGGAACGAAGGAAGACGTCATAGATGACAAGCTAGAGATAATACAGTCTTCAATAATACTGGGAAAAAACATACAATTTAAATGTGGGATTGAAAAGGGATAGGGTGTGGGATCCGAAACAGTAGTAGAATAAGTTGACTGAAAGAATTTAGCAAACAGATCTGCAATATCTGAATTATTATTAGCAGTCTGGTCGTTAAGTCTAAAGGTGGAAGGTAGTACATTAGAGCGTCTTTTGGAATTGACAAAGTTGTAAAATCTTTTGGGGTTCTTATGAAATTCAGCCTTACAGCGAACGAGATAATTGTTGTAGCATTGAGTATTTAAAAGACAAAATTGAGATTTGGCTATACAATAATTTGCATAGCCAAGTCGCGAACCAGTTTTTTTAAATCTTTTAAAATATCTCGATTTAATGTTACGAAGATTAGAGAGCCTACGTGTGAAACAGACTGGCGAGCTGGAGACGGTAGAGACATTCACATAGGGAACGTATTAGGCAAGTTAAAATCAACTAAAACTATAAGAAAATCACGATTTTTAAGACGACTAAAAATAAAGTAAATCATCAGCATGGTGCACGTAGATCATGATATCAGAAGCTGGAGGAATATATGATCAAGGCTAAAGTTAGAACATGTAACTTCGACGCAAATAAACTCAACACTTAAGGGGAGATTAATCGGCACCACACTCGAAGACAGATTCGAGTTGACAGCAATGAGTACTCCACCGCCACGACGACCAACACAATCAAGCCTATAAGAAATAAAGTTATTAGAAAGAATTTCATTATCCGAAACAGAGGAGTTAAGCCAAGTTTCAGAGAAAGCTAATATGTCAGCCGAAAAGGTTTGGCTATCACAGAACAGGTTAGAGAGCTTGGTAAGAAGTCCTCTTACATTTTGATAATGAATGCATATACTAGACGTTATTAGTTTTTTGAAGCAGAAGATAAATTAGGAAGGTGGACAGGCAACGGACGAGAGCGCTTATTGGGCGCAAACTCGTGTACAACTAAGCCCTCTGGCCAAAATTAGGGTCAACCATAGCTGAGAAGTACTCATTTGGTACTGTAATTTTAAAAGAGGAGATTTCGCGAGGCCTAGAAAACTTAAACTTTTGAATTAAAACTTTAGCAGGGCAAATATTACCAATGTAAGCTGCCACAGACGACTCAGAAGTATCTGGAGCAAGCCTAGAGATAAATAATTGTTTGCGATGAGGCACTACAGTTAGTGGAGGCGGTGAAGCATTGGGATCCGCAAGTGATTGAGAGCCGTCATGATCCATTCATTGATCAGAGTTCCCTTGATGGATAGATTGAGGTACACCAGGGCTTGTAATGGGTAATTGAACGCTAGAGTCACACTCGTTTGACAGCTGTTTAAGCGCATTGAGGCCAGCACGTTTTAAGTGAATAAGATTATCACAGAGCCAACAAGATATTGCTCTATACTGATCATCAAAACGATCAGAATGCTTGCAATTAGGTAGACAACAAGCCATTGAAAACCCGAAAGAAACACAAGGCACCATACAAAGTATATATATTCTTGATCAGCACGACGAGACGAGTTCAAATAGCCATGTCCGTCCGTCCGTCTGGATCAACGCAAACTCCTCCTAGACCGTAAGAGCTACAGAGCTGAAATTTTGCACGTTGCTTGTATATACTGCAGGGGTTGTATATATCGGATTCAGATGGATCGGACCACTATATCATATAGCTCCCATACAAACCCCAAAGTCACGAACAGTGACTTTTCTCAATAACTTCGTTATTTTCTGCCCTATTATCGTGAAACTATTAGTAATATTAGAGAGATTATTACGGCTATAAACTCTGTGCCAAATTTGATCAAGATCGGATGACTATATCTTATAGCTCCCATAGGAACGATCGGCCGAAAACAGTGACTTTTGTAAACAACTTCGTTACTTTTAACGCGATTGCTTTCAAATTAAACATTTGTTAGTTTAATAAACCTGTTAATGACTGTGCCAAGTTTGATCAAGATCGGGCGACTATATCATATAGCTCCCATAAGAACGATCGGTCGAAAACAGTGACTTTTTTAAAAACTCCGTTACTTTAATTGCGATTGCTTTCAAATTAAACATTTCTTAATTTAATTTAACAAAAAAAGCTTTCTGCTCTCTGACGTGACAGTCGTGTTTTTGCATAGCTCCTGAGTTTTTATTAATATTTATTGTTTTTTCTCAATTTTTAATTGTGCTTAGTTTGTTTACGCTTTCGCTGGGTTTGTTCGCTTGACTCCCTTGTGTTTTATTTCCATAATTCGCCAAATTAATCAGTTTAAACAGTTTTTTCTTTTTCGTGATTAGTGTTTGGTGCATTTACATATTTTTTTTCTTTCGTCATTGCTTCTGCAGTTGCTCCCCTCATCGCCCCCATCATACCATCAGTGCTAGTGGCTTTAGCTTCAGTGCTAGTGGCTTAGCTTCTCTCCCGCGTAATCACTTTTGTAAGGCCGCCTCTCAAAGCTCGGCTTATAACTGTTCTTGCACTCTCTGTTGTGCTGTGCACTATAGCTGTCTCTTTGTTTTATTTGTAATTATTGATTATTTATCAATAATTATCTTTGTGCTGTGAATTTAATTTTTTTATATATTCTTATATATATATAATTTTTTTTGCCTTTCTTTCGGCTTTTCAATGGCTTGTTGTCTACCTAATTGCAAACATTCTGATCGTTTTGATGATCAGTATAGAGCAATATCTTGTTGGCTCTGCGATAATCTTATTCACTTAAAATGTGCTGGCCTCAATGGCCGCGACTACGACAAATTTTCTGGTTTGTCTGTGTCTAAGCCTGAGCTTGGCTTAATGCGCTGGACTTGCCCATCTTGTGCCAGCCAGCAGCTTGATTTTAGCCGTATGTATAGGGATCTTCGTTTAAGGTTTCTTTCTTTAAACAAACTGGCCAAACAGCTGTCAAACGAGTGGGACTCTAGCGTTCAATTATTGTCGCAATTCAAATTTGTTCCACCTTCTGAGAAATTGCACAAGAAATGTACCCTTGAGTTGCCTCGTAAGCAGTCGCCAGCTCTCTCTATTACTTCCTCTCCGATTTTACTTTCGCCTACACCATCTTCTTGTCCCTCTTTATGCTCTTCTTTTCAGATTGAAGTACCCATTACAAGCCCTGGTGTACCTCAATCTATCCCTCACGGGAACTCTGATCAATCACAGGATCATGCCGGCACTCAATCACTTGCGGATCCCAATGCTCCTCCGCCTCCATTAACTGTAGTACCTCATCGCAAACAATTATTTATTTCTAGGCTTGCTCCAGATACTTCTGAGTCGTCTATTACCAATATTTGCCCTGCTAAGGTTTTAATTCAAAAGTTTAAGTTTTCTCGCGAAATCTCCTCTTTTAAAATTACAGTACCAAATGAGTACTTCTCAGCTATGGTTGACCCTAATTTTTGGCCAGAGGGCCTAGTTGTACACGAGTTTGCGCCCAATAAGCGCTCTCGTCCGTTGCCTGTCCACCTTCCTACTTTATCTTCTGCCTCAAAAAACTAATAACGTCTAGTCTTTGCATTCATTATCAAAATGTAAGAGGACTTCTTACCAAGCTCTCTAACCTGTTCTGTGATAGCCAAACCTTCGGTTCGGCTGACATATTAGCTTTCTCTGAAACTTGGCTTAACTCCTCTGTTTTGGATAATGAAGTTGGATAGTTTTAGGTGATTTTAACTTGCCTAATATTTCTTGGCTTGTTGATGATAATCTATCTTTCTTAATTCCTTCATCTCAACATGTTTTTCTTGATAGCCTACTTGAATGTCCACTTTATCAGTTGAATTCTTCTATAAGAATCCTTGATCTCGTTTTTGTCTCTGATCCCACTGTTAGTGCTGTATCACAAACACAGTAAACAACAAACAGTAAAACAAATTTCAATCTTTTTAACAGCCTATTTTTTTTTTTTTTTGATTGGTCGTTTCTATTTGAATGCTGCAATATAGATTGTGCAGTGAAGTTTTTCTACTCTGCTCTTAATTCTCTATCACAAACACAGCCACTAGTGAAACCTGAAGATCCTTATCGCCCTAACATTGAAGTTACTATTTCTTACAATTCCGTTACTAATTTATTTAATAACATCTCAAATTCTCGTCGTAGATGTTTTCGTAAAACAAATTTCAATCTTCTTAACAGCCTTATTTTTTTTTTTTTGATTGGTCGTTTCTATTTGAGTGCTGCGATATAGATTGTGCAGTGAAGTTTTTCTACTCTGCTCTTAATTCTCTAATTGATAAATGCGTTCCCTATGTGAATGTCTCTACCGTCTCCAGCTCGCCAGTCTGGTTCACACGTAGGCTCTCTAATCTTCGTAACATTAAATCGAGATATTTTAAAAGATTTAAAAAAACTGGTTCGCGACTTGACTATGCAAATTATTGTATAGGCAAATCTCAATTTTGTCTTTTAAATACTCAATGCTACAACAATTATCTCGTTCGCTCTAAGGTTGAATTTTATAAGAACCCCAAAAGATTTTACAACTTTGTCAATTCCAAAAGACGCTCTACTGTACTACCTTCCACCTTCAGAATTAACGAGCAGACTGCTAATAATGATTCAGATATTGCAGATCTGTTTGCTAAATTTTTTCAGTCGACATATTCTACTACTGTTTCGGATCCCACACCCTATCCCTTTTCAATCCCACATTTAAATTGTATGTTTTTTTCCCAGTTTTACTGAAGACTGTATTATCTCTGATAATATACCTAGTTGCATCCTTAAAATGTGTTCGATTTCCCTATCTAAGCCTTTAGCTCGGTTATTCTTCATATCGAGTGGGACTTGTAGCTTTCCTGATATATTTCTTTTATTATTCCGCTTTTTAAAAAGGGTAGCAAATCGGATGTTTCTAACTACCGTGGCATTGCCAAACTTTCGGCAATACCTAAACTGTTGGAGAAAATTATTACGTCTTCGCTTCAACATCTATCCAGATCCACTACATCTCCTTGTCAGCATGGCTTCATGAAAGGCCGTTCGTCGCTTACCAACCTTTTAGAATTGACTACCCTTGTACACAATGGCTTCCGTAAAAAGTGTCAAACTGATGTTATTTATACTGACTTTAGTAAGGCTTTTGATACGCTTGATCATTCTATGCTTCTCGCGAAACTTAACACCATGGGTTTTCCCCAAAACTATTGGCTTGGTTAAAGTCGTATCTTATTGGCAGAACCCAAAAGGTGTCTCTTCGTTCCTCGACATCTAAAACTGTTCGAGTGACGTCAGGTTTACCCCAAGGCAGTCATCTGGGCCTACTATTATTTACATTGTTCATAAATGATTTTTCTTTGGCCTTGGCTCATTCACGCGTATTCATGTTTGCGAATGACGTCAAGATTTGTTATTCCTATAATGATCCTTCTTTCCAACAGTACTTGCAATCAGATCTCGATGCGTTCTGTGATTGGTGCCACGTTAATAAATTACACCTTAAGTGTTCTTTTATGACTTTCAGTCGTTTGTCTCCGCTCCTAGCTCATTACTCTATTAAGTCTGTTCTGTTAGATTGTGTACCATCATTCAAAGACTTAGGCGTTATGTTTGACCCTAAACTTTCATTCAATGTTCATATTTCTTCAATTGTCAATAGAGCAAGCAGCCTTCTTGTCTTTATTAAACGTTGGGCCAAAGAATTTGATGATTCCTATGTAACAAAGGTTTTATACACTTCGTTAATTCGCCCTACTCTAGAATATTGCTCGCCAGTGTGGAACCCGCAACATGATGTTCACCAGCGTAGTATTGAATCGGTACAGAAGCAATTCCTTAAGTTTGCGCTACGCGGTCTAAATTGGGACCCGGGTCTTCGCCTTCCTTCTTATTCTGACAGACTTCTTCTTATTAATCTTCCCTCACTTTATAACCGTAGGCTTGTTTTTGGCATTTTTTCTCCATAAACTAGTCAACGGCGAAGTCATTTCTACCATTTACTAGATACGCTATATTTTTATGTTTCCTCACGTCGGACCAGAAACTTTTTTCCTATTCACCTTAGTAGATGTCTGACTAACTACTCTCTTCACGAACCTTTTCGTGTTCTTTGCCAATCTTTTAACAACTTTTCTCACCTTATCTTTCCTCATCTTTCTGCCACTTCTCTTCGCGCTATACTTTTTAATCATCTCCAGCGAAACCAATGAAAATATTCTGGACTTGGATTGGCTGCAACTCACCCTGACCACATTGGCTGTGAATCGGGGCATAGCTGGCACCTTGTGCATATAAAACACCTCCACCGGGTCGGGGATGCTTAGTTGTGTATAAAGCTAAGCTACCTTCTTCATTTAATTACTATCTGTCTTTAGCTTAAGCCTTTTCGTCGACTGTTAGTTGACGTAAATAAATAAATAAATAAATAAATAAATAAAATATATCTGTTAATGACTGTGCCGAATTTGATAAAGATATATCATATAGCTCCCATAGGAACGATCGGTGCAAAACAGTGACTATGATCAATATCTTTGTTATTTCCCATGACTGTAGGCCATTCTTTCGCAAACATTAGCCATTGATGGCTAATAGGTAAGGAAAGAGTTACCAAAAAAAGTTGCAAGGGTATACAAACTTTGACGCGGTCGAAGTTAGCTTTTTTCCTGTAGTTTTAGTCGGTCTTTTTTTATTTTTGCCATATACCGCCTTTGAATTTTACTTTTTTATTTATATTTTCTTTCTCCATCTAAATTTTAATTATTAAAACAATAACAACTTTACAAACAAAAATATATGTAAGGGTTTTCGGTCACTCACACGACAAACTTTCGTAGTTAATAAAAGAAAATATGATTTGACAAAATAATTTTTTTTTTTTAGTTAGTCCACGTATCAAAGTTTCATTTAAGAGCAGAACCTGTACGGTAACAGAAAATAAAAAACCAGAGGGCCGGGGCTAATTTCGACCACGTCAAAGTTTGTATAACTGTGGGACTGTTAGTGCAATCCCACTTTTTCCTCCCGAATTTCTAGGCCGTTTTTACTCACAATCAATAAGTTTTATTCAACATTATTTCTTTATACATTTATCACATAACTACACTCTTCTTATTCGAGCAGCCACGAGGAACACAACCGGTCGACACAACTTGACGCCATAAAACTCTTTTCTTAATTGATATCGATGGTTTGTCATCGATATCGTTGATAAACTTTAAATTATGCACCTCTGAACTGGTTCAGTACAATCGATCGCTTCTCGTCTCTCGACCCATTCTGATGAATTCACTTGACCATTCCGCGGCTTCATATACTCTGCGACAGTTGAGGTTTTCCCAGGACCTTCGTGATCTCCTACCTTTTCTACGTCATAGCGTCCAGGAGACTTAACTTTCACCACCCTATATGGTCAAAAATATTTAGCCTTAAGTTTTAATCCTGAACCATATTGCGTTCGCTTAATTGCTATCAAATCATCGATTTTATACTCAACTACCTTTTTGCGTTTTTTGTTATAACTTTTACGATTCTCCTCTTGGATTCTCTCAATATTATGCTGAGCTTCCTGACGAACGTTAGTGCGTTCAATTTCTAGCTCTTCTATGGCTTCCTCTTCCAAAAGTTCTTGTAACTCAGGGAAACTATTAGTCCTCATCTCAACCCCGGTTAATAATTTAAATGGCGACACTTTTGTGCTTCTAGGAGGGGTACTATTGATTGCTTGCTGCACTCTTTCAACGTACCTATACCACATAGTCGGTTTTTCATAACAAAGTTTTGTTAGCATAGGAATAATTATCTAATGGATACGTTCAACTTGACCATTTCCCCTAGGTACTCCGGTAGCTATCATTAAATGCTGAATGTTTTGCTCTTTACGATAATCTCCGAACTGGTGAGAAACAAATGCTGCACCTCTATCTGATATAATACGCCCTGGATTTCCAAAAACTGATGCTTGACGCCTGAGTCTATCTACTACCGCTTCTGATGCCGTATTTTTTGTTGGATAGAGCCACACAAATTTCGAAAACGCGTCGACAACTACAAATAGATAGCTATAACTCTTCGCTGTCGGATCCATAGGTCCTACATGATCAACATGATAAGTCCCTAAAGGTTTAACTTCTTTATTTATTGGAGCTAAGAAACCTTCTTTCTTGCCTGCTTTACCTTCCGAAACAATGCATTCGATACAATTTTTTACAATCTCAGAGGCCTTTTGGAACAACTTCGGTATGTAAAACTTTCTCTCAACTTCCTCTTGAGTTCTTTTGGCCGAAAAATTACCCTTTCTATGTGTAACTTAATTAATTCCTCTTTCATAAGTGATGGGACTACAATTAAATCCTTAATGGGATCTTTGTACAAAACACCGTTTTTTATAAAGAAATCTTCATAAGTCTGATGCTCTAAAACAGCTGTCACTGCCCTAATCCAATCATCACTAGCTTGAGCTATTTTAAGTCTGTGATGCATTGAATCCTCTAACATTAAACAGGACATACGACTTAGAGCATCTACATGCTTCATTTTACTGCCACTTCTATGTTCAATTTCATACTTGAATTCTTGAAGAAATAAAGCCCAACGCGAAACTCTTACTGGAATGTCTCTTTTTTTTCATTGTCATTGCAAAAGCATTGCAATCTGTTATGATTTTGAATTCTATTCCTAGTAAATATACGCGCCACTTCTTCAACGCCTCCACTATTGCTAACACTTCCAATTTGTATGAGTGATATTTTTCTTCCGCAGGCTTGGTTTTCCGGCTGAGATATTGTACTGGATGGAATAACTGATCATCGCTATCTTTTTTGTAGAAGAACTTCTCCGTAACCAAACATGGACGCATCAGTGTGTACTTCAGTTACTGCCTTTGGGTTATACAATCGTAAAACTGGTGCGCTAATCAAGGCTGCCTTTAGCTGTTCAAATGCGATTTGATGATCGTCACCGAACACAAACGTTGCATCTTTTCTTAACAAGTCTGACAGTGGTTTCGCTATCAATGCGTAAGACTCTATGAAACGACGAAAATATGAAGTTAGCCCAAGAAACCTTTGTACACTCTTATAATTCTGTGGTTTTGGGTAATTTTTCTCCGCCTGTGTTTTTGCTTTAGAAGGCCTTATAGAACCCTTTTCGACAATGTATCCCAAAAACTCTATACTTTCTTTTAAGAACTGACACTTCTGCCATTTAATGCGCAAACCAAACTCAGATGCCCTATTTAACACACATTTCAGCTTGTAAATTCCTTCTTTAATATCCTTTGAAGGAATAATTAGATCATCCATATATGTTACGACTGTGCCATCTCTAATCAAATCAATAAATGTTGCAAAGATGTAGCGGGAAAACACATGAGGGGAATTCGAAATTCCAAATGGGACATACAAAAATTCGAACTGACCGCTATGTGTCACAAAAGCAGTATAGTTCCTTGAGTTGGGCACCACAGGAACATGAAAATATCCATTTTCAAGATCCAAGGTTGTAAACACTGTATTACCCTGCAATCTCTCAATAACATCATCTATAAGTGGCATTGGGAAATGTTCTCTTACAATCTTAGCATTCAAACGTCTATAATCACAGCAAAGTCTTTTTCCTCCATCCTTTTTTGGAACAAGAACTATAGCAGACGCATATTCTGATGTACTTGGTTAAATGATAACCTCGGCTAACCATTTTTCTACTGTTGAGTCCACGATACCTTTATCAACGAAAGATAAACGCCTTGGCCGTTCGTATACTGGGCATTCGTCACTTAATAATATTTTCATTTCGATTGGACTCTTCTTTGAAGACTGTGGTACATAACTGTGAATAAGCTTCTTGACTTCTTTGACGTCCGATTTAGTTAAATGGCACAAATCTATTTCACTCTTTTCTGTGTTTGGCATCACTTCTTCTTCTCTAGGCTTAAAAGTAGCGTTGTTTCCAATCACTACTTCGTAGTCAATATCCTCTTTTCTATAAACGTGGAACGTTAACGTTGAAGACCATCAATAGTCACCTGCGCTTTAAAACTACCTATAGAATTTCGCTCACTTTTACACACTCCCAATAAACGGTTTCGTTCATCGTTTAATTCTATACCATGAAGTTTTCTGATAATATCATCTCTTATTAAACATAGATCACATCCTGTATCTATGAGTGCACGTTTCCACATGATATTGTTTTGAAAATAGCTTTTCCTTTTACATTGATTTCTTTTGACATTGTACTAGCCCTACTGTATTCCTTTTTAGTATCTAATTTACGTGTCGGGCATACTGATGCTTTATGCCCTATCTGATCGCATTTAAAGCACTTAATCTTCGGACACTCACTCATCAAATGAGATACTTCGCCACACTTATAGCATTTTCTCGGTTGTTTAGATATTTCCGCTTTTTTATCATCCTTCTCATTATGATTAATATTTCTATTTACCACTTGAGGGTGACCAAAGTAAACCTTTTCGTAAATTGTAATCTGTTCCTTCAGCTTAATGACTGTCTTTGCCTGATACAAGTTACGTTTGTTAGCTTTTGAATCAGGTATTCCTTCTATGAAATATTTTATAAGACTAGCTTCATCTAAATTTATGGAACTGCCTATTTCCCTCAGACTATAAAGGTACTCACGAAAATCTTCATTTGGGCGTTTACGTCTATTTCGCAACAATTTATGTACTTCAATTGCTGATACTTCTGCCCCGAACTCGCTTAACAAAATTCTTTTTAATGATATCCAATCAGTCACTCCTCGCTCACTACGCACAAAAACTTTTGCTGCACCTTTTAATAATTGCTTCGCATAGATAAATTTCTGTAAAGAGTTCCATTGCACTGCTTCTGCATTATCTTCAAAATCCCGTAACCAATTTTCTATAGACGGTTGACCTGACCCATTGAACGAAGAAAGAGAATCCTCAATGTCGCGCAAAGTAAAATTATTTCTAACTACAGTTGGTGCCGTAGACTGAAATGATCCCGCATCATCACTTTCGGATTCAACCTCGACTTCGTCAGCCACCAAACCGAAATGTTCGAGAAGACGATCTTGCAACGATTGCTTTCTACCAGTTATTGCCAAATTCAAACTGGCTAACTTTGCTTTGAGCTCATTTACATTTAAACTTAATAGTTCGTCTCTATTCATTTTGTATTCGTCGTAGCTTACTCGTTACAGCTGAAATTTCAATATATTTTACAAAAGTATAATCTTACTCTATTGTTAGTAATTTAATTTTCTCTTTAAGCCGAAGGCCTTAGTTGCCAGTGCTTGTAAAATATAGTTAGGTTGATAGTTTAAAACTATATCCTATACTTATAATAATAATAATAATAATAATAATAATTTTCTCTTCTTTTAGCAATTACAAAATATAATTATTTCTCTTTTAACATTTACTTTTCTTTTAATTCCAAATTTATTTACTTCACTTTTGAATTCCAAATTTATTTACTTTACTTTTGAATCAACATTAATTTACTTTACTTTTATTCAAGCCAATCTTTAAATTATTAGTTATAATTTTGACATAAATTTATATTGCTTTAATTTAATGATTGCATCAACTCAATTTAAATTATAACATTTTTCGTTCTGTAAACCTAATGTTAATTAACATAAACATCTGGCTCACCACTATGTTGACTTCTCGCTCGCTCGTGTTGACTCACCAACGCCGTTCATTCGCGCCAATTCTGCTGATATGCCTATCTTTCACGAATGCTCTCACTAACGCTGTCTCGCTCGTGACGCCAATGCCGATGTCTCGCTCGTGACGTCAATGCCGATGCCTCGCTCTTGTACAAATTTTTCTACTGACGCCGCCAAACTTGTGCGTCTAATGCTTTCTCGCTCTTGCCGCCAATTGTTGTAGCTTCTCTTTCCGCCAATTCTCAAGAATTTCCCACTCTAGGTACAGCTGCTCACCACATAGATTCTATGTTCCAGGCCATTTGCCACATAAATCTACCATCTCAGTGAATAGTTCCCACGACGATACTCCAACACATTTACCAAAATTACGCTATACTAGCCTCATTGCCACGTAAATTTGTGCAAAATTCCAACGATCGTCAATCTCTTTGCGTTTTCAGCCTCTTTGCCACGCAAACTTCAGGGTTCTGTACTGTTCGCACCTCCACACTTTTCACTCTCACTTGAACTTGGACGTTTCGCTGACTCTCTCTAACATACAAGCATTCATCAATTGGGGTGGTTTTTTTTTTTTTTTACCGCTCTTTGTACATTAAGGTTAAATCAAACACACATTTTTTTCGAACTTTTTGTCTTTGGCGACTCAATTTTAATGAATTTTTCGCTTCGAACGATTTGTTTTAATTATTAGTGTTCTTTATTTAACAACATCTTTTAACTGCACGTAAGTTCGATGCACTATGTAAATGTACATATCTCACTTCTGACACCAATTTGTGGGACTGTTAGTGCAATCCCATTTCTGACACCAATTTGTGGGACTGTGCAATCCCACTTTTTCCTCCCGAATTTCTAGGCCGTTTTTACTCACAATAGATCAGTTTTATTCAACATTATTTCTTTATACATTTATCACATAACTACACTCTTTTTATTCAAGCAGCCACGAGGAACACAACCGGTCGACACAACTTGACGCCATAAATTCTTTTCTCAATTGATATCGATGGTTTGTCATCGATATCGTTGATAAACTTTAAATTATGCACCTCTGAACTGGTTCAGTACAATCGACCACTTCTCGTCTCTCGACCCATTCCCACATAAATGTTTACATAAAAGTATGTATGTGTATATGCCGCCGCAGCGGGAGAGTCAGGCTGTATCACAATGCATATTGGGCCTGAGCGGCTGCGCGTGTTATATTTGCCGACTCAGCAATGTCCCCCACCATGGACTAATGGATTGTCATGTTGCTAAAGAGGCAATACACTTGAATGTTGCGCACATTGTAACAAAGTGCCACAATATGTTTCTAATATTATTAATATGATATTTCCTAACATGTTACACACTGTTTTCCGCCAATTGTTACTATATGAGCTATATGATATAGTCTACCGATATTTTATAAAAATTCGTAACAGTCATTAACGGATATATTTAACTAACAAATGTGTAATTTGAAAGCAATCGCGTAGACAAATGTTTGATTTGAAAGTAACGAAGTTATTAAGATAAGTCACTATTTTCGACCGATTGTTTCTATGGGAGCTATATGATATAGTCACCCGATCTTAATCAAATTCGACACAGTCATTAACAGATATATTAAACTAACAAATGTTTAATTTGAAAACAATCACGCTAAAAGTAACGAAGTAATTTACAAAAGTCACTGTTTTCGACCGATAGTTCTTATGGGAGCTATATGATATAGTCATCCGATCCTGATCAAATTTGGCACCGTTGTTTATAAGTGTAATAAGCTTACTAATATTAAATTTCACGACAATATTATTTAACAAGTTATTAAGAAACGTCTCTGTTGGTGACTGCCGTTTGTATGGGAGCTATATGATATAGTGGTCCGATCCGGCTGAGTCCGAGATATATACAACCCCTGCCTACATTTATTTTAACTCTGTAGCTTTTACGGTCTAGGAGGTTGATCCACGCGGACGGTCAGATGCACACAACAGACGACCTCAGACTGAAAGAAATAATTCACGATGAGATGATTCAGATTTTTAACGACAACAGAGATAATCTACGCAATCTTGCGAAGCAGCAGATCCTTCGTATGCAAGAAGAAAATAAGAAGACCTACAACTTACGTCGCAGACCTGCTTCCTGCTTGCGCTGCCTGTATAAAGCCGTGAGTTTCCTGTGACAGACGAGCAGGATGCATTCGAGGGGAATGCATACTAGGATGGCCGAGTTGTCGGATTGGGTCTGGCAACTCTGCTGAGCGGGGCGAATTAAGAGACGAGCGAGAGCGGTTGGGCTTTTATCGACTGTTGTCGAGGTTGGTCCTACATTTCCTAGTGAATCTGTTTCTTTCCTACAAACAAGAGGTTCACATTGCTGTTTGGGAATCTTTATCTTTCATTATTGGTCCGGATGCGACAACGAAGTATTGATAGCCGCATACATTGGTTTTCCTGAGAGTTGCAATTACGACAACGCGGTTTAAAAACATTTACGGCTCCACAACCATTGCAAAATAGAGTACGCGGTTCTAGAATCGAAACGGTGTCAAGGCTTCCAGAGTTCCAACATGTTTATGTCCGTCCGTCCGTCTGGATCAACGCAAACTCCTCCTAGACCGTAAGAGCTAGAGAGCTGAAATTTTGCACGTAGGCTTGTATATCTCGGACTCAGCCGGATCGGACCACTATATCATATAGCCCCCACACAAACCACAACAGTGACTTTTCTCAATAACTTCGCTATTTTCTGTGCTATTATCGTGAAACTTAATATTAGAGAGATCGGATGACTATTTCATATATCTCCCATAGGAACGATCGGTCGAAAACAGTGACTTTTGTAAATAACTTCGTTACTTTTAACGTGATTGCTTTCAAATTAAACATTTATTAGTTTAATATATCTGTCAATGACTGGCAAATTTGATTAAGATCGGGCGACTACATCATATATCTCCCATAGAAGCGATCGGCCGAAAACAGTGACTTTTGTAAATAACTTCGTTACTTTTAACGCGATTGCTTTCAAATTAAACATTGATTAATTTAATTCATATCTCTTAATGACTGTGTCGAATTTGATAAAGATCGGGTGACTATATCATATAGCTTTCATAGGAACGATCGGTGGAAAACAGTGACTGATTTGGTCTAGCAGTGGACTGTACCTTAAAATCAATTGGATAATTTTCCTTTGTGATTCTTTACTACTGAATCAGTTAAATGCCAATTTATTACTGAAAAAGCGCCGACGCAGCATTGTGTGTGTACAATGCTTATATATGTGTCGATTCTTATAAATACATGTGACATCGATAAACGCAATCCGTTCATGAACAAAGTCGTTGCTTTAGAGCAGGGGTAGGCACGCATACAATAAAAAATTAGGTCTTGCATCTGGTGTGTGTGCAACAAACACAAAGTACGAAACTTTTTCTTGCTTTACACTAAAAAAACAGTATAGCAAAAAGAAATATTTTTTGCTGAATAGCAAAACTTCCGAAACTTTTGTTTTTATTTATTGTATTATAACCTACTTTAAAGAAACTTGAAACCAAATAACGCGTTGCACATCGAATTAAATTTTTCCATTTGTCAACAAACATTTTAAGTGTAGTTTTGACATGTGAACCAATTTTTTTTTTTAGAATCATTTTTTTCTGACAAGCACGAGAAACAGATTTAATATCTCGTACCACATGCTTCCTTCCTCCCCCCCAGATGCTCAAACCAAAACCAAAAAATGGTGAGCCTGCTAAATGATACCAGCATTATCCCTATTCCTATCCTAGGATAAAAACTTACTGATCCGGGGTTTTGAGCAAATATGCATCACTTTTTCTTTTTCCAATTTTCTCCAAAAAAAGTTCGATTTATTGGTACAGTAAAGAAAACAGTACAAAAACAAAAAAGGGTGTGAGTCAAGCCAGCTGCCTTAGTCTCATTCTTTTCAATATCTATGCAGCTAAAGTACACAACATCACCGATGGTCCATACAGCATCCTTTTCCAATATGCTAATAATTTTTTTCTTAATAAGCTTCCAGAAAAACTTTTTAGCAGCTAAAAATAATTTAGAAAATCTTGTATATAACTTCAACTTAAATTTGTCATCAGTAATACATTTTAAGTAAGGCTTTCACTACGGTTGATCATTCTATGCTTCTCCCGAAACATAGTGGACTTACAACGTCCACTTTTGCCGATGACCAGGCAATCCTCAGCAGATCAAAATGCCCAATGCAAGCCTCTGCAAAATTAGAGGAACACCTCAAGATGGTAGAGGAATGGCTACCTGGCATTTCCGGGTCAACGAGCAGAAATGCAAACATGTCACATTTACGCTTAACAGAAGAAACTGTCCAGCACTACAGCACGACGTACCAATTTCTCAAGCCGTGGATGTCACTTACCTTGGCATCCACCTGGACAGAAGACTAACTTGGCGCAAGCACATCGAAGCAAAAAAGCCACAGCTTAAACTGAATGCCAGTAGCTTACATTGGATCATCAATGCTCGGTCCCCTCTAGGTCTGGAGGTCCTCCTATACAACTTCAGACTGAAACCCATCTGGACTTACGGTGCTGTACTATAGGGAAATGCAAGTATCAGCAATGTCGACATTATACAAAGGGCGCAGTCGAAGATTTTAAGATAAATCACGGGAGCTCGGTGGTACATACGGAACGACAACATTCAAAATGACCTAAATATACCTAACCTAAAATCTGAAATAGGTAGTCAACAAACCAAACCAGCTGCGGCAACACTACATTGGTTGCCCTGTACTGCCCACCACGCTTCTCAATCTCTGAAAAGGAATTTACCGATTTCTTTAACACACTCGGAGATCGCTTCATTGCAGCAGGGGACTATAACGCCAAACATACGCACTGGGGATCTCGCCTGGTAAATCCTGAAGGCAAGCAGTTGTACAACACAATAGACAACCCTCTCAATAAGATGGATTGCGTCTCACCGAGTAGGCCTACTTATTGGCCCACAGATCCAAAGAAAGTGCCTGACTTGATTGATTTCGCAGTAACCAAGAGGAATCCACGTAATCGGATCACTGCGGATACACTGCTAGATTTAACTTCCGATCACTCTCCAGTACTATTCACACTATTAACAAGACCTCAAGTACTTGATCGCCCATATAGGCTTACAAACAACAAAACAAATTGGCTTAAATTTAAAATGTACATGAGTGCCCACATTGACTGTTCGCCGAAACTGGATGCTGCAGAGGACATTGATATGTGCGTCTCTGCACTTGAGTCTATGATGGCAGCTGCAGCAAGAGTATCTACTCCACCTGCCTCTTCTTACACTAAACCTGTTGACAGGCCTACGAACCGGCGGATAGAACAATTAGTAACGGAAAAACGACGTCTAAGAAGAGAATGGCAGATTACTCGCTCACCAGCAGCAAAACTTCGCCTAAGGCATGCTAATCGCAACCGATCCAAGGCGTTAAGACAAGAGGAAAGCTGGGCTCAAAGAAAATACATAGAAAAACTCAGCCCAACCAGCACTAAAAATCCTCTGTGGAAAGCCCACCCAACTTTAAGCGCTCCTGCAGAGACAATTTCACCGATAAGGAGTCCAACCGGTGGATGGGCCCGCAGTGACGAAGAGAGGGCATCCGTATTTGCCACACATCTTAAAATGGATTTCCAGCCAAATCCAACATCAAACTCATCTGTACTTCCCCCTTCGAGCACACTAACGGATAGTGAGTACTCGGAGCTCCAATCGGACGAGATCACTGCAGTTATTAAAATCCACATAAAGCCAAAAAAAGCCCATGGCCATGACCTAATCACACCGAAAATTATCCTGGAACTCCCTATCATTGTCATACAATACATCTGCAAACTGTTCAACACTATAATAAGAATTGGCTACTTCCCAAAAACATGGAAAAGGGGCACTATCATCATGATTCCTAAAGTGGGAAAGGACAAAACCCAGCCATCATCCTATAGGCCAATTAGTTTGCTGCCATGTCTTTCGAAGCTTTTTGAAAAGGTCCTGCAGATCCGACTAAACTCATTTCTGGCATCGGAGAACACAATCCCTTCACACCAGTTCGGCTTCCGCGAAAAAACATGGTACAATTGAACAAGTCAATCGCATAACATCCGAAATACGAACAGCATTCGAACTAAAAGAATACTGTGCGGCTGTCTTTCTCGACGTTGCCCAGGCTTTCGATAGAGTTTGGCTGGAGGGTCTGATGTTCAAAATCCGGCAAAAACTGCCACAGTACACCCACAAACTCATGGAATCTTACCTTTACAATAGGCAATTCGCTGTAAGATGTAATGGCTCCGTCTCGGCTGATTTTGAAATCAAAGCTGGTGTACCGCAAGGCAGTGTACTCGGCCCATTGCTCTACCTACTGTACACTGCAGACTTACCAACGAGTTTAGGACTTACAACGTCCACTTTTGCCGATGACACGGCAATCCTCAGCAGATCAAAATGCCCAATACAAACCTCTGCAAAATTAGAGGAACACCTCAAGGTGGTAGAGGAATGGCTAGCAACTTGGCGTATCCGGGTCAACGAGCAGAAATGCAAACATGTTACATTTACGCTTAACAGAAGAAACTGTCCAGCTCTAATGCTAAACAACGTACCAGTTCCTCAAGCCGTGGATGTCACTTACCTTGGCATCCACCTAGACAGAAGACTAACATGGCGCAAGCACATCGAAGCAAAAAAGTCACAGCTTAAACTGAAAGCAACTAGCCTACATTGGATCATCAATGCTCGGTCCCCTCTACGTCTGGAATATAAAGTCCTCCGTACTGAAACCCTTCTGGACTTACGGAGCCGTACTATGGGGGAAGGCAAGTACCAGCAATATTATACAAAGAGCGCAGTCGAAAATTTTAAGATCAATCACGGGGGCCCCGTGGTACATACTGAACGACAACATTCAAAATGATTTAAATATACCTAGCGTAAAATCTGAAATAGGTAGTCAACAACTAAAGTATTCTGCGAAACTGGATGCACACCCAAATGTTCTTGCCAATTCCCTTATGCGAACTAATAATAGAACACCTGCAATATCCCCAGGATTTATCTTAAGTACTAGATTAAGAAAAACATCTCAAACTTGTTGTTAGGCTCTAATTTAAGAGTAGATTCAACAAGTATACATTAAACGTTAAAAAAAACCAGAGGGCCGGGGTTAACTTCGACCGTTCAAAGTTTGTATACCCTTGCAACTTTTTTGGTAACTCTTTCCTTACCTATTAGCCATCAATGTGGAAGAACGTTTTATTTAAAAAGGCTTATGTTTGCGAAAGAATGGCCTACAATCATAGGAAATAACGACGATATTGATCAAAGTCACTGTTTTCCATTGATCGTTCCTATGGGAGCTATATGATATAGTCACCCGATCTTAATGAAATTCGACACAGTCATTAACAGATATATTAAATTAAGAAATGTTTAATTTGAAAACAATCACGCTAAAAGTAACGAAGTAATTTACAAAAGTCACTGTTTTCGACCGAACTATCGAACTATATGGGAGCTATATGGGCGTGTCAAAATTTTAAATAGCCAGTTTCTTTGCGTCTATCAAACTAGTCTGCATACCAAATTTGATGTCTCTAGCTATTATACTTTTTAAGAAAAACAGTTTTATGTGATTCCTGGGGGCGTAAGGGGGGCGTGGGCCGAAATTCCAATTAACTCTATATATGTACATAATACACGAGTATACATACCAAATTTGGTGGCTCTAGCTCTTATAGTCTCCGAGATCTGCGTGTTCATACGGACGGACGGACAGACGGACATGGCTAGATCGACTCGGCTGTTCATCCTGATCTAGAATATTATATATATTCTTTATAGGGTCGCAGAAGCTTCTATCTGCCTGTTACATACATTTTGGCGACTTTAATATACCATTTCACCCTATGGGTGTATGGTATAAAAATAGAAAGAAACAAAAAGATCCTCCAAGCTTTTGGTTTAGAGCTCTATTGTAGAATTAAACCAACTTCGTTACGAATTCCGATTTCCAATTCGTCCATGGGACCAATTCTTGCCCTAAAGAGTAAGACCTTTTTTTCTGCTAGATGCACCATTCTAGGACCTTTCGTTACGGGCCCCACGTTGGGCACCAAATATGTAATAGACCCTTTACCCCCTTTAGGACGACAACATCTCAAATTAAAATTGCGACATCCCGCCTTATATATGTATTAGCTAAAGAGAACTACACATATATATCAATAAAATAAAGTAGCAGTTTAACACTCCTGGTTTGCACCCTGTAACTGTCGACATCGGTCAGCAAAACACAAAGGTTAGTGACACTGCGATCCTTTTGCTCAATAAGATGGAGGCAGAACGGATAAACCTACTCCCTCTGTTCCACCAAGACTATACCACGATTTCCAACTAGAGTTAACCGAACCACTTGAATTATATTAAGAACGCGTGTGATAGACTTTAGGGAAGGTGTTTAGTATGCATAAGATCTTTCGTTGTGTTGTTGTGGCTGTTGAAAATAGGAAGGTTTATATATTCCAAATGGAGCTAAAGCATCGAGTTACATTGAACCATTTAGCCAAAAAACAACAAAAAACCAGAAGGCCTGGGCTAACTTCGACCGTGTCAAAGTTTGTATACCCTTGCAACTTTTTTTGGCAACTCTTTCCTTAACTATTAGCCATCAAAGTGGAAGAACGTTTTATCTAAAAAGGCTTATGTTTGCGAAAGAATCGCCTAAAATCATAGGAAATAACGAAGATATTGATCATAGTCACTGTTTTTCACCGATCGTTCCTATGGGACCTATATGATATAGTCACCCGATCTTTATCAAATTTGGCACAATCATTAACAGATATATTAAACTAACAACTGTTTAATTTGAAAGCAATCGCGTTAAAAGTAACGAAGTTATTTACAAAAGTCACTGTTTTCGACCGATCGTTCCTATGGGAGCTATATGATATAGATAGTCACCCGATCTTGATCAAATTTGGCACAGTCATTAACAGATATATTAAATTAAGAAATGTTTAATTTGAAAGCAATCGCGTTAAAAGTAACGAAGTAATTTACAAAAGTCACTGTTTTCGACAGATCGTTCCTATGGGAGCTATATGATATAGTCATCCGATCCTGATCAAATTCGGCACAGTCGTTTATAAGCGTAATAAACTCTCTAATATTAAGTTTCACGATAATAACACAGAAAATAACGAAGTTATTGAGAAAAGTCACTGTTCGTGACTTTGTGGTTTTGTATGGGAGCTATATGATATAGTGGTCCGATCCGACTGAATCCAAGATATACAACCCCTGCAGTATGTAGACCGACATCAAATTTAGTATGTAGACTAGCTTAATAGACGCGCAGATATTGGCTATTTAAACATTTTGCCACGCCCACTCCCGCCCCCGTAAATTAAACAAAACTGATTTTATCAAAAACTAACAAAACTAAAGTCACCAAATTTGGTATGTATACTGGCATAGTATGCGCAGAGAATTTAGATATTTCCACATTTTGCCACGCCCACTTCCGCCTCCATAATTTAGAAAAAAACGATTTCCTCCTTTAGTTTTTTGACTATCGCATTCAAATTCGGCAGACTAATTATTCTTATCTATTTCTATCAAACTACCAAATTTTATTGAAATCGGACTAGAAACATGCAAAATATGAGTATGAACGTATTTTACTAAGCGGTCCACATGGCCAGAATTGGCCGTTGGCTAGTGGCGGCGCTAGAGTGCTCATGTGTTCGTAGAGTGAGCGAGATAGCACATAGTATAAGACATGTAAAAACAATTTAATAGACAAACATTTGGTTTTCGAAATTTGAAATATTTGTTTTACCTGGTGTATGGTATACCCAAGTCGACGAGTCGACTTACTTGCTTCATTTTATTCTATCTTTGTCATAACAATCCGAATGTGATTACACGATAGAGAAGCTGAGCACAAGCACAAAGCAGAGAGAAAAACAAAGCCACTATCACTGATGGAATGATGGGGGCGATAAGGGGAGCAACTGCAGAAGCAATGAGTGAAAAAATAAAAAACCAGAGGGGCCGGGGCTAACTTCGACCGCGTCGAAGTTTGTATACCCTTGCAACTTTTTTGGTAACTCTTTTCTTACCTATTAGCCATCAAACGTTCTTCCGTTTTATATAAAAAGGCTTATGTGGTAGTTTTTGAGACCTTTGTGTTGTTATATAAAAATTTTTGATCAGGCTTTAGGTCATTTTTTTCCAAATAAAAATTAAACATTGTTTTTGAGTTTATTTTTATTTATTTTCCGATATATTTCGGTTGCGGAGCGGCAACCGTCTTCAGGGCAACTACAATAAAATACAAGAAACATTTAACAATTATGTGACATTCAACAAAATTTTTTTTTTTTTTTTGTAACATACATTACTTAACACGTCAGCACCGTTTGACGTGAAGTTACGAACTAATTCTTGTCAAGTAAATGTCTGTATATGTGAGCGCAGTTGTCAGTATCAGTCTTAAAGTTAAGTCGTGTGGCGTTCGGTGTATTGATGATATGTAGCATCTCCATGGTGAATCTTTTGTTATAGTGCCGCTCTTCATCTAATATTGTCGTCTCTTTGAAATTCGGTGCATGGCCACTAGTTGCACAGTGTGTCATTAGTGCTGTTTTTGGTGTGTCTGTGTAATGCCTCATTTTATAGTCCGATTTGTGTTGGGAAATCCTAGTTTTTAATTTTGATTTTGTCGTCCCTATGTATATCTTATTGCACGGTATGTTTCCTTGTCCATTGCATGGGATTTTGTATGTCACATTGCTTCTATTAGTCATCTCTATTTTAGATTTTGTTTTGTTGAATACATGTTTGAGGGTATTGTCCGGTTTATGTGCTATTTATACCATACACCCATAGGGTGAAATGGTATATTAAAGTCGCCAAAATGTATGTAACAGGCAGAAGGAAGCTTCTCCGACCCTATAAAGTATCTATATTCTTGATCAGGATCAACAGCCGAGTCGGTCTGGCCATGTCCGTCCGTCCGTCCGTCCGTCCGTCCCCTACGCCCATGAACACACAAATCTCGGAGACTATAAGAGCTAGAGCCACCAAATTTGGTATGTATACTCGTGTAGTATGCACATGTAAAAGATTAATTGGAATTTTGGCCACGCCCCCTTATGCCCCCAGGAATCACATAAAACTGTTTTCCTTAAAAAGTATGACAGCTAGAGACATCAAATTTGGTTTGAATGCCCGTTTAGTTTGTGCGCAGAAATTAACTGTTCAAACTTTTGCCATGCCCCCTTACGCCCCCAGGAATCACACAAAACTGTTTTCTCAAAAAGTATAATAGCTAGCGACATCAAATTTAGTATGTAGACTAGCTTAATAGACGCGCAGCTATTGGCTATTTAAACATTTTCCAACGCCCACTTCCGCCCCCGCAAATTAAACAAAACTGATTTTATCAAAAACTAACAAAGCTAAAGTCACCAAATTTAGTATGTATACTGGCATAGTATGCGCGGAGAATTTATATATTTTCACATTTTGCCACGCCCACTTCCACCTCCATAATTTAGAAAAAACCGATTTCCTCCTGTAGTTTTTTTGACTATCGCATTTAAATTTGGCAGACTAATTTATCTTATCTATTTCTACCAAACTACCAAATTTTATTGAAATCGGACTAGAAACATGTAAAATATGCGTATGAACGTATTTTACTACGCGGTCCACAAGGCCAGAATTGGACGTTGGCTAGTGGCGGCGCTAGAGTGCTCGTGTGTTTGTAGAGTGAGCGAGATAGCACATAGTATAAGACATGTAAAAACAATTTAATAGACATATGTACATTTGGTTTTCGAAATTTAAAAAATTTGTTTCACCTGGTGTATGGTATACCCGAGTCGACGAGTCGACTTACTTGCTTCATTTTATTCTATCTTTGTCATAACAATCCGAATGTGATAGTCTTTCCGATAATTTGGGTACATAAGTGACCGATATATATGTTTTTTCATTCTTAGTTTTGTCAATGGTGGATTTATGTTTTTTAAATAATGTCCTGATTACGTTATCCGGAAAATCGTTGTCCTTTAAAATATTTATTATTTCCATCTTCGTTTCTTCATGGTATATTTTATCCGAAATGTTCAGCATCCATTGGATACAGCTCGTTGCTGTATTTATTATCATCGTCTTGGGGTGTTTTGAATTGAAATTGATGATTCGTCCTGATGCTGTTGGCTTCCTGTACCATTTTAGTTTTAATTCGTTTCCTCGTCTGATGACCAAAGAGTCCAAATACGCCAGTTTTCCATTGTCTTCCAGCTCCATAGTGAATTTTATATTCCTGTCAAATGAATTTAGGGTGTCCAGTGTTTTATCGATGTCATCTTGGTGTATAATTGAAAAAATATCGTCTACATATTTCGTCAATAATCTTGGTGGTCTGGTTAGTTTATCCATTGTAGTGTCCAGAAGATTTTCCATAACGATGTCCGCAATCACAGGTGAGGCCGGAGATCCCATCGGCATTCCTTTTAATTGTATAAATGTTTGGTCCTTGTAGGTAAAATATCTATTCTGTTGGATGCAGAATTTTACTATTTCCATAAATAAAGCTTTTGGTATCTTTGTGTATTCCTGTATTTTAGTCCATTTGTTCCTGATTGTGTCTAATGCTAAATCCGTTGGTATGCTTGGAAATAATGATACCACATCAAACGAAATTAATTGTTCATCGTTACAAATGTATGTGTTATTTATGCGTTGTTTGAATTCAGTTGCGTTTTTTATGTTATATTTCGAGTCCAATGTTATATTCCTTAAAATTTGTATAATGTATTTACAAAGTCCATAGGATGGTGAGCCAATTGATGAACAAATTGGTCTCAATGGTGTTCCTTCTTTGTGTATTTTTGGTAGTCTATATATTCTTGGATAGATCGCCGTAGTTGTCGTCATTCTGTTCTTTTCAATCTTTGAGATAACCCCCATCTTATGTAGTTTGTCCACCAGATTGTTGTTCTTTGTCTGTAATCGTGTTGTTGGGTCTTTCCTGAGGATTCTATAGGTGTTTAGATCCGACAAAATGTCCATCATTCTATGGTCATAATAATTTAACTGCCGCCGTGTACAGACGTGTTTTTTAATGCACTCCGCAAAAATTGAGTGTAAAAAAGACCGCGTTTGCAAAAATTTGTGTAGGGCTCTCAGTCGCCCCAGAGACGCCTATTTACAATCATATTGCTATTAGATTGCTCTAATAGCAATAAATACTAAGTTGCAACAACAAAGTGCGTATTTTTTACAAAAGCCATGTCCACCAATTCGGGCCCAAGCTCTCTCGATCCCCAACAGCAACAGCTCCAAGAACTAATTGTACAACAACAACGTGAGCGTCGACTCTCGGTCCAACGCAACAACGCGTACTTTTCGGTGGTGTCGCTGACCCCACCTAACGCTAACGTAAGCAATAACACCGAAAGTGCCAGCCACTCAGCAATCAAAAGCAACTTACCGTGGAGAGAGCAGTGTGCTTCTCCATCAATAACGATAACTGGGTCACCGATTGCATCGACCAGCACCGTCAGCTCGTTGACAGCAACTACTGCAACGTCTGCCGAAGTATTGACCTGCCTCAAGCCGTCAACGACAAGTCGCCCTGAGTCAGCCACAATAGTAAACCCAACGACTTCTGTCCAAACTGGAATGGATAGATATATTAAAATAACTAAGCGGAAGCTAAGCCCGCAAAAGAAAAAAGTGGCAACACGCCGAAAATAACCAAACCAAATGAACGAGTAGCTCCCCTTAACGGGAATCGTTTTAAAATTCTTGCCGATCAGCAATATGATCAAGCCGGCGCTGCAGATAAAGTTAAATCGGCTAGACCACCCCCCTTATACATCCGTGGAGCCAACTGCAGCGCCCTGATTTCGAAGCTAGTAGAAACAGTAGGGGCAAATAACTTTGTTGTAACCCCTCTCAATAGGGGTAACATTAAAGAAATTAAATGTCAAACCCAAACTGAGGACAATTTCCGCATCATCGAAAAGTACCTCCGTAATGCTAACAACTTCTATACCTACCAACTAAAAAGCAGTAAAGGGCTCCAGGTTGTGTTGAAGGGGATTGAGCCATCGGTCCCTACTTAAGAAATAGCAGACGCGTTGGTCGAAAAAGGGTTTGCGGTCAAATCCGTTGTCAACATCATCAACAGGAACAAAGTCGCACAGCCGCTCTTTAAAATCGAGCTCCAACCAGATGCAAAGCGGTCGAAGCCAAATGAAGTGCACCCAATCTACAACCTACAGCTCCTATTGCACAGAAGAATCACCGTAGAGGAGCCCCATAAGAGACACCAACCACCGCAGTGTAAAAACTGCCAGGAATACAACCACACCTCTAACAACTGCAATCTCAGGTCAGTGTGTGTTGGCTGTGGCGAACATCATAAAGATGGCATTTGCACCAAGGACAGATTATGCAGCAACTGTGGAGGGAACCACACGGCCAACTACAGAGGATGTCCTGTCTTCAAGGATCTTAAATCTCACCTAAACGGGCGCAAACCCCCAGCTGGACCAAAAATCACCGTCAACGCCTCTAAAACTACACCGGAGGTATTCTTCGCCAAGGCTGCTAGATCATCTAACATGCCTGCTACATACAGTCCTAGTGTATCCTTCGCTAGTGTGCTCCGAACTGGACAGACGGAGCCCGTAAAAGACCCCGTCACTCCACCATCTACAGAATCCGCAACCTAGCGCACCAGAGCTTGGACAGCAAACTCCAAGTGGCTTAGAAGCCCTATTGATCTCACTCAATCAAAACATGACCACTTTTATGACGTTCATGCAAAGCTGTATGCAAGAACTGATGCGGAATCAAAACCTTCTTATCCAGAAGCTTATCGAGAATAAATAATGGCTTCCCTACGTTTATGTCTTTGGAATGCAAACGGCATCTCCAAGCACAAAAATGAACTGCAACTATTCCTAGACTCAAGTGAAATCGACGTTTTGCTGATTTCGGAAACACATTTAACATCAAAAAATAATTTTCAAATACCAAAATATACCTTCTATGCAACGAACCATCCAGACGGAAAAGCTCATGGCGGGACTGGTATCCTAATCAAAAACCGTATAAAACACTCGTTCCTCAACAGATTTGAAACACAGCACCTACAAGCAACTGCTATAACCGTCCAAACCAGCTGCGGCAACACTACATTGGTTGCCCTGTACTGCCCACCACGCTTCTCAATCTCTGAAAAGGAATTTACCGATTTCTTTAACACACTCGGAGAAAGCTTTATTGCAGCAGGGGACTATAACGCCAAACATACGCACTGAGGGATCTCGCCTGGCAAATCCTAAAGGCAAGCAGTTGTACAACACAATAGTCAACCCTCTCAATAAGATGGATTGCGTCTCACCGAGTAGGCCTACTTATTGGCCCACAGATCCACAGAAAGTGCCTGACTTGATTGATTTCGCAGTAACCACCGTGGAATCCTCACGTAATCGGATCACTGCGGATACACTGCTAGATTTAACTTCCGATCACTCTCCAGTACTATTCACACTATTAACAAGACCTCAAGTACTTGATCGCCCATATAGGCTTACAAACAACAAAACAAATTGGCTTAAATTTAAAATGTACATGAGTGCCCACATTGACTGTTCGCCGAAACTGGATGCTGCAGAGGACATTGATATGTGCGTCTCTGCACTTGAGTCTATAATGGCAGCTGCAGCAAGAGTATCTACTCCACCTGCCTCTTCTTACACTAAACCTGTTGACAGGCCTACGAACTGGCGGATAGAACAATTAGTAACGGAAAAACGACGTCTAAGAAGAGAATGACAGATTACTCGATCACCAGCAGCAAAACTTCGCCTAAGGCATGCTAATTGCAACCTCTCCAAGGCGTTAAGACAAGAGGAAAGCTGGGCTCAAAGAAAATACATAGAAAAACTCAGCCCAACCAGCACTAAACATCCTCTGTGGAAAGCCCACCCAACTTTAAGCGCTCCTGCAGAGACAATTTCACCGATAAGGAGTCCAACTGGTGGATGAACCCGCAGTGACGAAGAGAAGGCATCCGTATTTGCCACACATCTTAAAATGGATTTCCAGCCAAATCCAACATCAAACTCATCTGTACTTCCCCCTTCGAGCACACTAACGGATAGTGAGTACTCGGAACTCAAATCGGACGAGATCACTGCAGTTATTAAAAACCACATAAAGCCAAAAAAAGCCCCTGGCCATGACCTAATCACACCGAAAATGATCCTGGAACTCCCTATCATTGTCATACAATACATCTGCAAACTGTTCAACGCTATAATAAGAATTGGCTACTTCCCAAAAACATGGAAAAGGTCCACTATCATCATGATTCCTAAAGTGGGAAAGGACAAAACCCAGCCATCATCCTATAGGCCAATTAGTTTGCTGCCATGTCTTTCGAAGCTTTTTGAAAAGGTCCTGCAGATCCGACTAAATTCATTTCTGGCATCGGAGAACACAATCCCTTCACACCAGTTCGGCTTCCGCGAAAAAACATGGTACAATTGAACAAGTCAATCGCATAACATCCGAAATACGAACAGCATTCGAACTAAAAGAATACTGTGCGGCTGTCTTTCTCGACGTTGCCCAGGCTTTCGATAGAGTTTGGCTGGAGGGTCTGATGTTCAAAATCCGGCAAAAACTGCCACAGTACACCCACAAACTCATGAAATCTTACCTTTACAATAGGCAATTCGCTGTAAGATGTAATGGCTCCGTCTCGGCTGATTTTGAAATCAAAGCTGGTGTACCGCAAGGCAGTGTACTCGGCCCATTGCTCTACCTACTGTACACTGCAGACTTACCAACGAGTTTAGGACTTACAACGTCCACTTTTGCCGATGGCACGGCAATCCTCAGCAGATCAAAATGCCCAAAACAAACCTCTGCAAAATTAGAGGAACACCTCAAGGTGGTAGAGGAATGGCTAGCAACTTGGCGTATCCGGGTCAACGAGCAGAAATGCAAACATGTTACATTTACGCTTAACAGAAGAAACTGTCCAGCTCTAATGCTAAACAACGTACCAGTTCCTCAAGCCGTGGATGTCACTTACCTTGGCATCCACCTAGACAGAAGACTAACTTGGCGCAAGCACATCGAAGCAAAAAAGTCACAGCTTAAACTGAAAGCAACTAGCCTACATTGGATCATCAATGCTCGGTCCCCTCTACGTCTGGAATATAAAGTCCTCCGTACTGAAACCCTTCTGGACTTACGGAGCCGTACTATGGGGGAAGGCAAGTACCAGCAATGTCGATATTATACAAAGAGCGCAGTCGAAAATTTTAAGATCAATCACGGGGGCCCCGTGGTATATACGGAACGACAACATTCAAAATGATCTAAATATACCTAGCGTAAAATCTGAAATAGGTAGTCAACAACTAAAGTATTCTGCGAAACTGGATGCACACCCAAATGTTCTTGCCAATTCCCTTACGCGAACTAATAATAGAACTCGTCTTAAAAGAAATGACAGACCAACCCAAATACAAGTGATTCGGGCCGCCTGCAATTTCCCCAGGATTTATCTTAAGTACTAGATTAAGAAAAATATCTCAAACTTGTTGTTAGGCTCTAATTTAAGAGTAGATTCAACAAATATATATGAAACGTTAACAAAAATAAAAAATTCTATGGTCATAATCAATCTTTTTCATTGCCACCGTTTTATTTCCTTTGTCAGATGTTAATATCAAAATATCGTCATGTTGTTTAAGAAATTTGTATGTCCGTTGAGTTATATTTAATATTGCACGATCTGTTGCATTTATGTATTTCATCGCTCTGTGCTCTTTAACCATTAAAGAGAATGCAGTACGCGCTGCCTCTTGTTTCTCTTTTTCCTTAATTGTCTGAACTATTTCTTCTCCATCGGCAATGTATTTAATGAGAGGGAGCTTCGCGTGTTCTATGGGAAGAGCAAACTTTGGACCCTTTGAAAGTAATGATTTTATATCCGGCGGGAATTCCAATTCTGTCTCATTTACAAACCAATCGTCAGTTCTGTTGTTGTTCAAGAGAGCAAAGTTCCGTTTGTTGTTTAGTTTCTCATGTTTCATTTCATGATGTTCTCGCAATGTTTTTGTTAGTCTTTTTACTGCGTTTTGTTCTCTCTCTGTTTTCCAAGAGTTTTTGTTGTCTCAGCTAATTTGTTGTTGATTCTTATGAGAGTGTTATGTTTATGTTTTATAAGAAGGTTTAATATTTTTGTGTGAAAGAAATATGTATATCTGTCCAATGTTTTGTTAATGGCTGGAAATGTGTTATTGTCAAACTTAAAAATATTATCACATCGTGTGGTATTTTTGATAAAATTGGGAATTAATTTAGATTTTCTACATTTTAACAGAAATTTTAAACTACTTTTCAGTCTTACTAATTTCTTGGAGGTAGTCTGATGTCTATTAACTGTTGTTTTTGTGTTGCTGTAGTTAAGTTTTATTTCCGCAAATCCAATGGTTTGGGTTGCGATCGGCGGGCCATCCGTTGTTGTCATTGTGGTAGTTTTTGCGACCTTTGTGTTGTTATATAAAAATTTTTGATCAGGCTTTAGGCCATTTTTTCCAAATAAAAAGTAAACATTGTTTTTGAGTTTATTTTTATTTATTTTCCGATATATTTCGGTTGCGCAGCGGCAACCGTCTTCAGGGCAACTACAATAAAATACAAGAAACATTTAACAATTATGTGACATTCAACAAAATTTTTTTTTTTTTTTTTGTAACATACATTATTTAACACGTCAGCACCGTTTGACGTGGAGTTAAGAACTAATTCTTGTCAAGTAAATGTCTGTATATGTGAGCGCAGTTGTCAGTATCAGTCTTAAAGTTAAGTCGTGTGGCGTTCGGTGTATTGATGATATGTAGCATCTCCATGGTGAACCTTTTGTTATAGTGCCGCTCTTCATCTAATATTGTCGTCTCTTCGAAATTCGGTGCATGGCCACTAGTTGCACAGTGTGTCATTAGTGCTGTTTTTGGTGTGTCTGTGTAATGCCTCATTTTATAGTCCGATTTGTGTTGAGAAATCCTAGTTTTTAATTTTGATTTTGTCGTCCCTATGTATATCTTATTGCACGGTATGTTTCCTTGTCCATTGCATGGGATTTTGTATATCACATTGCTTCTATTAGTCATCTCTATTTTGGATTTTGATTTGTTGAATACATGTTTGAGGGTATTGTCCGGTTTATGTGCTATTTTTATTCTATCTTTGTCATAACAATCCGAATGTGATTACACGATAGAGAAGCTGAGCACAAGCACAAAGCAGAGAGAAAAACAAAGCCACTATCACTGATGGAATGATGGGGGCGATAAGGGGAGCAACTGCAGAAGCAATGTGTGAAAAAAATAAAAAACCAGAGGGCCGGGGCTAACTTCGACCGCGTCGAAGTTTGTATACCCTTGCAACTTTTTTGGTAACTCTTTTCTTACCTATTAGCCATCAAACGTTCTTCCGTTTTATATAAAAAAGGCTTATGTGGTAGTTTTTGAGACCTTTGTGTTTTATAAAAATTTTTGATCAGGCTTTAGGTCATTTTTTCCAAATAAAAATTAAACATTGTTTTTGAGTTTATTTTTATTTATTTTCCGATATATTTCGGTTGCGGAGCGGCAACCGTCTTCAGGGCAACTACAATAAAATACAAGAAACATTTAACAATTATGTGACATTCAACAAAATTTTTTTTTTTTTTTTGTAACATACATTATTTAACACGTCAGCACCGTTTGACGTGGAGTTACGAACTAATTCTTGTCAAGTAAATGTCTGTATATGTGAGCGCAGTTGTCAGTATCAGTCTTAAAGTTAAGTCGTGTGGCGTTCGGTGTATTGATGATATGTAGCATCTCCATGGTGAACCTTTTGTTATAGTGCCGCTCTTCATCTAATATTGTCGTCTCTTCGAAATTCGGTGCATGGCCACTAGTTGCACAGTGTGTCATTAGTGCTGTTTTTGGTGTGTCTGTGTAATGCCTCATTTTATAGTCCGATTTGTGTTGGGAAATCCTAGTTTTTAATTTTGATTTTGTCGTCCCTATGTATATCTTATTGCACGGTATGTTTCCTTGTCCATTGCATGGGATTTTGTATATCACATTGCTTCTATTAGTCATCTCTATTTTGGATTTTGATTTGTTGAATACATGTTTGAGGGTATTGTCCGGTTTATGTGCTATTTTTATTCTATCTTTGTCATAACAATCCGAATGTGATTACACGATAGAGAAGCTGAGCACAAGCACAAAGCAGAGAGAAAAACAAAGCCACTATCACTGATGGAATGATGGGGGCGATAAGGGGAGCAACTGCAGAAGCAATGAGTGAAAAAAATAAAAAACCAGAGGGCCGGGGCTAACTTCGACCGCGTCGAAGTTTGTATACCCTTGCAACTTTTTTGGTAACTCTTTTCTTACCTATTAGCCATCAAACGTTCTTCCGTTTTATATAAAAAGGCTTATGTGGTAGTTTTTGAGACCTTTGTGTTGTTATATAAAAATTTTTGATCAGGCTTTAGGTCATTTTTTCCAAATAAAAATTAAACATTGTTTTTGAGTTTATTTTTATTTATTTTCCGATATATTTCGGTTGCGGAGCGGCAACCGTCTTCAGGGCAACTACAATAAAATACAAGAAACATTTAACAATTATGTGACATTCAACAAAATTTTTTTTTTTTTTTGTAACATACATTATTTAACACGTCAGCACCGTTTGACGTGGAGTTACGAACTAATTCTTGTCAAGTAAATGTCTGTATATGTGAGCGCAGTTGTCAGTATCAGTCTTAAAGTTAAGTCGTGTGGCGTTCGGTGTATTGATGATATGTAGCATCTCCATGGTGAACCTTTTGTTATAGTGCCGCTCTTCATCTAATATTGTCGTCTCTTCGAAATTCGGTGCATGGCCACTAGTTGCACAGTGTGTCATTAGTGCTGTTTTTGGTGTGTCTGTGTAATGCCTCATTTTATAGTCCGATTTGTGTTGGGAAATCCTAGTTTTTAATTTTGATTTTGTCGTCCCTATGTATATCTTATTGCACGGTATGTTTCCTTGTCCATTGCATGGGATTTTGTATATCACATTGCTTCTATTAGTCATCTCTATTTTGGATTTTGTTTTGTTGAATACATGTTTGAGGGTATTGTCCGGTTTATGTGCTATTTTTATTCTATCTTTGTCATAACAATCCGAATGTGATAGTCTTTCCGATAATTTGCGTACATAAGTGACCGATATATATGTTTTTTCATTCTTAGTTTTGTCAATGGTGGATTTATGTTTTTTAAATAATGTCCTGATTACGTTATCCGGAAAATCGTTGTCCTTTAAAATATTTATTATTTCCATCTTCGTTTCTTCATGGTATATTTTATCCGAAATGTTCAGCATCCATTGGATACAGCTCCTTGCTGTATTTATTATCATCGTCTTGGGGTGTTTTGAGTTGAAATTGATGATTCGTCCTGATGCTGTTGGCTTCCTGTACCATTTTAGTTTTAATTCGTTTCCTCGTCTGATGACCAAAGAGTCCAAATACGCCAGTTTTCCATTGTCTTCCAGCTCCATAGTGAATTTTATATTCCTGTCAAATGAATTTAGGGTGTCCAGTGTTTTATCGATGTCATCTTGGTGTATAATTGAAAAAATATCGTCTACATATTTCGTCAATAATCTTGGTGGTCTGGTTAGTTTATCCATTGTAGTGTCCAGAAGATTTTCCATAACGATGTCCGCAATCACAGGTGAGGCCGGAGATCCCATCGGCATTCCTTTTAATTGTATAAATGTTTGGTCCTTGTAGGTAAAATATCTATTCTATTGGATGCAGAATTTTACTATTTCCATAAATAAAGCTTTTGGTATCTGGTATTGGACTAAAATACAGGAATACACAATTTTAGTCCATTTGTTCCTGATTGTGTCTAATGCTAAATCCGTTGGTATGCTTGGAAATAATGATACCACGTCAAACGAAATTAATTGTTCATCGTTACAAATGTATGTGTTATTTATGCGTTGTTTGAATTCAGTTGCGTTTTTTATATGTTATATTTCGAGTCCAATGTTATATTCCTTAAAATTTTTATAATGTATTTACAAAGTCCATAGGATGGTGAGCCAATTGATGAACAAATTGGTCTCAATGGTGTTCCTTCTTTGTGTATTTTTGGTAGTCCATATATTCTTGGATAGATCGCCGTAGTTGTCGTCATTCTGTTCTTTTCAATCTTTGAGATAACCCCCATCTTATGTAGTTTGTCCACCAGATTGTTGTTCTTTGTCTGTAATCGTGTTGTTGGGTCTTTCCTGAGGATTCTATAGGTGCTTAGATCCGACAAAATGTCCATCATTCTATGGTCATAATAATTTAACTGCCGCCGTGTACAGACGTGTTTTTTAATGCACTCCGCAAAAATTGAGTGTAAAAAAGACCGCGTTTGCAAAAATTTGTGTAGGGCTCTCAGTCGCCCCAGAGACGCCTATTTACAATCATATTGCTATTAGATTGCTCTAATAGCAATAAATACTAAGTTGCAACAACAAAGTGCGTATTTTTTACAAAAGCCATGTCCACCAATTCGGGCCCAAGCTCTCTCGATCCCCAACAGCAACAGCTACAAGAACTAATTGTACAACAACAACGTGAGCGTCGACTCTCGGTCCAACGCAACAACGCGTACTTTTCGGTGGTGTCGCTGACCCCACCTAATGCTAACGTAAGCAATAACACCGAAAGTGCCAGCCACTCAGCAATCAAAAGCAACTTACCGTGGAGAGAGCAGTGTGCTTCTAACAACTGGGTCACCGATTGCACCGACCAGCACCGTCAGCTCGTTGACAGCAACTACTGCAACGTCTGCCGAAGTATTGACCTGCCTCAAGCCGTCAACGACAAGTCGCCCTGAGTCAGCCACAATAGTAAACCCAACGACTTCTGTCCAAACTGGAATGGATAGATATATTAAAATAACTAAGCTTAAGCTAAGCCCGCAAAAGAAAAAAAGTGGCAACACGTCGAAAATAACCAAACCAAATGAACGAGTAGCACCCCTTAACGGGAATCGTTTTAAAATTCTTGCCGATGAGCAAGATGATCAAGCCGGCGCTGTAGATAAAGTTAAATCGGCTAGACCACCCCCCTTATACATCCGTGGAGCCAACTGCAGCGCCCTGATTTCGAAGCTAGTAGAAACAGTAGGGGCAAATAACTTTGTTGTAACCCCTCTCAATAGGGGTAACATTAAAGAAATTAAATGTCAAACCCAAACTGAGGACAATTTCCGCATCATCGAAAAGTACCTCCGTAATGCTAACAACTTTTATACCTACCAACTAAAAAGCAGTAAAGGGCTCCAGGTTGTGTTGAAGGGGATTGAGCCTTCGGTCCCTACTCAAGAAATAGCAGACGCGTTGGTCGAAAAAGGGTTTGCGGTCAAATCCGTTGTCAACATCATCAACAGGAACAAAGTCGCACAGCCGCTCTTTAAAATCGAGCTCCAACCAGATGCAAAGCGGTCGAAGCCAAATGAAGTGCACCCAATCTACAACCACACCTCTAACACCCGTCACTCCACCATCTACAGAATCCGCAACCTAGCGCACCAGAGCTTGGACAGCAAACTCCAAGTGGCTTAGAAGCCCTATTGATCTCACTCAATCAAAACATGACCACTTTTATGACGGTCATGCAAAGCTGTATGCAGGAACTGATGCGGAATCAAAACCTGCTTATCCAGAAGCTTATCGAGAATAAATAATGGCTTCCCTACGTCTATGTCTTTGGAATGCAAACGGCATCTCCAAGCACAAAAATGAACTGCAACTATTCCTAGACTCAAGTGAAATCGACGTTTTGCTGATTTCGGAAACACATTTAACATCAAAAAATAATTTTCAAATACCAAAATATACCTTCTATGCAACAAACCATCCAGACGGAAAAGCTCATGGCGGGACTGGTATCCTAATCAAAAACCCTATAAAACACTCGTTCCTCAACAGATTTGAAACACAGCACCTACAAGCAACTGCTATAACCGTCCAAACCAGCTGCGGCAACACTACATTGGTTGCCCTGTACTGCCCACCACGCTTCTCAATCTCTGAAAAGGAATTCACCGATTTCTTTAACACTCGGAGATCGCTTCATTGCAGCAGGGGACTATAACGCCAAACATACGCACTGGAGATCTCGCCTGGTAAATCCTAAAGGCAAACAGTTGTACAACACAATAGTCAACCCTCTCAATAAGATGGATTGCGTCTCACCGAGTAGGCCTACTTATTGGACCACAGATCCACAGAAAGTGCCTGACTTGATTGATTTCGCAGTAACCAAGAGGATTCCACGTAATCGGATCACTGTGGATACACTGCTAGATTTAACTTCCGATCACTCTCCAGTACTATTCACACTATTAACAAGACCTCAAGTACTTGATCGCCCATATAGGCTTACAAACAACAAAACAAATTGGCTGAAATTTAAAATGTACATGAGTGCCGACATTGACTGTTCGCCGAAACTGGATGCTGCAGAGGACATTGATATGTGCGTCTCTGCACTTGAGTCTATGATGGCAGCTGCAGCAAGAGTATCTACTCCACCTGCCTCTTCTTACACTAAACCTGTTGACAGGCCTACGAACCGGCGGATAGAACAATTAGTAACGGAAAAACGACGTCTAAGAAGAGAATGGCAGATTACTCGCTCACCAGCAGCAAAACTTCGCCTAAGGCATGCTAATCGCAACCTCTCCAAGGCGTTAAGACAAGAGGAAAGCTGGGCTCAAAGAAAATACATAGAAAAGCTCAGCCCAACCAGCACTAAACATCCTCTGTGGAAAGCCCACCCAACTTTAAGCGCTCCTGCAGAGACAGTTTCACCGATAAGGAGTCCAACTGGTGGATGGGCCCGCAGTGACGAAGAGAGGGCATCCGTATTTGCCACACATCTTAAAATGGATTTCCAGCCAAATCCAACATCAAACTCATCTGTACTTCCCCCTTCGAGCACACTAACGGATAGTGAGTACTCGGAACTCCAATCGGACGAGATCACTGCAGTTATTAAAAACCACATAAAGCCAAAAAAAGCCCCTGGCCATGACCTAATCACACCGAAAATGATCCTGGAACTCCCTATCATTGCCATACAATACATCTGCAAACTGTTCAACGCTATAATAAGAATTGGCTACTTCCCAAAAACATGGAAAAGGTCCACTATCATCATGATTCCTAAAGTGGGAAAGGACAAAACCCAGCCATCATCCTATAGGCCAATTAGTTTGCTGCCATGTCTTTCGAAGCTTTTTGAAAAGGTCCTGCAGATCCGACTAAACTCATTTCTGGCATCGGAGAACACAATCCCTTCACACCAGTTCGGCTTCCGCGAAAAACATGGTACAATTGAACAAGTCAATCGCATAACATCCGAAATACGAACAGCATTCGAACTAAAAGAATACTGTGCGGCTGTCTTTCTCGACGTTGCCCAGGCTTTCGATAGAGTTTGGCTGGAGGGTCTGATGTTCAAAATCCGGCAAAAACTGCCACAGTACACCCACAAACTCATGGAATCTTACCTTTACAATAGGCAATTCGCTGTAAGATGTAATGGCTCCGTCTCGGCTGATTTTGAAATCAAAGCTGGTGTACCGCAAGGCAGTGTACTCGGCCCATTGCTCTACCTACTGTACACTGCAGACTTACCAACGAGTTTAGGACTTACAACGTCCACTTTTGCCGATGACATGGCAATCCTCAGCAGATCAAAATGCCCAATACAAACCTCTGCAAAATTAGAGGAACACCTCAAGGTGGTAGAGGAATGGCTAGCAACTTGGCGTATCCGGGTCAACGAGCAGAAATGCAAACATGTTACATTTACGCTTAACAGAAGAAACTGTCCAGCTCTAATGCTAAGCAACGTACCAGTTCCTCAAGCCGTGGATGTCACTTACCTTGGCATCCACCTAGACAGAAGACTAACTTGGCGCAAGCACATCGAAGCAAAAAAGTCACAGCTTAAACTGAAAGCAACTAGCCTACATTGGATCATCAATGCTCGGTCCCCTCTACGTCTGGAATATAAAGTCCTCCGTACTGAAACCCTTCTGGACTTACGGAGCCGTACTATGGGGGAAGGCAAGTACCAGCAATGTCGATATTATACAAAGAGCGCAGTCGAATATTTTAAGATCAATCACGGGGGCCCCGTGGTATATACGGAACGACAACATTCAAAATGATCTAAATATACCTAGCGTAAAATCTGAAATAGGTAGTCAACAACTAAAGTATTCTGCGAAACTGGATGCACACCCAAATGTTCTTGCCAATTCCCTTACGCGAACTAATAATAGAACTCGTCTTAAAAGAAATGACAGACCAACCCAAATACAAGTGATTCGGGCCGCCTGCAATATCCTCAGGATTTATCTTAAGTACTAGATTAAGAAAAATATCTCAAACTTGTTGTTAGGCTCTAATTTAAGAGTAGATTCAACAAATATATATTAAACTTTAAAAAAAAAAAAATTCTATGGTCATAATCAATCTTTTTCATTGCCACCGTTTTATTTCCTTTGTCAGATGTTAATATCAAAATATCGTCATGTTGTTTAAGAAATTTGTATGTCCGTTGAGTTATATTTAATATTGCACGATCTGTTGCATTTATGTATTTCATCGCTCTGTGCTCTTTAACCATTAAAGAGAATGCAGTACGCGCTGCCTCTTGTTTCTCTTTTTCCTTAATTGTCTGAACTATTTCTTCTCCATCGGCAATGTATTTAATGAGAGGGAGCTTCGCGTGTTCTATTGGAAGAGCAAACTTTGGACCCTTTGAAAGTAATGATTTTATATCCGGCGGGAATTCCAATTCTGTCTCATTTACAAACCAATCGTCAGTTCTGTTGTTGTTCAAGAGAGCAAAGTTCCGTTTGTTGTTTAGTTTCTCATGTTTCATTTCATGATGTTCTCGCAATGTTTTTGTTAGTCTTTTTACTGCGTTTTGTTCTCTCTCCAAAAATGCGCTCATGCTCTGTTCGTCCAGCTGTTTTCCAAGAGTTTTTGTTGTCTCAGCTAATTTGTTGTTGATTCTTATGAGAGTGTTATGTTTATGTTTTATAAGAAGGTTTAATATTTTTGTGTGAAAGAAATATGTATATCTGTCCAATGTTTTGTTAATGTCTGGAAATATGTTATTGTCAAACTTAAAAATATTATCACATCGTGTGGTATTTTTGATAAAATTGGGAATTAATTTAGATTTTATACATTTTAACAGAAATTTTAAACTACTTTTCAGTCTTACTAATTTCTTGGAGGTAGTCTGATGTCTATTAACTGTTGTTTTTGTGTTGCTGTAGTTAAGTTTTATTTCCGCAAATCCAATGGTTTGGGTTGCGATCGGCGGGCCATCCGTTGTTGTCATTGTGGTAGTTTTTGCGACCTTTGTTGTTGTTATTTAAAAATTTTTGATTAGGCTTTAGGTCATTTTTTCCAAATAAAAATTAAACATTGTTTTTGAGTTTATTTTTATTTATTTTCCGATATATTTCGGTTGCGGAGCGGCAACCGTCTTCAGGGCAACTACAATAAAATACAAGAAACATTTAGCAATTATGTGACATTCAACAAAATTTTTTTTTTTTTTTGTAACATACATTATTTAACACGTCAGCACCGTTTGGAAGGAAGTTCAATTGCAGCTCGTATGGCAACAATATTGCCAGGCATTTGCAATATTAATCAATGATTCCACTCCTCCTGTGAGTTCACTCCACCTAACTTCAACATTGCTTTCATCGTCATCCCGTACGTATAGTCAAAAGGTGCATTAGATGCCTTTTCCACTGACTTTAGCCAGCAATTGAGCAGATACTCCATATACAAACGCACATTGACCATAAATTCAATCGAACGTGTTTGTGTGTGTGTTCATGAGTCTGATTGTGTTTTTGATTGACCAGAAATTGTTCATTCTATGCAGAGGCCCTTGAGGTACATATACGGACACAGCAAAGCCGACACGAGGTGTGACTTCTCTCCAAATGCTCTTAAACAGAAAATTTCCACGATTTCCAGCAATGTACTTTTCGTTTGCCTTGCCAATTTCCTTTTTTTGTTGTGCATTTTAAGCATGTTATTAAGTTACAAGCAATTAAAATTACTCGCGTAATCAGAGCGAAAAAGATAAATTCGCGTTATAATACAGATACCTTTGTATGTATGTATTTATGCTATTTTTTTCGTTTTGTCTTCGTCCATTCCCCCTGGTCTCGCCGTCGTCCCTAGTCCTTGGCACGCATGCGGAGAAGAAGAAATGGGATTTAACATCGTTCTCCGGCGTATTCGCGCGTAATCAGGCTGCCGCACTGGGGGCTAATTAATTTCGCCACTTTACTCCGTTACGAGAGTCTCCAGAGATGCGGCAACGGCGAGAGAAAGAAGGTTTTAGCTCTGGGTTTCGTTTCTCCTGCCGCCACCAACTTTGCTTTGTATTGCTGTATGTGCTGCTTTGATTTTATTTTTTCTCTTATTTTTTTCCTCATTCTTTTTGTAGACTGCAGGCACCACCCTAAAGCCCTATACCTCTTTTGTATACCCTATTACACTCGCTTTGTGTTTTCTAATTTGTTTTTGATACCCTTAAAAATAAGTGTACATAGGGTTCTTGCGGGCACCTGTTGTTCGGTATTAAATATTTATAGACGGCTGTCTAACTAATACTCTACTCTACTGTTCCCAGAAATGCTGCGAGCGTTATAAATACTTTGAGAATGTACTTTGGACGCCCGGAACACATAATAAAACTGTTGATGGAGAATGTGCGAAATTTGCCTACTCCAAAGGGCAAGCTAGAACCGCTGAACGAGTTTGCATTTGCGGTGAAAAATATGTGCGCTACCATTAGGGCAAGCAAGCTAGATGCGCACCTGAACAACCCTACGTTATTACAAAGCTTATCGAGAAGACGGGACCTGATATGATGCTTAACTGGGCCGTACATTCAAAATCCATATCCTACCCGAACATACAGCACCTAGCGGATTGGTTTTTTGAGATGGCGGAAGCGGCGAGTCGCGTATCTACGCCCAACATATTACTAGAAAGCGACAAGAAGAGAATCAACAGAGGAGTGATGCATACACATACCGCAGCGCCTACAGATAACCATAAAAACACAGTCTGCATATCGCATATGCAAAGGACACCACAAACTCGTGTCTTGCGAAAAGTTGTTGCGGATGTCAGTCGAAGGCAGGTGGAACGCGATAAATAACCATCACCATGCTCATTGCCTCAAAAACCACAAAGGAATCGCGTAGCTTGCGACATAAATGGCTGCAAAGCAAAACACAATCGTGAATTTGGGGTTTGTATGGGAGCTATATGATATAGTGGTCCGATCCGGCTGAATCCGAGATATACAACCCCTGCAGTATATACAAGCCTACGTGCAAAATTTCACCTCTGTAGCTCTTACGGTCTAGGAGGAGTTTGCGTTGATCCAGACGGACGGACGGACGGACATGGCTATTTGAACTCGTCTCGTCGTGCTGATCAAGAATATATATACTTTGTATGGTCGGAGATGCTTCGTTTCATGCGTTGCACACTTCTGACCAAAATTAATATACCCTTTTTGCCAGGGTATAAAAAAAATTATGAAACAGTGTTGCCGTGGTGCAACAAAAAAGTAGTGTCAAAACCAAAGTGCTGCTAAGTCATACTTTGCGTACAGATAAAACAAGAAAAGGTGTCAAAATTAGTAATAAGTATATAGATGCATACAAATCCGATTATATACGTTGCAAGTGTTGCATTTTGGATCTTGTTACTAATGATTACTTTACTATTTAATATTCATGATTTTCTAACTTTACTGTAATTAAACTTTTCACATTAGTAAAAAAAAAAAAAAAAAATGTACATTTATGTGGAGTGATTACGCTAATATCCTCACAAATTCCTTTCTATAGAAATATTTGCTCCATTGATAATGTATTAAATGCTAATGCTCACCCGAATAAATTCAGTTCATCAGATAAATTTTTTAAAAATATAAAGAAAATTGGTTTTAGATACACTTACAGCTTGTTAATTTTTCCCACGCAGAAAGATCTTTCGTTGTATTCCAAATGGAGCTAAAGCATCGAGTTACATTGTGAATTTACGTGCATACTCAAATTCTGAAAAATGAAAATTATTAACTAACGAAAATATACACTGTCATTGAATTCCATTTCCCTCAACATTGAACCATTTAGCCAAAAAACAACAAAAAACCAGAAGGCCGGGGCTAACTTTGACGCGGTCGAAGTTTGTATACCCTTGCAACTTTTTTGGCAACTCTTTCCTTAACTATTAGCCATCAAGAACGTTTATCTAAAAAGGCTTATGCTTGCGAAAAAAAGGCCTACAGTCATAGGAAATCACGAAGATATTGATCATAGTCACTGTTTTTCACCTTTTTTCTGCTAGCCGCACCATTCTAGGACCTTTCGTTACGGGCCCCACGTTGGGCACCAAATATGTAATAGACCCTGACACATTCGGTCTTTTCTGACGAAAGCTCAATGTGGTCTGACGTTATTCGACCCCCTTTACCCCCTTTAGGACGACAACATCTGAAATTAAAATTGCGACATCCCGCCTTATATATGTATTAGCTAGAGAGAACTACACATATATATCAATAAAATAAAGTAGCAGTTTAACAGCAAAACACAAAGTTTAGTGACACTGCGATCCTTTTGCTCAATAAGATGGAGGCAGAACGGATAAACCTACTCCCGCTGTTCCACCAGGACTATACCTCGATTTCCAACTAGAGTTAACCGAACCACTTGAATTATATTGAGAACGCTTGTGATAGACTTTAGAGAAGGTGTTTAGTATGCGTATGACTGTGAAAAGAAAATTGGTTTTAGATACACTTACAGCTTGTTAATTTTTCCCACGCAGAAAGATCTTTCGTTTTATTCCAAATGGAGCTAAAGCATCGAGTTACATTGTGAATTTACGTGCATACTCAAATTCTGAAAAATGCAAATTATTAACTAACGAAAATATACACTGCCATTGAATTCCATTTCCTTTAACATTGAACCATTTAGCCAACAAACAACAAAAAAAAAGGAAATTCAATGTAAACTTAACTTAAAATTGATTCTAAGCTACTGTGGAGCCTTATGTTGACTCATTTCATTTAATCCTGATTATTTCGTCCGTTCCGAAGACAAATAAAAAATCTCTGTAGGCAAATTCCAAGCCTTAGTTATACTTGAAAATAATTCCAAAATGCTACATCACGTTCTTGAGTGAGGTTAGGTTACGCTTGTAGAAAGGTTAGATTTTACTACATCCTTTTACTGGTCATCCTTCATGCTTTAGGTTAGGTTAAAATTGGGAAAAAGGTTAGGTTTCGTACATCCTTCTAATTTTATAATCCTCCACGTGTTCGGTTTGTAGATCTAGGTTAAATGGGAGGCAGGATGAGCGAATAGTGCGATGTTTACAATTATAAATGTCTCAACCTTTACTTTGCTTCGCTAACGCTATATCGATAATAACATTGTATAAGAAACAAAACCATTTTTGGAATTTATCTTTTACTACCCTTACTGCCATCCGAGGCAAAAGTTAAATATATTTAACTCTCGGATTTTCGCAATCGATCATCGGTTCAAGCCTTTGACTGCCGCAAACAGTTCACTCACAAAAATTTTGAGACTGCTGGGGGCAAGTCTGCCGAAGACAGGTGTCTCAAAGAAAATGTCAAGTAAGGCGAATCTCTTTGAAAAATTGCCAATACTTGATCGGATCTGTTTCCGATGCTGTTGAAGAGAAAATGCATAAGTTAAATATACAATAATTCGAGAATTATTGCAATGAAATTAACTTACATAAATCTCTTGAACACATACACACGCTTATAATTTGTTTTTCGCACACGCATAAGGGTTTTGATTTTTGGTTTAAAACTTTGGACAAATACGACCGATCAGTTGGAATTCACTTGGAGGAATAAATTTCTTTTGCCTTATTTTTCTTATTGTTTTATCCAAACTCCATTTATAGAAAAATAATGTAAAGCAATGTAAAATAAACCGATCAGCTGTGTGGCGTTGCCACTTACCCAAATTTCGATTCTAACCGCTTAAGTAAATATCGATAACAACACCAAAAATACTAAATAGTCGAAATCAGTTGAATTTTAAGATAACTGAAATTCTTGTACATTACACCACTGTTTAATTCGAAGTTTATTCAACGTCACGAATTCAACAGAAATGTGAAAGTCTGTGATATTACAATATCTATTGACGAATATCCTTTGCATAGAAAGTTCCTACTAATTTCCCTTGTAAATCTTCTAGAATATAGTATGAATTCCATTGTTTTCCACGAACACGAGCTTTAAGAAACGCCGGACAAAGTTTCGCATTAATTTCTTTACTAAAATTTCTCTGAACAAAATTTTTCTAAAAACTTCCTGACCAACTTTAAAACAGATAGGTCTTGTTCTCAAATTATATTGCTGGGCTTGTTGTTCATATGCACTTTTCAAGTTCTCTCGTAACTTGGATCGTAATAATTTAAGCTGATCATCTCGATCGAGCTGTACTACTGGTTCATCTAACATTGTTAAATTCCTTAGCAGTTTATATTGACTAAGCGGAAGCTAAGCCCGCAATAGAAAAAAAAGTGTCAATACGCCGAAAATAACCAAACCAAATGAACGAGTAGCACTCCTAAGCGGGAATCGTTTTAAACCTCTTGCCGATCAGCAAGACGATCAAGCTGGCGATGTAGATAAAGTTAAATCGGCTAGACAGGAAAAAAGTCGCACAGCCGCTCTTTAAAATCTAGCTCCAACCAGATGCAAAGCGCTCGAAGACAAATGAAGTGACCTAAACAACAACCTTCAGATACAATTGCATCCAATTGAGATACCAACCACCGCAGTGTAAAAACGTCCAGGAATACAACCACACCTCTAACAATTGCAATCTAAGGTCAGTGTGTGTTAGCTGCGGCGAACATCATAAAGATGAGATTTGCACCAAGGACAGAAACAATGTCGCACTAAGGGAACAACACGGCCAACTACAGAGGATGTCCTGTCTTCAAGGATCTTAAACCTAAACGGGCGCAAACCCCCAGTTGGACCAAAAATCACCGTCAACGCCTCTAAAACTACACCGGAGGTATTCTTCGCCAAGGCTGTTAGATCATCTAACATGCCTGCTACATACAGTCCTAGGGTATCCTTCGCTAGTGTGCTCCGAACTGGACAGACGGAGCCCGTCACTCCACCATCTACAGAATCCGCAACCTAACGCACCACAACTTGGCCAGCAAACTCCAAGTGGCTTAGAGGCCCTTTTGATCTCACTGAATCAAAACATGGCCTCTTTTATGACGTTCATGCAAAACTGTATGCAGGAATTGATGCGGAATCAAAACCTGCTTATCCAGAAGCTTATCGAGAATAAATAATGGCTTCCCTACGTCTATGTATTTGGAATGCTAACGGCATCTCCAAGCACAAAAACGATCTGCATTTAACATCAAGAAATAATTTTCAAATACCAAAATATACCTTCTACGCAACAAACCATCCAGACGGAAAAGCTCATGACGGGACTGGTATCCTAATCAAAAACCGTATAAAACACCGTATTGGTGTTCTCGCTTGGTGAATCCTAAAGGCAAGCAGTTGTACAACACAGTAGTCAATAAGATGGATTGCGTCTCACCGGTTAGGCCTACTTATTGGCCTACAGATCCACGGAAAGTGCCTGACTTGATTGATTTCGCAATAACCAAGAGCATTCCGCGTAATCGGATCACTGCGGATACACTGCTAGATTTAACCTCCGATCACTCTCCAGTGCTATTCACACTATTAACAAGACCTCAAGTTCTTGATTGCCCATATAGGCTTACAAACAACAAAACAAATTGTCTTAAATTTAAAATGTACATGAGTGCCCACATTGACTGTTCGCCGAAACTGGATGCTGCAGAGGACATTGACATGTGCGTCTCTGCACTTGAGTCGAAGATGGAAGCTGCAGCAAGAGTGTCTACTCCACATGCCCCTACTTACACTAGACCCGTTGACAGGCCTACGAACCGGCGGATAGAACAATTAGTAACGGAAACACGACGTCTAAGAAGAGAATGGCAGTTTTCTCGATCACCAGCAGCAAAATTTCGCCTAAGGCAATCGCAACCTCTCCAAGGAGTTAAGACAAGACAAACTCATTTGTACTGACTTTGAAATCAAAGCTGGTGTACCGCAAGGCAGTGTACTCGACCCATTGCTCTACCTGCTGTACACTGCAGACTTACCAACGAGTTTAGGACTTACAACGTCCACTTTTGCCGATGACACGACAATCCTCAGCAGATAAAAATTCCCAATACAAGCCTGTGCAAAATTAGAGGAACACCTCAGGCTGGTAGAGGAATGGCTAGCAACCTGGCGTAGCCGGGTCAACGAGCAGAAATGCAAACATGTCACATTTACGCTTAAATGAAGAAACTGTCCAGCACTAATGCTAAACAACTTACCAATTACTCCTTTAGTTTTTGACACTCTTCATCCTTAAAACAGTCTGAAGATAAATCAATTTCTGGCCCAAATGAGCCTAATTGCGCGATCGACAATGCAACTGTATCGCCCATCTCGCTAGACGCCCTTTAGGATTGGACTGCTGCATCAACCAAGATAGATCTGTAACAACCTCAAAATCTTGAAGTTCTAGATAACAACGATAGCGTTCTACACCCCAAACTACGGCTAAGCATTCACGTTACGTAACACTGTAATTTCTTTGTGCCGCGTTTAGCTTTTTGGACATATTGGCTATGGGTTTTTCTTCACCTTCCAAATCCAATTGCACTAAAACTGCACCAACACCAACATCGCTTGCATCACATTAAAGCAGGGCCCGGCACAAAGAGAGCGCTAGAAAAATGTAGTTGTATGTGTGCACTTGCTTGTCTGCGTGTGTGGCTTTACACTGCGCAAAATGAAAGTTGACAAAATTTTGCCTCAAATCAAGAAAACGAGTACAGCAGCTAAACTGATGCAAGAGAAAGATAGAAAAACAAAGTAGCGATCAATTTTTTCATGTGTCATCTCTCAACAAAGCGACATAGATCTGCTTGCTTCGAAATGCTGAGGAAAACTAAATCCACCCTCATGCTCTTGATTTTTTTGTGTGAGGACTTCGGCAGCCGTTCGGTTACACGCATACGACGAGCCGAACGTGTTCGTCCCCCGGGGGGATATGAGTGCCTGGCTCTGCATTAAAGAAAAAACTTTTTACTAAAGCAAAACCGGAGCAGTCGTCAGTTGGCTTTCAGATCATCAAAAGCTTTCTGCGCACTATCTGTCCAATACAAATTCGTTTTCTTTCCTTTCAAATCTGTAATCGGCGCTGCAATTTCTGAAAAGTTTGCAATGAATCGTCGATACCATCCTGCTAATCCTAAAAATCAACGCGTTTGTTTTCGTCGATACCATCCTGCTAATCCTAAAAATCAACGCGTTTGTTTTAGGGACTTTGGTGTAGGCCATTGCAAAATCGACTCAATCTTGCTTGGATCAGTTGAAATTCCGCCTCTGCCAATTATGTACCCTAAATGTTTAACTTCGGTCACACAAAACTGACTCTTCTTGAGATTTAACATTAATAAACTTCGTCCATTAATCTGCACATAGTTTGCGACCATTGCACAATACGAATGGCATTACTCGAAATTGGTACAAAGGCCTTCCTGGAATAGTAAATGCTGTAATTCCACGAGATTTTTCTGATAATTCCACTTGCCAATACGCATCTTTAAGATCGATTTTAGTAATGATTTCGGCACGAGGAAGCCGTGCGAAAATTCCATCAATACTTGGCAACGGATATGCATCCTTTGTCGCACACGCATTTATTTTTCTAGCATCTGGACATAATCTCACTTTCTCAGGTTTAACTACTAATCTCATCGAAGAACTCCACGGACTATTTGACAACTCTATAACTCCTAATTCTATCATTCGATTAACTTCGCTATACTTTAATTTTTCCACTGCTGGGGATACAGGGTAAAACCTTTGCTTAATTGGTTTTGCCGATCCTACATCTATATGATGTTTAATCAACGTTGTTCGACCAAGCCCTTTCCTTTCAAATGACGGAAATAATGAAATAATGGCTTGAAGTTATCTCTTTTGGCCGTCAGATAAAAGGTATGATTGTTCCTCCTTACTATCTAGAATTCTGAATTCGCTTTCGTAATCTAAAGCTGATAACAACCCTGGCACTAATTGAAACGCTTTCCAAAAAATCTATTCCCAATATCATCCTTTTCTGAATGGATGGTATGATGAATAACTTTATCGGTCCAGTTCCGGTTTCATAGGTAATATCCAGCGTAATGAAACCGATGACTGGTTGATCTTGTCCATCCGCTGTTTTAACTTTGGGAAGAAATACGGATACTTTGACCAATCTTCTGACGCCAAAGTCGACCCCACGCAACTTATGTTCACGCCGGTATCTAAAAGACCTTGTTCACGAAAATTTAAAAATGATACTTCCGCATACAATCTTCCATCCGACTTTTCATGAATCATTTTGTCTAACTACTTTCCAAAAAGTTCGCAATCGCATAGTAGATCTCTTTGGTCGTGACCGGGTTGAAATAGGGTTGCGTCCAAAAAATTCTACTACGCAATTAGAGAACTTTTGCGGCCATCCGAGTTTTCACAGATGGACCCTTCACTAAGTTTTCCGCTTTTTTGGCGATACAAATTTTACATTGGGGCTTATATACGTTTTACGAGCCACACCCGTAATAAAATATAGTGCGAGGATCTAAGCAGTTGTCTCAGCCATGACCCTCTGCATCACAATTCCAACACCGAAATACTTTAACTGGGGCTTGCACTGCTTCAACATTGTACACATTTAAAGCCATCTTTTCGGAGAGTTCGAACTTTTCTGGCTCTTCTACTTCTGCAATGTTGCGTTTAGCATACTGAAATTTGGCTGAAATTTTATTTGCTCTCCTAGAGACTACATCCCCTAATAAATTTTCTCGCATTTGCGCTAGTTTTCAAAGATGAAGAAAAGAGAGCTTTAGCTTTGCCTAAAGCCTCTGCAATTCCCAGTTCTCCGATCCTTCGGTCTATTATGGACTCTATTTGACTGCTAATTCTATCATAATCAATTTCTAGCGTCTAAGCTTCTATGAGGTATATTCAACCCATTTCCTTGAGGGTCTTCCTCTTTGTTTTCTTTCCGTTGAGGGCGGGCCTCCTGCAGACATCTCTATATTTGCAGTTACTTGATTAGCTTGTTCACCCCCACTAAAATTTCTTCGAGAGCGGCATTTGGGCCTTTCGGCACCGCTCCTGTTGTGATTGCACCTAAGTTCGGACGTTCGGATTCTATTTCTGCAAATGGCACGTTTTGCACTTCCAAATCTGCTCTACGTATCGACGCATTACAAACTTGACATACATTAAACTGATCAATCCATTCTGATATAAAATTTTATTGAAATAGATGATGGCATGAAGTTTTCACCACCAACCCATACTGCTTTTTGACAAATTGAGCATAACGCATCTGAGATCTCATGAGCTATGTTTTCTTCACTCCTAGTGAGAACCATTTTGACAAATTTCTAGTTCAATTTTAATATTTATGTAATAATATTTCGTGATAATTGATATTTTATCTTAAATCATATCGTTCCCTTAATGTGAATTTGAAGTCACTATCTAATTTTAATACTAGTGAGTCCCAAAATAAATTTAGGAAAATAAAAAAAAAAGATTAACGAATACACTAGGTTGCTCCTGGCATATAATTTTAGATGCATCACTCTCTTAACTGGTCAGGATTTAGCTTAGACAAAAAACCTGAATTTCCCAGCATAATTTATGACTGCAATATTTAAGTTATAAATTCCATTTGCACCTGGTGCTTTCGAAAGAGAGAAAAGATTGGTTTAGTTATTCCTTTTTATAAAATGCCAATATTAATTCACCCCTGAATTGATTGGACTTTATAGCTGCTTCGCAATAATAAAGAATTCCGAAAATCCACTCCGTTGATCGAATCTTTTAGCAAATACATAAAAGGAAAAGAAAATGAAGCAAGTAAGTCGACTCGTCGACTTGGGTATACCAATCACCAGGTGAAACAAAGCTTTCAAATTTCGCAAACCAAATGTATGTCTATTAAATTGTTTTTACATGTTTTATAGTATGTGCTATCTCGCTCACTCTACGAACACACGAGCACTATAGCGCCGCCACTAGCCAACGGCCAATTCTGGCCCTGTGGACCGCTCAGTAAAATACGTTCATACGCATATTTTACATGTTTCTAGTCCGATTTCAAAAAAATTTGGTAGTTTGATAGAAATAGATAAGAATAATTAGTCTGCCGAATTTGAATGCGATAGTCAAAAAAATACAGGAGAAAATCGGTTTTTTCTTAATTATGGAGGCGAAAGTGGGCGTGGCAAAATATGAAAATATATATACTCTGCGCGCATACTAAGCCAGTATACATAATAAATTTGGTGACTAGCTTTGTTTGTTTTTGATAAAATCAGTTTTGTTTAATTTGCGGGGGCGGAAGTGGGCGTGTCAAAATTTTAAATAGCCAGTTTCTGCGCGTCTATCAAACTAGTCTGCATACCAAATTTGATGTCTCTAGCTATTATACTTTTTAAGAAAAACAGTTTTATGTGATTCCTGGGGGGCGTAAGGGGGCGTGGGCCGAAATTCCAATTAAATCTCTATATGTACAAAAACAATATACATACCAAATTTGGTGGCTCTAGCTCTTATAGTCTCCGAGATCTGCGTGTTCATACGGACGGATGGACAGACGGACATGGCTATATCGACTCGGCTGTTCATCCTGATCTAGAATATTATATATATTCTTTATAGGGTCGCAGAAGCTTCTATCTGCCTGTTACATACATTTTGGCGACTTTAATATACCATTTCACCCTATGGGTGTATGGTATAAAAATAGAAAGAAACAAAAAGATCCTCCAAGCTTTTGGTTTAGAGCTCTATTGTAGAATTAAACCAACTTCGTTACGAATTCCGATTTCCAATTCGTCCATGGGACCAATTCTTGCCCTAAAGAGTAAGACCTTTTTTCTGCTAGATGCACCATTCTAGGACCTTTCGTTACGGGCCCCACGTTGGGCACCAAATATGACATTCGGTCTTTTCTAACCAAAGCTTAATGTTAATAGACCCCTTTACCCCCTTTAGGACGACAACATCTCAAATTAAAATTGCGACATCCCGCCTTATATATGTATTAGCTAAAGAGAACTACACATATATATCAATAAAATAAAGTAGCAGTTTAACACTCCTGGTTTGCACCCTGTAACTGTCGACATCGGTCAGCAAAACACAAAGGTTAGTGACACTGCGATCCTTTTGCTCAATAAGATGGAGGCAGAACGGATAAACCTACTCCCTCTGTTCCACCAAGACTATACCACGATTTCCAACTAGAGTTAACCGAACCACTTGAATTATATTAAGAACGCGTGTGATAGACTTTAGGGAAGGTGTTTAGTATGCATAAGATCTTTCGTTGTGTTGTTGTGGCTGTTGAAAATAGGAAGGTTTATATATTCCAAATGGAGCTAAAGCATCGAGTTACATTGAACCATTTAGCCAAAAAACAACAAAAAACCAGAAGGCCTGGGCTAACTTCGACCGTGTCAAAGTTTGTATACCCTTGCAACTTTTTTGGCAACTCTTTCCTTAACTATTAGCCATCAAAGTGGAAGAACGTTTTATCTAAAAAGGCTTATGTTTGCGAAAGAATCGCCTAAAATCATAGGAAATAACGAAGATATTGATCATAGTCACTGTTTTTCACCGATCGTTCCTATGGGACCTATATGATATAGTCACCCGATCTTTATCAAATTTGGCACAATCATTAACAGATATATTAAACTAACAACTGTTTAATTTGAAAGCAATCGCGTTAAAAGTAACGAAGTTATTTACAAAAGTCACTGTTTTCGACCGATCGTTCCTATGGGAGCTATATGATATAGATAGTCACCCGATCTTGATCAAATTTGGCACAGTCATTAACAGATATATTAAATTAAGAAATGTTTAATTTGAAAGCAATCGCGTTAAAAGTAACGAAGTAATTTACAAAAGTCACTGTTTTCGACAGATCGTTCCTATGGGAGCTATATGATATAGTCACCCAATCTTGATCAAATTTGGCACAGTAGTTTATAGGCGTAATAAACTCTCTAATATTATAGTTTCACTATAATAGCAGAGAAAATAACGAAGTTATTGGGAAAAGTCACGTTCGTGACTTTGGCGTTTGTATGGGACCTATATGATATAGTGGTCCGATCCGGCTGAATCCGAGATATACAACCCCTGCAGTATATACACGCCTACGTGCAGCTCTGTAGCTACTACGGTGTAGGAGGAGTTTGCATTGATCGAGACGGACGGACGGACATGGCTATTTGAACTCGTCTCGTCGTGCTGATCAAGAATATATATACTTTGTATGGTCGGAGATGCTTCGTTCTATGCGTTGCACACTTCTGACCAAAATTAATATACCCTTTTTGCAAGGGTATAACAAGCCGATCAGCTGTGTGGCATTGCCACTTTGTTCACTCTTTTTCAGCTGGTTACATAAATTTTGATTCTCACCACTTTAGTAAACATCGATAACAACACCAAAAATACTAAAAAGTCGAAATCAGTTGAATTTTAAAATAACTGAAATTCCTGTATATTACAGGTTGATAAAATAAACCCGAGGCTCGTTGGTAAGACACCAATTGTTGATAGATGTATTCTTTGTTCCAACGAAGAAAATATCAGCGATTGGGCTGGGGTACAAAAAACAATTGTCCCAAAGAAAACGAAAATCCAGGCTGCGTGAGCCAAAGTTGCTTGGACGACGCCACGCGCCCAAAAAATAAATTTTAACTGAAATATAACGGGGCTTAAAATTCTAATATTTTCGCTAAATTTAATGTTATTTCACCTTGTTCCTTCGAATATTCACTAATATATTTATTCACTTTAGCCAAATATGTATATTACTGCCCTGTGCAGTCACTGTACTTTTTTAATGATGATGTAATATGCAGGTGTTTCAAATATATATATAGATATATATCCGCCACTCCATCCACTCACACCACTCAATTTCCCACGCCAATCACCCACATAACTTGACCCCCCTTTAGTCTAGAAAACAGCGGATGTTTACTGCAACCGAGACTAAACAAAAATCCTATAAACAAATGTCCCCAAAAAATCTTCCAAGCGTGAGAACGCTTAGTAAGCAAAAATCAATAAGCCAATCAAAATCCAGATCCCTTGTCACCGGTCAAAGCTCCCCATACTAATATCAAAAGCTTTTTAACCGAACTTTAATTATATCTGTATGAATAATCATAAGTTAGTTCTTAAGACGCTTTGTTTCAATAAAAATCGTTTTTGAGTCTTACCAACCATATTTTTTATACCCTTGCAAAAAGGGTATATTAATTTTGGTCAGAAGTGTGCAACGCATAGAACGAAGCATCTCCGACCATACAAAGTATATATATTCTTGATCAGCACGACGAGACGAGTTCAACTAGCCATGTCCGTCCGTCCGTCCGTCTGGATCAACGCAAACTCCTCCTAGACCGTAAGAGCTACAGAGCTGAAATTTTGCACGTAGGCTTGTATATACTGCAGGCGTTGTATATCTCGGATTCAGCCGGATCGGACCACTATATCATATAGCTCCCATACAAACCCCAAAGTCACGAACAGTGACTTTTCTCAATAACTTCGTTATTTTCTATGCTATTAGCGTGAAACTTAATATTAGAGAGTTTACTACGCCTATAAGCGACTATGCCAAATTTGATCAAGATCCGGTGACTATATTATATAGCTCCCATACAAACGGCCAAGTCACAAACAGTGACTTTCTCAATAACTTCGTTATTTTCTGAGCTATTGTCATGAAACTTAATATTAGAGAGTTTACTACGCCTATAAGCGACTATGCCAAATTTGATCAAGATCGGTTACTATATCATATAGCTCCCATAGGAACGATTGGTGGAAAACAGTGACTTTTGTAAATAACTTCGTTACTTTTAACGCGATTGCTTTTAAATTAAACATTTCTTAATTTAATATATATGTTAATGACTGTGCCGAATTTGATAAAGATCGGGTGACTATATCATAGAGCTCCCATAGGAACGATCGGTGGAAAACAGTGACTTTGATCAATATCTTCGTTATTTCCTATGATTGTAGGCCTTTCTTTCTCAAGCTTAAGCCTTTTTAGATAAAACGTTCTTCCACATTGATGGCTAATAGGTAAGGATAGAGTTACCAAAAAAGTTGCAAGGGTATACAAACTTTGACGCGGTCGAAGTTAGCCCCGGCCCTCTGGTTTTATTTATTTATTTATATATTTTATTTACGTCAACTAACACAGCAGTCGACGAAAAAGCTTAAGCAAAAGACAGGTAGTAATTAAATGAAGAAGGTAGCTTAGCTTTATACACAACTATACATCCCCGACCCGGTGGAGGTGTTTTATTTGCACAAGGTGCCAGCTATGCCCCGATTCACAGCCAATGTGGCCAGGGATGAGTTGCAGCCAATCCAAATCCAGAATATTTTCATAGGTTTCGCTGTTGATGACTAAAAAGTATAGCGCGAAGAGAAGTGACAGAAAGATGAGGAGAGATAAGGTGAGGAAGTGAAGGAAGATTAATAAGAAGTCTGTCAGAATAAGAAGGTAGGCGAAGACACGGGTCCCAATTTAGACCGCGTAGCGCAAACTTAAGGAATTGCTTCTGTACCGATTCAATACTACGCTGGTGAACATCATATTGCGGGTTCCACACTGGCGAGCAATATTCTAGAGTAGGGCGAACTAACGAAGTGTATAAAACCTTTGTTACATAGGGATCATCAAATTCACCTTTTGGGTTCTGCAAATAAGATACGACTTTAACCAACCCAATAATTTTGTTGAAAACCCCATGATGTTAAGTTTCGCGAGAAGCATAGAATGATCAAGCGTATCATAAGCCTTACTGAAGTCAGTATAAATAACATCAGTTTGACACTTTTTACGGAAGCCATGGTGTACAAGGGTAGTCAATTCTAAAAGGTTGGTAAGCGACGAACGACCTTTCATGAAACCATGCTGACAAGGAGAAATAGTGGATCTGGATAGATGTTGAAGGGAAGACGAAATAATTTTCTCAAACAGTTTAGGTATTGCCGAAAGTTTGGCAATGCCACGGTAGTTACAAACATCCGATTTGCTACCCTTTTTAAAAAGCGGAATAATAAAAGACTCCTTCCAAATATCAGGAAATCTACAAGTCTCACTCGATATAAAGAATAACCGAGCTTAAGGCTTAGATAGGGAAATCGAACACATTTTAAGGATGCAACTAGGTATATTATCAGGCCCGGGAACGAAGGAAGACTAGATGACAAGCTAGAGAGAATACAGTCTTCAGTAGTACTGGGAAAAAACATACAATTTAAATGTGGGATTGAAAAGGGATAGGGTGTGGGATCCGAAACAGTAGTAGAATATGTCGACTGAAAAAATTTAGCAAACAGATCTGCAATATCTGAATCATTATTAGCAGACTGGTCGTTAAGTCTGAAGGTGGAAGGTAGTGCATTAGAGCGTCTTTTGGAATTGACAAAGTTGTAAAATCTTTTGGGGTTCTTATAAAATTCAGCCTTACAGCGAACGAGATAATTGTTGTAGCATTGAGTATTTAAAAGACAATTGAGATTTGGCTATACAATAATTTGCATAGTCAAGTCGCGAACCAGTTTTTTTAAATCTTTTAAAATATCTCGATTTAATGTTACGAAGATTAGAGAGCCTACGTGTGAAATAGACTGGCGAGCTGGAGACGGTAGAGACATTCACATAAGGAATGCATTTATCAATTAGAGAATTAAGAGCAGAATAGAAAAACTTCACTGCACAATCTATATCGCAGCACTCAAATAGAAACGACGAACGAGAAAATAAGACTGTTAAGAAGATTGAAATTTGTTTTACGAAAACATCTACGACGAGAATTTGAGATGTTTTTAAATAAATTAGTAACGGAATTGTAAGAAATAGTAACTTCAATGGTAGGATGATAAGGATCTTCAGGTTTCACTAGTGGCTGTGTTTGCGATACAGCACTAACAGTGGGATCAGAGACAAAAACAAGATCAAGGATTCTTTTAGAACAGTTAAGGAAAGAATTCAACTGATATAGTGGACATTCAAGTAGGCTATCAAGAAAAACATGTTGAGATGAAGGAATAAAGAAAGATAGATTATCATCAACAAGCCAAGAAATATTAGGCAAGTTAAAATCACCTAAAACTATAAGAACATCACGATCTTTAAGACGACCAAAAATAGTTCGTAAAGCATCAGCATGGTGCACGTAGATCATGATATCAGAAGCTGGAGGTATATATGAACAAGAGATATATAGGCTAAAGTTAAAACATGTAACTTCGACGCAAATAAACTCAACACCTAAGGGGAGATCAATCGGCAGCACACTTGAAGACAGATTCGAGTTTACAGCAATGAGTACTCCACCGACACGACGACCAACACGATCAAGCCTATAAGAAATAAAGTTATTAGAAAGAATTTCATTATCTAAAACAGAGGAGTTAAGCCAAGTTTCAGAGAAAGCTAATATGTCAGCCGAAAAGGTTTGGCTATCACAGAACAGGTTCGACCGCTTGGTAAGAAGTCCTCTTACATTTTGATAATGAATGCATATACTAGACGTTATTAGTTTTTTGAAGCAGAAGATAAAGTAGGAAGGTGGACAGGCAACGGACGAGAGCCCTTATTGGGCGCAAACTCGTGTACAACTAGGCCCTCTGGCCAAAAATTAGGGTCAACCATAGCTGAGAAGTACTCATTTGGTACTGTAATTTTAAAAGAGGAGATTTCGCGAGGACTAGAAAATTTAAACTTTTGGAGCAAGCCTAGAGATAAATAATTGTTTACGATGAGGCACTACAGTTAGTTCCGCACTTGATTGAGAGCCGGCATGATCCTGTGATTGATCAGAGTTCCCGTGAGGAATAAAATCGGAGAGGAAGTAATAGAGAGAGCTGGCGACTGCTTACGAGGCAACTCAAGGGTACATTTCTTGTGCAATTTCTCAGAAGGTGGAACAAATTTGAATTGCGACAGCTGTTTGGCCAGTTTGTTTAAAGAAAGAAACCTTAAACGAAGATCCCTATACATACGGCTAAAATCAAGCTGCTGGCTGGCACAAGATGGGCAAGTCTAGCGCATTAAGCCAAGCTCAGGCTTAGACACAGACAAACCAGAAAATTTGTCGTAGTTGCGGCCATTGAGACCAGCACATTTTAAGTGAATAAGATTATCGCAGAGCCAACAAGATATTGCTCTATACTGATCATCAAAACGATCAGAATGTTTGCAATTAGGTAGACAACAAGCCATTGAAAAGCCGAAAGAAAGGCAAAAAAAATTATATATATATAAGAATATATAGAAAAATTAAATTCACAGCACAAAGATAATTATTGATAAATAATCAATAATTACAAATAAAACAAAGAGACAGCTAGAGTGCACAGCACAACAGAGAGTGCAAGAACAGGAGAGAAGCTGAGCACAAGCACAAAGCAGAGAGAACAACAAAGCCACTAGCACTGATGGTATGATGGGGGCGATGAGGGGAGCAACTGCAGAAGCAATGACGAAAGAAAAAAAAAAAAAAAAAAATATGTAAATGCACCAAACACTTCAAGCGAACAACACCAGCGAAAGTGTAAACAAACTAAGCACAATTAAAAATTGAGAAAAAACAATAAATATTAATAAAAACTCAGGAGCTATGCAAAAACACGACCGTCACGTCAGAGAGCAGAAAGCTTATTGAATAATAAAAGAATTGGATTTATAACTGGCGCAGTCGGTAAGATAAAACGAAATTATTTAGTGCGTGCAAAACTTTGTGTATAAGCGACCGTTACGGATATCGAATCTAAGGTTGCGTAATAAGCAAAACTTTTTTTTGTATCATTATATAAATAATTGTGCGTAACTTGTGTCAAGCCACCGCTACAGATATCAAATCTAAGGTTGGTCCGTGATCAAGCCTTTTTGTGCTAAAAACAAGTAAAGGAGCTGTAAGCAACTAAAGCCCTGCTTAGACAGTTGCCCAATTTCGATGGTAACGCTTTGACCATGAGCACGTTCATACGGAGAGTTGACTACATTCTACAACTGTACCCGACGAGGGACATCCGTCAACATAGCTTGATGTATGGTACTATAGAGATGCAGGTCACTGGAGATGAACAACGGATATCACAACTAGCGCACGCCAACAATTGGAGCGAGTTGCGGGCCGCCCTCATCAGCGAATATAAGGTGCAAACGCCCAATGAAGAGTTACTACGACGGCTATACCATACTTCCTTTTGAGGAAACCTTCGTAAGTTTATTGAAGATTTAGAACATAAGTCTTTTATTATAATTAATTAGTTAGAATTAGAAGGCGATGCCGCCAATACCATTTTATACACAAATGCCATGAACAACACAGTCAAAGAAGTCATTATTAAAAGATTACCAGACAAGCTTTATATGACATTAGCGAAGTTTGATATTTTAACAGTGTCTAATTTGAAACAAGTAGCCCAGAGAGAGGGTCAATATGAAAACAGCTCCACCCCGAAACCCAAAACTAACAATCAAAGTAATTCAGGAAATTCGAATTACAAATCAAACCAAAACAATTCAGGGCAGAACTATTATAAGCAAAACCACCAATACAATAATTCAAATCATACCAATTCAGAAGAATTTCAACAAAATCTTAATCAGGGAAGACGAGAAAATTCCCTTAATTATCAGATTCAGAATCAACCTAAGAATTAAAACCCTGTGGTAAATCAACCCAAAGCAAAGAGAGAGTACCAGTGGTCAGAGTAAAATGGAATGGTCCGAAAATTTTCATCAATCAGCCTCGGATCAGATAGCTCAGACAGAACAGTTGGATCAAATATATCAACCGAATACCTTCAATAAAATCCCTATGTCCAACTAAAAATCAATAACATTCCCTTAAAGTGCGTTATAGATACAGGCTCTTCAATAAATATTATCAACGAAAATTATTTCAACTTTCCAGAAACATCAGAAAATTTAAATGTTCAAACAATAAAAGGAATAATTGAAAGCATGTCAGGCCGTTATTAATTACGTTATCAAATCACAAATTCTATTTCAAATACACCAATAAAGAAGAAAAAGAAGAATCAATACCTTATCCTTCCCCAGAGTTCGAATATAAAGCATTCGCACATGAAATAAATTACGGTATCGAGGAAAGAAACGAATTTAGACTTGATCCTTTAAATTCAGAAGAAATAGAAAGGTTAAAGAAAATATTGCATGAATTTAGCGATACCCAGTATAGGAAAGGTGAAAATTTGACCTTTACCAGTACAATAAAACACAACATCAGAACTGAATACGAAGACCCAATTTACAAACACCCATACAAATACCCACAAATCTTTGACGAAGAAGTCAACAAACAAATTAATGAAATGATAGAACAGGGAATCATTCGGAAATCGAAATCGCCCTATTGTTCACCAATTTGGATCGTACCTAAAAAAGAGGTCGCATCCAAGGAACAAAAGTTCCGCATAGTCTAAATCGTAGTCTAAATGAGATTACTGTCGATGACAAGTTCCCAATACCAGTAATGGATGAAATATTAGACAAACTTGGAAAATGTCAATATTTTACAACCATTGACCTCGACAAGCGATTCCATCAAATCCAAATGGACCCTAAATCAATCGAAAAAAACCGCATTTTCAACTAAACATGGTCATTACGAGTACACACGAATGCCATTTGGGCTAAAAAATGCACCAGCAACATTCCAAAGATGTATAAACAATTTATTAGAAGATTTAATCTATAAAGATTGTTTAGTATTCTTAGACAATATTATTGTTTATTCCACCTAATGATAGAAGAACATTTGGCATCACTAAAAAAGGTCTTTGCTAAATTGCGTAATGCTAATCTAAAATCTACAATTAGATAAATGCGAGTTCTTGAAAAAGGAAACAGAATTTTTAGGTCACGTCATAACTACAGAAGGAATCAAACCAAACCCAGACAAAGTCAAAGCTATTCTAAAATTTCCAATCCCGAAAACCCCGAAAGAAATAAAATCATTCTTAGGCTTATGCGGATTCTTCCGTAAATTCATTCCAAATTTTGCACACATTGCAAAGCCTTTAACCCTTGGATTAACGAAAGGAGCTAAGATTAACATAAACGACCCACATCCTATTTCATCCTTTGAAAAATTAAAATGCCTCCTTATGAACGATCCCATACTTGAATATCCCGATTTAAAAAAACCATTTTTTCTAGCCGCTGATGCTAGCAATATAGCTTTAGGTGCTTTCCTCTCACAAGACCATAGACCTATTTCTTATGGTAGTAGAACACTGAATCAACATGAACTTAATTATTCAGCCATAGAAAAGGAACTACTATCTTTCGTATGGGCAAACAAATATTTTAGGTATTTTCGGTAGACATTTTGAAATCCTAAGTGATCATCAACCCCTTGTCTGGTTGGACAATATGAAAGAACCTAAGATGAAATTACAGAGATGGAAAATAAAATTGAACGAATTTGATTATATAAAATAAAATACTTACCAGGAAAAGAGAATTTTGTGTCAGACGCCCTTTCCAGAATAAAAATAGATGAAAATCTTTTAGGTGAAGAAATAAGTAGTTCTAGAGCTACAGTATATAGTGCTCAAGAAGATAACGAAAACCTAATAGCCATTTCAGAAAAACCCCTAAATTTCTACAATCGTCAAATATAATTAAATAAATGCAACGAAAATAAAGTCAACGTTACTCACTATTTTCACAAAACGAAGATAGAAATATCATATGTAGAAATGACCAATCAGTTTGCTAAAGAAATTATTAAGGAATATTTATGCTCAAAAAATAACGCACTTTATATTCAAAACGACACAGATTTTCAAATACTTCAAGAAGCTTATCTTGAAATAATTAGACCAGACAGCCAAACAAAAACATTGAGAACCACTTACAAATTAAAAGACATTCCCAATTATGCAGAATTCAAAGAAATTATTCTTAAAAACCATAAATCATTACTTAGCAGTAAAGACGACTAATTTCCAACTAAATCTAATTAAAATAATGAAATAAATAGTTTTACGTTAAAATAAACTAAAATACTACAAATAAATATATTAAATAAAACAAATTCCTACAAATATGCGGGCTCAAAATAGGCATGACTCAACCTACAAAGAAGGCATTGCTCAACTTATAAAGAATAAAAAAGTAGTGAGTGAGAAAGAGACAAACATACACAAAACGACGAAACAGTGGAATTAAACGACGAGAAAAAAAACAGCGCGAAAACCAATAAGAATTAGCATTAAACGACGAAAATGTGGCGGCTTACGACGAAAAAGCGGCAAATAAACGGTCAAAAATTTTCAACGAACGACGAGAAAGTGTTTGAATACGACGATCGGCGGCCAACGACGGAAAAGCGGCAAAGAAACGACGAAAAAGGCGGCAAAGAAACGACGAAAAAGTTTTCAACGAACGACGAGAAAGTGTTTGAATACGACGATAACTGTGGTGACGTGGCAAACGACGTATATATACATATACATACATATACATATACATATATGTGGGGTTTTATTTACGATATAATTATAGTCTAGGGGGTTTACATGATAATACGACTTCATAGAGATTACACTATGCTAAATGACAATCGACGTTTGGCTCGGCTCGACTTTGGCGTCCGTCTATGACGCTTCGACTTTTCACGCCCGACTTTGGCGATCGACTTTTAGTGTCCGACTTTGACACACGACTTATAGCACCCGTCTATGGTACTCGACTTTTAGTGTCCGGCCTTGACACTCGACTTATAGTACCCGTCTATGGTACTCGACTTGACCTTGCATCCGACTATGACGCAAGACCTCAAAACACGTCCGTCTTATTCAACGCGCAAAAACCAACTCTCTCGTCGTCATCTCTCATTCGTTCGTCATCCCTCTTGATCGTCTCTTCTTACACGCTCACGTTCTCTCTTTGATCGTCGTCTCGTCTCTCGTCTTCGTGTACAGTGGGATTGATGCACATCGCAAATCCACATCCCACATTCGGCCATTCTGATTACGCATTCGACCCGAATGCTGGGTCATCTTCCTCGTCGTCTCGGTTTAGGCTCCAGGGCTTCATGTACTCTGCACATGTTGACGTCACTTTAGGCCCTTCGCACTTGCCAACTTTTTCGACATCGTATGCGTTATTGTGCTTCACCTTCTTAATCTGATAGGGTCCAAAATATTTCGGTTTTAATTTGAGACTACTCCCGAATTGCGTCCTCTTAATTGCAACCAGGTCGCCAACATCATAAGATCGAGCTTGCTTACGACGTAGGTTGTAGTACTTCTTATTTTCGTCTTGGATCTTGGAGATGTGTGCCTTCGCCTTGGCACGGAGCTCGCTTCTTTCGTCTGTAAATATTGCCTTCATTTCTTGGTTGATAAGATCTCTCAGTTTATGGTCATCGTTGGTCCTCATCTTTACGCCAGTTAGTAACTCAAATGGAGAAGTGTCAATACTTCTGGTGTACGTCGAATTGATAGCCTGCTGAACTTTGCTAACATGTCGATACCACTTCGTCGGATCATCAACGCTTAACTTCGACAGAACAGGAATGATAATCGCATTTAAACGTTCGACTTGGCCATTTACTCTCGGAAGTGCTGTAGTCGTCTTAACGTGTTTGATACCTTCGTTGTCGCAGTACTTCAGAAAATCTTGGGATGTAAAGGCGGAACCCCGATCCGAGATAATAAACGTAGGGTTGCCAAAAATCGTGCTTTGCATCGTCAGCTTCGTAATAACTTCATTGCTAGTCGTCGATTTGGTTGGGTATAACCAGCAGAACTTCGTAAGTGCATCTATGACCGCCAGGATATGCTTATAGTCCTTGTGAGTAGACTCGAGAGGACCCAGAAAATCAATATGGTAAGTTAAAAGTGGAATATCATCTTTCTGAAGCGGATGCAACAAGCCTTCTTGCTTGCCAACTTTACGGCTACTGATGATACAAGGAATACAGCATTCGATATATTTTTGGATTTTTTCCTCGAGATGCGATATGAAGTATTCTCTGCAAATCAAGTCTTTCGTCTTTTTTGCCCCGAAATGTCCTTTGTTATGGGCTTGACCAATAATCTGCTTCTGCATCGCGTTTGGGGCAACAATTAGCTCCACGTCATTGACCAATTTGTACAGGATATCGGCTTTCAGATAATAATCATCATAAGTTTTCGAATTGTCTTTCAGAACTTCTATAATGGCTCTTATTTTCTCATCTTGTGATTGCGCCTTCTTCATGCCAACGCTGATTCCATAGTCGTTAATTTGCAAAATTGGATTTCTGCTAAGCGCGTCGACATGTCTCATACGGTTACCTGAACGGTGTAAAACGTCAAAATCGTATTCTTGAAGAAAAAGTACCCAACGAGCTACCCTGGTACAAAGGCTCTTCTTCTCCAGCGTCTTTGTAAATGCGTCGCAATCCGTGATTAGCTTAAAATGCATGCCCAACAGATAAACTCTAAACTTTTCTAACGCTGTTATGACTGCGAGAATCTCTAATTCATAGCTGCTATACTTTCGCTGTGCGTCTGTGGTTTTTCGACTCATGTAGTATACGGGATGGAGTTCACCGTCGTCTGGACATCTTTGTAGTAAAACTGCTCCAAAACCTTCGATAGATGCATCAGTATGGACTTCCGATTCGTACGACTGGTTGTAGATGCTTAAGACTGGATTCTCAGTTAGTAACTTCTTAAGGATCTGTACTGCATTTTCTTCTTCAGGACCACAGACAAATTTTGATGTATTCTTGGTCAATTCGGTCAGAGGTTTCGCTATACATGCATAGTTTGGAATAAACTTTCTAAAATATCCCGTCAAACCTAAGAAACTTTGAACTTGCTTTACGGTTTGAGGCATTTTAAACTTCGCAACAGCCTCAATTTTATCTGGAGATGGATATATCTTCTTATTCTCGACAATGTGCCCCAAAAATTGTATTCTTTTCTTTAAAAAATGGCACTTCTTCAGGTTTAGCTCTAAACCATACTCTTCGCAGGTTACGATTACCTCTTTTAGATTCTTAACAGCTTCAACTTCATCTCTGGCCAAAATGATAACATCGTCAACGTATGGCAGCGCAATGCCTCTCTTGGATAAATGCCGAAATATTGCATTTACATGTCTTTGGAATACTCCAGGCGAATTAGTAAATCCAAACGGAACCCTCTTGAATTGGTACTGACCACAGTGGGTCACAAACGACGTATACTTTCGACTAGATTCTGCAACTGCCACATGAAAGAATCCGTTCTTCAAATCAATGGTACTAAAAATCGTAGCGTCTTGCAAACGATCCAACTGATCCTCGATGAGCGGCAATGGATAATGGTCACGCACACATACCTTGTTTATTTTGCGAAAATCGACACAGAGCCTGTATGAATCGTCATGCTTCTTTACAAGTACCACCGGACTTGTGTATTCGGACGTTGACTCTTCAATTATGCCTTCAGCCAACCATTCTTCGACTTTCTCGTTCACGAACTCTGCCTCTTTGAATGCAAGTCTACGGGGTCGCGCAAATATCGGACTGTCATCGTTTAAAATTATTCGCATTTCAACATTGGTCGTCTTTATTGCTACCGGTTGATAATTAGATATCAAATCGAATACCTCTTTTTTAGCACTTGTGCTTGCACATTCGTCTATATCAAGTTCATCTTTATTATTCGCGACATCAATTTTTAGAATTTTTATTTCATCACTTTCTTTTTCGAATTTTTCTACTCTTACACCATTTCGACTAAATATAATGTCAGCTTGCAAACATAATTCCTCGCCTATGATCATTTCGACATCTAACAATCTAATCGGAACTACATGAAAATCTAACACGAACGTATGGTCGTCAATCAAAATGGAATTCACAAAGTGTCCAATTGGTTTTATCTTATTTGATTCTCCGCCACAGAATCCAATTAGAAACCCGTCAAAACTACTCAACTCGCGTTGTTTCAAACGTTTATACAAATCTTCGCGAATGATACAAAATTTACTTCCGGTGTCGAACAATGCTTTACACTCAATGTTGTCAATTTTAATAACTTTACAGGTTATTTCTTCTTTCGACTTAAAACTTCTTGTGTTTGGTTCAAATTGACTGTTCATATCTCTTTTATTACAATTTTTAGCTATATGACCAAATCCATTACATTTGTAGCACTTTCTGCCTTTCTCTTTATCATCACAATTTTTCGAGTAATGTCCTTTATTTCCACAATTGTAACACACGACATCGTTTTTAACATCTTTATTATTTCTTTTCATCATTTTGTCTTTCACTTTTGCACTGTTCTCGTCGTTTTTGTATTTACCATTGTCTTTCTTACTTTCTTTTTCACTCATTGTTTTATACTGCTTTAATTTCTCTTTAAACTCATTAAAATTTTTCGCTCCATATAAAATCGACTTATTCTCACTTTTTTCATCAATGCCGTCAATTAAATATTCTATTAATGAATCGTCTTTTACTTGTCCACGTGAAGCTACATCTTTCATTCTGTAAAAGTACTCAAAAACACACTCATTGTTTTTACGCTTCATTTTCATCAGTTGCTCATGTACGTCTTTACTACTCACGCACGATTTGAATTCACTCAAAAGTGCTTTTTCGAGAGAGTTCCACGAATTTATTCCTCTCTCACTCAAGACAAACAGTTTCGCGATGCCTTTTAACGCCTTCTTCGCGAACAGAAACTTTTGGAAATCGTTTCAACACATCAACGTTGCTTGCTCATTGAATTCGTTAATCCAAACTTCTACTGCAATAGTATTAGTGCCGTCAAAAATACGAATGTTCTCTTCCACGTCGCGAAAACTAATGGCAAAACGCGGCGTCATCATTCTATCTCTCTCTTCGTTTATTCTTCTGTACTCATCGTTGTCGTTCTCGCTTGCTCTCTCGTGCGGCCTGTTCCTCCAATTTTTTTCTGTTGCTACGTTCCTCTCTGTAGCTACCGATTCATGATCTGTCTCGTCGTTTATTTCATCATCTACTTCGTCGTCTGATTCGTCTTCGTCTTGTGATGCCAACAAATTGTTCAGCTTCAAATTCATGAAAATATGCAATGCAAGGTCGTCGACACTGTACTTGATTCCCAATACATTGCAAATCGAAACAAGATCACCGTTCGTCAAATTTCGTCGTACATATTCCGCCTTTGCTTCGTACTTTGCGTTCGTTTCATCGTAATCGAAACCAGAAAATTCTCGAATTCTTTTGCGGTTATTTCTATCTCCCTCGCTCTCATAGATAAATTTATGCAATGCTCTGATATTGTCTGCTTTACCCGTTTTCAGAGTATCACTTATTAAATCATTTAAACACGACAAAGTTAATTTTTTAATTTCACCACTAGCAGAGCAGGACCGACTTAATACGACACGATTGTTCGAGAAAAAAAAAATCACTTATTTTTTTTTTCACTCTTCTCCCGCACGAACGCACAAAAAATGTATGTGAGGTAGTCTCTTGTATCCCGCACTCTTTCTATCACGACAAAATATGTGAGGAAACTCTTTTGTAACCACTCTAACTTGAATCTATCCCGGATGAGCACCCAAAATATGTGGGGTTTTATTTACGATATAATTATAGTCTAGGGGGTTTACATGATAATACGACTTCATAGAGATTACACTATGCTAAATGACAATCGACATTTGGCTCGGCTCGACTTTGGCGTCCGTCTATGACGCTTCGACTTTTCACGCCCGACTTTGGCGATCGACTTTTAGTGTCCGACTTTGACACACGACTTATAGCACCCATATACATATACATATACATATACATATACATATACATATACATATACATATACATATACATATACATATACATATACATATACATATACATATACATATACATATACATATACATATACATATACATATACATATACATATACATATACATATACATATACATATACATATACATATACATATACATATACATATACATATACATATACATATACATATACATATACATATACATATACATATACATATACATATACATATACATATACATATACATATACATATACATATACATATACATATACATATACATATACATATACATATACATATACATATACATATACATATACATATACATATACATATACATATACATATACATATACATATACATATACATATACATATACATATACATATACATATACATATACATATACATATACATATACATATACATATACATATACATATACATATACATATACATATACATATACATATACATATACATATACATATACATATACATATACATATACATATACATATACATATACATATACATATACATATACATATACATATACATATACATATACATATACATATACATATACATATACATATACATATACATATACATATACATATACATATACATATACATATACATATACATATACATATACATATACATATACATATACATATACATATACATATACATATACATATACATATACATATACATATACATATACATATACATATACATATACATATACATATACATATACATATACATATACATATACATATACATATACATATACATATACATATACATATACATATACATATACATATACATATACATATACATATACATATACATATACATATACATATACATATACATATACATATACATATACATATACATATACATATACATATACATATACATATACATATACATATACATATACATATACATATACATATACATATACATATACATATACATATACATATACATATACATATACATATACATATACATATACATATACATATACATATACATATACATATACATATACATATACATATACATATACATATACATATACATATACATATACATATACATATACATATACATACACAGAGAATGATCAAAACTGAGATGACGACGATGAGTGCGAAAGAGGTGGCGATGTAGGCAATATGCAAGACGAAGACGAAATGTTGTCAGTAGTGAGCGACGAAATGAATTTTAGAACAGCTGCAACAAACGAAAATATGCGAAACAAAGCGAATAGGGCAGTCGTGGCCAACATGCCACCACCGAGGTTCGCTTTGAGTTTTCGAGACGTTGAGGACTCTTTGCGACCTTTCCATGGCGATGAAACTTTATCAGTTGAAGTATGGGTTGAGGATTTCGAAGACATGGCTGACTTGATGCAATGGGATAGTTTACAAAAATTTGTTTTTGCTAAAAGAGCTATTAATGGACTTGCTAAAATGTTTATTCTGAGTGAACGTTGACATTGACTCAAATGCATCGAAAAGTACAAAGTGCGAAGTGAACGAACTTATCAAAAACTATAAGCCGCAAAAATTAAAATCGAAAAATGTTGAAATTTGTATTGTTTTAAAAGACTATAGTCCAATTTATTCGAGACCACGCAGATTCGCTTTTGCTGAACGGTGCATAATCGATGACCAAGTCGATCAGTGGTTGAAAGACGAAATAATAGAACAATCCGAGTCTGAATTCAGCAGTCCGGTCGTATTAGTAAAAAAAACGCGATGGCACTCCACGTCTGTGCATTGACTATAGAAGAATAAACAAGGTAATAGTAAAAGACCATTTTTCATTACCTCTGATTGAAGATAAATTGGATCGGCTACAAGGAGCAACGGTTTTCAGCACAATCGATTTAAAGAATGGATTTTTCCATGTAAATGTTGAAAAAGAGTCGAAGATTCACCTCATTCGTTACACACAACGGACTGTATCAGTTTTTAAAAGTTCCTTTTGGATTAACGAACTCCCCTGGGGTATTTCAGAGACACGTTAATGCCATTTTTTCGTGATTTAACCCGTGCTGGTACGGCTATCCCATACGTCGACGACATTATAATCCCGGGTAAAACTAAAGAAACGATGTGAAGAATATGGTTTAGACATTAACTTAAAGAAATGTTGCTTTTTGAAGAGAGAAATAGAATTTTTGGGGCATACTATAAAGAATCAGAAGATATGTATCTCAGACGCAAAGACCAAAGCGGTAAAAAAATTTCCTATGCCGATGAATCAAAGGCAGCTCCAAAGTTTTCTTGGCATGGTTGGTTATTTTCGCAAGTTCATTGCAGATTTTTTGATTATAGCCAAGCCTCTTACTGATTTATTAAAAAACGATGCAATTTTTAGATTCAACGAGAGTCAGATAAAATCTTTTAATTTGCTAAAAGAATTGATAACACAGAAACCTGTTTTGCAAATATTTAACCCCAAGTTTGAAACAGAAGTACATACAGACGCATCGATTGATGGCTTCGGAGCAATTTTATTACAAAAGTTACCTGATGATAAAGAATTGCACCCTGTATACTACATGAGCAAAAAGACGACTGAAGCGGAAAGAAAATTCACTAGCTACGAATTAGAGATTTTGGCGGTAGTTGAAGCATTTCGTAAGTTCCGAGTTTACCTTCTAGGTATGCATTTTAAAGTCATAAGCGATTGTAATGCGTTTGCAAAGACGATGGATAAAAAAGATGTGTGCACTAGAGTCGCACGATGGATTCTTGAGATCCAAGAATTTGATTTTGATGTTGAGCACCGTGCAGGAAATCGTATACGTCATGCGGATGCGCTTAGTCGCTACCCTGTTATGATTAGAAGAAGATTACATACACAGTAAATTAAAGAATGTCCAAGCACAAGACGACCAATTGAAGGCTATAATCGATATCTTTGCTCAGAAAACTTCTCATAACAACTATTTTATGAAAGCTGGCATACTTTATAAGTTGGTTGATGATGAAGAACTAATTGTAGTTCCCTCTACTCTGCAACGGGAAATTATTAAACATGCTCACGAAAGAGGTCACTTTTCTGTGAAAAAGACGAAGGAAATAATTGCAAAGGAGTATTATATCCCAAAATTAGATGAGAAAATACAACACCAAATAAGATGCTGCATTCCATGTATAACACTTAATCGAAAGCTTGGTAAAAAGAAGGAGAACTGCATCCACTGCCGAAAGAAGAACTGCCCTTTCAGACGTTCCACATCGATTTTCTTGGACCCTTAGAGTCAACTCACAAGCAGTATAAGCACATTCTTGCAGTTATCGATGGTTTTACAAAATTTTGCTGGTTGTACCCGACGAAAACGACATCTACGAAGGAAGTAATCACAAGACTACAACAATAAAGTTTAATTTTTGGAAATCCAGTTCAAATTATTTCTGACAGAGGTTCTGCGTTTACTTCTGACGAGTTTAAAGAGTATTGCAAGGCAGAAAATATCGAACTTCACGCAGTTACGACTGGTCTTCAACAAGCGAACGGACAAGTCGAACGCCTTAACGCTGTTATTATATCCGTGTTGTTGGTATAAGTTTGTCGGCAAAGTGCAACAAACGATTAACTCAACGTACAGCAGAAGCACACATTCAACGCCGTTCGAACTACTGATTGGTACAAAGATGCACACAAAAGACGACCTTAAGCTGAAAGAAATAATTCACGATGAGATGATTCAGATTTTTAACGACAACAGAGATGGTCTACGGAATATAGCGATGCAAGATGAAAATAAGAAGACCTACAACTTACGTCGCAGACTTGCTTCCATATACTCCAACTTGGAGGAGTTTTGAAGCTGAAGCCCAAATATTTAGGTCCGTACCGCATTACCATGGTAAACGCCAGAGATACATACGACGTCCTCAAAGCCGTGGGTTCTTTGTGACATAGACGACCAGGATGCATTCGAGGCGAATGCGTACTAGGATGGCCGAGTTGTGGGATTGGGTCTGGCAACTCTGCTGAGCGAGGCGAATTGAGCAAATAAATAGTTTTACGTTAAAATAAACTAAAATACTACAAATAAATATATTAAATAAAACAAATTCCTACATTAAGAAATGTCACTGTTGGTGACTTTGCCGTTTGTGTGGGAGCTATACGATATAGTGGTTTGATCCGGCTGAATCCGAGATATACAAGCCTACATGCATTTTAACTCTGTAGCTTTTAGGGTCTAGGAGATTGTTCCAGACGGACGAAGAGAAGGACAGACGGACGGACAGACATGACTATATGAACTCGTCTCGTCGTGCTGATCAAGAATATATATACCTTATATGGTCGGAAATTTTTCCTCCTAAGCGTTGCACACTTCGGACCAAAATTAATATACCCTTTTCGCAAGGGTATAAAGAGCGAAAAAAAAAAAAAAACAACGCAAAGTAAAATTTTGAGCTACATTTTGAAAAAAACAATTTTTAAAATCATTTCAATACATTTGGTGAATTGTATATTAAAGTAAACGGACAATTTATTATGTATTCAGAATACTTATTCGTTAAATTTGTATATTTTTTTTAGCACATTATTGAATCTTATGTTGAAAAACGTCAGGGTAATACTTATGGCCCACCAAATCAACGCTCGATGACAATTTTTATAGATGACATAAATATGCCTGTTATAAACGAGTGGGGAGATCAAATCACAAATGAAATAGTCCGCCAGTTGATCGAGCAACGAGGTTTTTACTCATTGGAAAGACCAGGGGATTTTTCAACAATTATGAATATACAAATGCTCTCCGCAATGATTCACCCTGGTGGAGGTCGAAATGACATACCCAATCGCCTTAAACGTCATTTATGCATTTTTAATTGTACACTGCCAAGCAACAGTTCTTTGGACCAAATTTTTAGAAGTATAAGCTCAGAATACTTTTCTGAGGAGAGATTTGATGAAGAAATAGTGCAGATTATACCTTTATTAGTTCCTTTGACACGTACATTTTGGCAAAACGTAAAAATGAAAATGTTACCCACTCCAGCCAATTTTCACTATGTGTTTAATTTGCGTGACCTCAGTCGAATTTGGGAAGGTATTTTAAAGGTACAGCGAGATGAATGTAAAACAATTGAACAAATATTTAAATTATGGTGTCATGAGTGTATCAGAGTTATATCGGACCGATTCACTTCGGAAAAAGACAAAACATGGTTTCTGGATCGCATGCGCATTGATGCCGAATTATACTTAGGTGAAAACTTTGATCATTATCCTGATGAACAATCGTTTTGGGTGGATTTTCTAAGAGATGCGCCTGAAAATCAGGAAGATGAGGAAGAGGAAGATTTATTATTCACGCCACCTAAAGTGTATGAGGAAATTCCAAGGTAAGTAATAACTACGTAAAAATAGGCTTTAATTAATTAGTCAAATTTATTTTAGTTTCGAAGTTGTAAAGGAAAGAGTTACATTCTTTATGGCCCAATTTAATGAATTGATTAGAGGATATCGAATGGATTTAGTTTTTTTCGTGGATGCTTTAAAACACCTGATGATTGTATCTCGTATTATTGGAAATCCAAGAGGAAACGCATTACTTGTTGGAGTCGGAGGTTCTGGGAAACAAAGTCTAACGCGACTGGCATCTTTTATTGCCGGTTATAAGTTTTTCCAAATAACATTGACCCGATCTTACAATATTGGTAATCTTACAGAGGATCTTAAATTCCTATACCGTACCGCTGGACTCGAGGGAAGTGGAATGACATTTATATTTACAGATAATGAGATAAAAGAAGAGTCTTTTCTGGAATTCATTAACAATATACTGAGCTCTGGTGAAATCGCAAATCTATTTGGGAAAGACGAAATAGACGAAATGTATACTGAACTTATTCCCGTTATGAAAAAACTGCAGCCCCGTCGTCCTCCAACTCAAGACAATTTATATGATTTTTTTATATCTCGTGCTCGATTTAATTTACATGTAGCTTTATGCTTTTCTCCAGTAAGTAAATTAAACTATAAATCCAGTGCCATAACAAAGATTTAACTAAATTTTTTGAACCACATAAAGTATATGTAATTTTAATATAATTTAAATGTCCGTCCATGTTATTTTGTTTTTATTCCTTTAATTTATGTTTTGTTTGATTGCCTATGAACAATTCGAATCAAACTATTTTCTCCGGAATAGTTATTAAAATTCGTTTTTTCGGCCAGCTCATCCTTTTTTTTTTGGACTGTATGAAATAGCATATAAAAGAAAATTTTGAATTTGGCCAACTCATCCTTTTTTTTTTTTTGACTGAATACGATATAGGATATAAAAAGAAAAAACAATTTTTATAACATATTGTAAAGCTAGTTTATTATTGTTGTAGCAAATTTTATTTTATTTTATTCTTTTCTTTTTTAATATTTTTACCATTCGTTCGTTAATTAATTTTATTTTTGTTTAGGTTGGTGAAAAATTCCGCATGCGTTCCCTAAAGTTTCAGGACTAATATCTGGATGTGTCATAGATTGGTTTCAAAAGTGGCCAGAGGATGCCCGTATTGCGGTGTCTCGACATTATCTGGGTGAGTTCGAAATAGTTTGCAGTGACAAAGTTAAAGAACAAATAATTGACATCATGAGCTGGATACACGAGACTGTGCAGGATTTGTGCTATATATACTATGATCGTTTTAGACGGGTCACATTTGTGACTCCAAAATCGTTAATTTCATTTTTAGAAAGCTATAAAATACTGTACAAAGAAAAACAAATGCATATTGTTGTAATGTCAGAGCGCATGAGTTCCGGATTAGATAAGCTTGATGAAGCTGGTGCATCAGTTGCCATTCTTAAAAAGGATTTAGTTGAAATGAACAAAGTTATAGCTATTGCTTCTGGAGAAGCTGAAGACGTTTTAGCCACGGTTGAGCAGTCTAAAGCAGCTGCCGAAATTGTTAAAGTAGAAGTCGCCGAGAAAAAAGGTCAAGCCGAAGTTCTTGTGAAGAATATTTCAGCTGTAAAGGAGGTTGCTGAAGCTAAATTAGAAAAAGCTCTCCCTGCTTTGGAGGAGGCAGAAGCCGCACTAAAAACCATAAAAGCTGCAGATATAGCCACCGTTCGTAAACTTGGAAAACCACCATATCTAATAACACTTATCATGGATTGCGTTTGCATATTATTCCGAAGAAAAATTAAACCTATTCGTCCAGATATAGAAAAGACTTTTATTCAGAGTTCATGGGATGAATCACTTAAAGTAATGTCAGACACAAATTTCTTACGGAAAATTGTGGAATACCCAACCGACTTAATTAATGCTGAAATGGTAGACCTCATGGTTCCCTATTTTCAATATCCGTAAGTATATAACTCATTAATATTATAATATATAACAGCTGTGTAGATTTCATCTATACTAAAGGTTGATAGTTTCAACTGTATGAAATACTGATATAAATATTATTATTTAACAGAGCTGTGCATAAATACATTACCATTACTTTTAATTTGCATTAAAAAATATCAAATAGGTGTAGGATTGAAATATTCCTGGTTATTTAGTTCAATATTATTTGAGGATGTGATTTCCTTATTTAAACTTTATTATTTATTAACAATGTTTCTTTGTGTTAAGAATACATATATTTATTAATTATTATAATGGCCTTAGCGACAAATTTGGGTGTGCGATGTGATCGAGGCGAGAGTACGATTGCGAGTGCTTTTCGATCGACGCTTCTGCTTTATTTTCATGAGTGAGTCGACCAGATAGGTACGGCCGCTGCGTGTCGTTCTGTCTCGCTCACTCGGTACCAAACGATTGCAATGATTATGCCTGCCTGACACTTCATTTCCTACAATCGGCTGTCCTGACAAGTCATTCGACCCGAATGATCCTAGCCAAGGTTTCTTGAACTGTTGAGGTCTTACAAGGTCCTTCACCGTCGCCAACCTTCTCAACGTCGTATCGACCGTGCCTATTCACCTTCATGACTTTATATGGTCCTAAGTATTTACCTCTCAACTATAGCCCTGTCCCATTCTGCGTACGTTTAATCGCCACTAACTCGTTTAAATTGTATTTTCTTTCACATTTCCTGTTTTTGTCGAATGTTCGTTTCATTTCCTGCTGTATTTCATCGATATTTTTCCAAGCCCCCCGCTCTAATCTCATCACGACCACAGTTTAATTCTTCTATTAACGAATCGGTTATCAGCTTTCTCATTTTGGGATCATCAGGACTACGCATCTCTATTCCTGTCAAAATCTTAAAAGGTGTAACTCTTGTACTTCTTGGAGCAGTATTATTAACAAATTATCTTATGCATCTTTTCTACTTGGCCGTTGCCACGGGTACACCTGTTGCTATCAGTAAATGCTGTATATCCTGTCTTACAATATTCCTTAATATTCCTTATGGCCTGCCTTTCTAGAGAACTAAGTATTTCCTCGACTCCTGTTCCACGAGTCGGATACAACCATACAAACTTAGAGAACCCATCAACAATAACAAGTATATGATTATACCGCTTTGTTGTGACCTCCATCGGGCCAACGTCATCAATGTGATATGTCTTCAATGGCTGATCTCCTTTACTTATTGGCATCAAATATCCCTCCTTTTTACCGGTCTTGGCATTAACAATAAGACATTCGACGCAACACTCAACAACACGGACTACCTTCTGTTTTAATTTTGGAATATAATACGATTTTTCTACGATATCCTGAGTTTTTCTAGCTCCAAAATGTCCTTGTTTGTGTGCAATCTATATTATTTCCTTTTCCATCTGCGAGGGAACGACAATAAGTTCTCGATTGGGGTCCTTTAACAATATTTCGTTTTCAATGTAAAAATCTTCATATCCTTTCTCTTGAACTAAGCTCCTAATCAATTTAGTCCAATCATCTGACAACTGTGCTTCCCTTAATTTATGGGTTATAGTGTCAGTTAGCAGAAAAACAAGATAAACTGCTCAAGGCATCCACATACCGCATCTTTGAACCTGAACGATGTTCAATCTGATAATCGAAATCTTGTAGGTACATTGCCCAACGTGCTACACGCAACGGAACCTCTTTCTTTTTCATTGTCATCGTGAACGCATTACAATCTGTGACAATCTTAAATCTCAATCCTAACACATATATACGCCACTTTATTAATGCTCCAATAACTGCTAAAACCTCAAGTTCATATGAATCATACTTCTCTTCGCAAGGTTTAGTTTTCCGACTCATATATTGTACCGGATGGAATAAACCATCTTCTGAATCTTTCTCTAAAAGCGCAGCTCCGAAACCGTGTTTCGAGGCATCAGTGTGAATTTCAGTCTCTAGCTTAGGATTGTATAGCTTTAAAACAGGACCTTTGATCAATGCTAACTTCAATTGCTCAAACGCTACCATTTGCAATTCTTTAAACTCAAACTTGTTGTCCTTTCTCAAAATGTCAGTCAAGGGCTTAGCTGTTACTGCGTATCCTTCGATAAATTTACGGAAATACGATGTTAACCCTTAAAATCGTTGAACTGACTTCTGATCATGTGGGATCGGGAATCTTGAAACGGCATCGGTCTTCTCCTTACTTGGCTTAATACTTACATTTTCAACTATATAGCCCAAAAAATTTACTTTACTCTGCAGTATCTGACATTTCTCCCAGTTTATTCTCAACCCATTTTCCGCAGCTATCTTCAACACCCTTTTAAGTTTAATTAGACCATCCTTCACGCTAACACTTGGTATAATTATATCGTCCATATACACCACTGCATCTCCATTCTTTACTGATTCTCTCATTACTGCCATTATAAATCTGGTAAAAACTGCTGGAGAGTTGGAAATTCCGAATGGTACGTATAGGAATTCATACTGACCATTCTGAGTTACGAATGCTGTGAACTTCTGAGATTTATCCTCAACAGGAACATGGGAAAACACGTTCGTTAGATCTAAAGTAGTGTAAACCAACGCACTTTGAAGTTTTTCTAATACGGTGTCCATTTGTGGCATAGGAAAATTATCTCGGACCACTTTCTCATTTAGCTTTCTGTAATCGCAGCACAGACGCTTTTTCCCATTCTTCTTTGTTACAAGTACAACAGGCGAAGCATATTCGGAAAAACTTGGCATTATTATCTTCTCCTCCAACCATTCTTGTACTGTACTATCAACGATTTTCTGATCAGACTCTGCTAGACGCCTTGGATGCTGATAAACTGGCAACTCATCTGTTAGTACAATCTTCATTTCTATAGGAGTGTTTGTATTTCTAATAGGTTTATTCTGTTCTGCACTGTGCATACACATACTTTCAAATTCCTTAAACAACTCAGCACAAGATTTATTCGCGTTACACAGTGATTCTTTTCTGTTGATGCTCACAAACTTTGTACCTTTCTTGGTAACAACTAAATCGTCGTGATCTAATATGGTTCTACCCAAAATTGCCTCATATGCCATGTCTTCATCAGGAACGATATGAAACTCGACTTCCATCTCAATGCCATCTATCTTGACAGTTATGCTAAAACTACCAAAGGTCATCACATGACTTTCACCAATGCCTGTAAGGGTCTTCGAAAATACAGTTAATGACTTAATTCCGAGTTTAACAAATACGCTTTTACGTATCAGACTCAAATTTGCTCCTGTATCAATTAGACCGTTGAACTTAATCGATTTATTAGTTACTTCTTTCAACTCCAAACCCGAATCAGTAAATTTACCTGATGTTTTTATTAATTTATCATCTACAACATTGGTGCTTTCAACTTTGGTGGTATCTTTATCTTTACATTCAAACGAACAATGGCCTGTTTTGCCACATTTAAAACAAGTAAACGTTTTCTTGTTGCAGTCTCTCATCATGTGTGAAGGATCACCACACTTAAAACATTTGCGATCACCTTTTGCTATCGAATTTTTCTCTATATTATCTCTACCTTGCTTGTGCACAGATGACTCGAATGTTGTTTTCTTTGACGACTTTCTAGGATCATAGGATTTTTAGTAGGTCTCTATTTGAACTTTCAACGCATCCACTGTTCTGGCCTGATACAATAATGCCTTATTTGCTCTCATGTCTGGTATACCTTCTACGAAATCCTCGATTAAACTTTCGTCATCCAAATCGATTGGCTTTGCGATTTCCAATTAACGAATACAAAAACTCATACAAGTTCTCACCTTTCTTTAACTGTCGATTGCCCAGTCTTCTATGAACTTCTGCTGATGAAACCTTTACTCTAAATTCGTTTTTCAAAGCTACTTTCAGGGACTCCTAACTACAAATATCTCTCTTACTACGTACGGTTAAAGCGCATTCTTCTAGCTCCCTAATCCATTGTACGACATCAATCGAACCTAAACCGCCAAACTCTGAAACGCTTCCCTCCACATCTTTTAGTGTGAATCATGACCTTTGCCCATCTGTGTTCGGGACTTCTCGAATTGTTCTAGCCGAGGCGAAATCTGCTTCCTGCCCGTCATTCTCAATTTCTATTAGATCGTAATGAGCGAGTAGACGCGTTTGCAATTTTGCTTTAAGGCCTGTAGTCTCTTATCCTAACCCTCTCAAATTAGTGCGCAACTTCTCAATACGAAACGTTAGAATCTCACCTCGATCCATTTCACTCAATTACAGTTATATTGCTTAACAAGATTGGGATATTAATATATAGTTAGTATCAATCAATCAAATTTGTTAGGTTATGGTTTAATTCAGACGATTCTTAGAAATGTGCTCTCTGCAGCTCGCATCAATTTCGTCAATATTTTTGCCACCGGTCTGGTTTCGCTGTGCAAGCAAATTAACTCACACTCAAGACAATAATTAAACAGCTCACCTAACTATAGTCGTCCTGCTCTATGGAGCCACTCAATATCTCTGTAGCAACTGTTCGGTTCGCTCTCTGTTGCCACTCACTCTGTTGTCACTCGTCTGTTTTCCACTCGCTCTCGTGATCTCTCTTTGTCTGCTTCCACACCAATTGTCTCAACTTCGTGTCTGCTGCCTTCTCGTTTGGTCTTGTCGGCGTCGTCTGCTTTTGTAACGGTTTTTGTTGTCCGCTTTCTGTTCTCCTTTGGTTTTCCGTTACACAGTGAACACTAGTTATCACCAACTCCCCCCTCCCCCCCTCTCTCTCCTCCCTCCTTCTTTTCCCCCCCAAAATAAAATTTTTTTTTTAACTTCTTCCCCCCCTCCTTTTTCCTCCCCCTTCTTTTGTCTCCCACAGAGCCCACTATCATTAATTTCGTCCCCGCTTTCTGCTCTCCCCGTCTGTCTGCTTCCACAGTGAACACTGGTTATCATCAACTTCGTGTCCGCTGTCTGCTCTCTCCGTCTGTCCGCTTCCACAGTGAACACTGGTTATCATCAACTTCGTGTCCGCTGTCTGCTCTCTCCGTCTGTCCGCCAACTTCCACTAGTTTTTGAACTTGTAATGGTTGCGTCTTTTGAAATTCGTTCGCTAACAACCTTGACTTTGTATATATATTAATGCGTGCAATTTTAAAAATTTTCTGTTCATTTGCGAACTTCACACACACACACACGATTTTCACTAATTGTCTTGGGCCAGAAATCTCTTTTTCCCCCCTTTTTTTGGGTTTTAATTTTTTTTTTTTTTTTTTTTTTTTTTTTTTTTAGGGTTTTTTTTTCTTTTTTAAAATTTTTTTTTTTTTTAAAATTTTTTTTTTGTGTTAAGAATGCATATATTTATTTATTATTATAATGGCCTTATAGCGATAAGTTTGGGTGTGCGATGTGATCGAGGCGAGAGTACGATTGCGAGTGCTTTCCGATCGACGCTTCTGCTTTATTTTTCAATGAGTGAGTCGACCAGATAGGTACGGCCGCTGCGTGTCGTTCTGTCTCGCTCACCAGGTACCAAACGTTTGCAATGATTATGCCTGCCTGACACTTCATTTCCTACAATCGACTGTCCAGACAAGTCATTCGACCCGAATGATACTAGCCAAGGCTTCATGAGCTCAGCCACTGTTGAGGTCTTACAATCTTACAATCTTCACCATCGTCAACCTTCTCAACGTCGTATCGACCGTGCCTATTCACCTTGGTGACTTTATATGGTCCTAAGTATTTACCTCTTAACTTTAGACCTGTCCCATACTGTGTACGTTTAATCGCCACTAACTCGTTTAAATTGTATTTTCTTTCCCATTTCCTGGTTTTGTCAAACGTCCTTTTCATTTCCTGCTGTATTTCATCGATATTCTTTCGAGCATCCGCTCTAATCTCTTCACGACCACAGTCTAATCCTTCTATTAACGAATCGGTTATCAGCTTTCTCATTTTGGGATCATCAGGACTACGCATCTCTATTCCTGTCAAAATCTTAAAAGGTGTAACTCTTGTACTTCTTGGAGCAGTATTATTAAAAAGTTGTTGCACACGACTTACATACTAAATCCTTTTAAGAACATAAGTACTTCCTCGACTCCTCCACCATACAAACTTAGAGAACCCATCAACAATAACAAGTATATGATTGTAACGCTTTGTTGTGACCTCCATCGGGCCAACGTGATCAATGTGATATGTCATCAATGGCTGATCTCCTTTGCTTATTGGCATCAAATATCCTTCCTTTTTACCGGTTTTGGCATTAACAATAAGACATTCCACGCAACACTCAACAACACGGACTACCTTTTCTTTTAATTTTGGAATATAATACGATTTTTCTACGATATCCTGAGTCTTTCTAGCTCCAAAATGTCCTTGTTTGTGTGCAATCTGTATTATTTCCTTTTCCATCTGCGAGGGAAAGACAATAAGTTCTCGATTGGGGTCCTTTAACAATATTTCATTTTCGATGTAAAAATCTTCATATCCCTTCTCCTGAACTAAGCTCCTAATCAATTAAGTCCAATCATCTGCCAACTGTGCTTCCCTTAATTTATGGGTTATAGTGTCAGTTAGCAGAAAACAAGATAAACGGGTCAAGTCATCCACATGCCGCATCTTTGAACCTGAACGATGATCAATCTGATAATCGAAATCTTGTAGGTACATTGCTCAACGTGCTACACGCAATGGAACCTCTTTCTTTTTCATTGTCATCGTGAACGCATTACAATCTGTGACAATTTGAAATCTCAATCCTATCAGAATCAAACTTCTCTTCGCAAGGTTTAGTTTTCCGACTCATATATGTGGGAATGGGTCGAGAGACGAGAAGCGGTCGATTGTACTGAACCAGTTCAGAGGTGCATAATTTAAAGTTTATCAACGATATCGATGACAAACCATCGATATCAATTGAGAAAAGAGTTTTATGGCGTCAAGTTGTGTCGACCGGTTGTGTTCCTCGTGGCTGCTCGAATAAGAAGAGTGTAGTTATGTGGTAATTAAGTGATAAATGTATAAAGAAATAATGTTGAATAAAACTGATTGATTGTGAGAAAAAACGGCCTAGAAATTCGGGAGGAAAAAGTGGGATTGCACTAACAGTCCCACAAATTGGTGTCAGAAATGGGATTGCACTAACAGTCCCACAAATTGGTGTCAGAAGTGAGATATGTACATTTACATAGTGCATCGAACTTACGTGCAGTTAAAAGATGTTGTTAAATAAAGAACACTAATAATTAAAACAAATCGTTCGAAGCGAAAAATTCATTAAAATTGAGTCGCCAAAGACAGAAAGTTCGAAAAAAATGTACAAAGAGCGGTAAAAAAAAAACCACCCCAATTGATGAATGCTTGTATGTTAGAGAGAGACAGCGAAACGTCCAAGTTCAAGTGAGAGTGAAAAGTGTGGAGGTGCGAACAGTACAGAACCCTGAAGTTTGCGTGGCAAAGAGGCTGAAAACGCAAAGAGATTGACGATCGTTGGAATTTTGCACAAATTTACGTGGCAATGAGGCTGATATAGCGTAATTTTGGTAAATGTGTTGGAGTATCGTCGTGGGAACTATTCACTGAGATGGTAGATTTATGTGGCAAATGGCCTGGAACATAGAATCTATGTGGTGAGCAGCTGTACCTAGAGTGGGAAATTCTTGAGAATTGGCGGCAAGAGAAGCTACAACAATTGGCGGCAAGAGCGAGAAAGCATTAGACGCACAAGTTTGGCGGCGTCAGTGGAAAAATTTGTACAAGAGCGAGACATCGGCATTGGCGTCACGAGCGAGACATCGGCATTGGCGTCACGAGCGAGACATCGGCATTGGCGTCACGAGCGAGACAGCGTTAGTGAGAGCATTCGTGAAAGATCGGCATATCAGCAGAATTGGCGCGAATAAACGGCGTTGGTGAGTCAACACGAGCGAGCGAGAAGGCAACATAGTGGTGAGCCAGATGTTTATGTTAATTAACAGTATGTTAACAGAACGAAAAATGTTATAATTTAAATTGAGTTGATGCAATCATTAAATTAAATCAAGATAAATTTATGTCAAAATTATAAATAATAATTTAAAGATTGGCTTGAATAAAAGTAAAGTAAATTAATGTTGATTCAAAAGTAAAGTAAATAAATTTGGAATTCAAAAGTGAAGTAAATAAATTTGGAATTAAAAGAAAAGTAAATGTTAAAAGAGAAATAATTATATTTTGAAATTGCTAAAAGAAGAGAAAATTAAATTACTAACAATAGAGTAAGATTATACTTTTGTAAAATATATTGAAATTTCAGCTGTAACGAGTAAGCTACGACGAATACAAAATGAATAGAGACGAAGTATTAAGTTTAAATGTAAATGAGCTCAAAGCAAAGTTAGCCAGTTTGAATTTGGCAATAACTGGTAGAAAGCAATCGTTGCAAGATCGTCTTCTCGAACATTTCGGTTTGGTGGCTGACGAAGTCGAGGTTGAATCCGAAAGTGATGATGCTGGATCATTTCAGTCTACGGCACCAACTGTAGTTAGAAATAATTTTACTTTGCGCGACATTGAGGATTCTCTTTCTTCGTTCAATGGGTCAGGTCAACCGTCTATAGAAAATTGGTTACGGGATTTTGAAGATAATGCAGAAGCAGTTCAATGGAACTCTTTACAGAAATTTATCTATGCGAAGCAATTATTAAAAGGTGCAGCAAAAGTTTTTGTGCGTAGTGAGCGAGGAGTGACTGATTGGATATCATTAAAAAGAATTTTGTTAAGCGAGTTCGGCGCAGAAGTATCAGCAATTGAAGTACATAAATTGTTGCGAAATAGACGTAAACGCCCAAATGAAGATTTTCGTGAGTACCTTTATAGTCTGAGGGAAATAGGCAGTTCCATAAATTTAGATGAAGCTAGTCTTATAGAATATTTCATAGAAGGAATACCTGATTCAAAAGCTAACAAAAGTAACTTGTATCAGGCAAAGACAGTCATTCAGCTGAAGGAACAGATTACAATTTACGAAAAGGTTTACTTTGGTCACCCTCAAGTGGTAAATAGAAATAGAAATCATAATGAGAAGGATGATAAAAAAGCGGAAATATCTAAACAACCGAGAAAATGCTATAAGTGTGGCGAAGTATCTCATTTGATGAGTGAGTGTCCGAAGATTAAGTGCTTTAAATGCGATCAGATAGGGCATAAAGCATCAGTATGCCCGACACGTAAATTAGATACTAAAAAGGAATACAGTAGGGCTAGTACAATGTCAAAAGAAATCAATGTAAAAGGAAAAGCTATTTTCAAAACAATATCATGTGGAAACGTTGAGCTGTCTGCACTCATAGATACAGGATGTGATCTATGTTTAATAAGAGATGATATTATCAGAAAACTTCATGGTATAGAATTAAACGATGAACGAAACCGTTTATTGGGAGTGTGTAAAAGTGAGTTAAATACTATAGGTAGTTTTAAAGCGCAGGTGACTATTGATGGTCTTCAATGGCCCTTAACGTTCCACGTTTATAGAAAAGAGGATATTGACTACGAAGTAGTGATTGGAAACAACATTTTAGAATTAGCTAATTTGGTTATCACAAAAGGAAATGCTACTTTTAAGCCTAGAGAAGTAGAAGTGATGCCAAACACAGAAGCGAAAGAAACTGTACACAATGAAGAAGTGAAAACTCCGAAGGGTATGTTACAGGAATTTGAGAGTTTGTGTTTATTAGCTGAAGAAGAAAAGAGTGAAATAGATTTGTGCCATTTAACTAAATCGGACGTCAAAGAAGTCAAGCAGCTTATTCACAGTTATGTACCACAGTCTTCAAAGAAGAGTCCAGTCGAAATGAAAATATTATTAAGTGACGAATGCCCAGTATACGAACGGCCAAGGCGTTTATCTTTCGTTGATAAAGGTATCGTGGACTCAACAGTAGAAAAATGGTTAGCCGAGGGTATCATTCAACCAAGTACATCAGAATATGCGTCTGCTATAGTTCTTGTTCCAAAAAAGGATGGAGGAAAAAGACTTTGCTGTGATTATAGACGTTTGAATGCTAAGATTGTAAGAGAACATTTCCCAATGCCACTTATAGATGATGTAATTGAGAGATTGCAGGGTAATACAGTGTTTACAACCTTGGATCTTGAAAATGGATATTTTCATGTTCCTGTGGAGCCCAACTCAAGGAAGTATACTGCTTTTGTGACACATAGCGGTCAGTTCGAATTTTTGTATGTCCCATTTGGAATTTCGAATTCCCCTCATGTGTTTTCCCGCTACATCTTTGCAACATTTATTGATTTGATTAGAGATGGCACAGTCGTAACATATATGGATGATCTAATTATTCCTTCAAAGGATATTAAAGAAGGAATTTACAAGCTGAAATGTGTGTTAAAGAGGGCATCTGAGTTTGGTTTGCGCATTAAATGGCAGAAGTGTCAGTTCTTAAAAGAAAGTATAGAGTTTTTGGGATACATTGTCGAAAAGGGTTCTATAAGGCCTTCTAAAGCAAAAACACAGGCGGTGAAAAATTACCCAAAACCACAGAATTACAAGAGTGTACAAAGGTTTCTTGGGCTAACTTCATATTTTCGTCGTTTCATAGAGTCTTACGCATTGATAGCGAAACCACTGTCAGACTTGTTAAGAAAAGATGCAACGTTTGTGTTCGGTGACGATCATCAAATCGCATTTGAACAGCTAAAGGCAGCCTTGATTAGCGCACCAGTTTTACGATTGTATAACCCAAAGGCAGTAACTGAAGTACACACTGATGCATCCATGTTTGGTTACGGAGGAGTTCTTCTACAAAAAGATAGCGATGATCAGTTATTCCATCCAGTACAATATCTCAGCCGGAAAACCAAGCCTGCGGAAGAAAAATATCACTCATACGAATTGGAAGTGTTAGCAATAGTGGAGGCGTTGAAGAAGTGGCGCGTATATTTACTAGGAATAGAATTCAAAATCATAACAGATTGCAATGCTTTTGCAATGACAATGAAAAAAAGAGACATTCCAGTAAGAGTTTCGCGTTGGGCTTTATTTCTTCAAGAATTCAAGTATGAAATTGAACATAGAAGTGGCAGTAAAATGAAGCATGTAGATGCTCTAAGTCGTATGTCCTGTTTAATGTTAGAGGATTCAATGCATCACAGACTTAAAATAGCTCAAGCTAGTGATGATTGGATTAGGGCAGTGACAGCTGTTTTAGAGCATCAGACTTATGAAGATTTCTTTATAAAAAACGGTGTTTTGTACAAGGATCCCATTAAGGATTTAATTGTAGTCCCATCACTTATGGAAGAGGAATTAATTAAGATTGCACATAGAAAGGGTCATTTTTCGGCCAAAAGAACTCAAGAGGAAGTTGAGAGAAAGTTTTACATACCGAAGTTGTTCCAAAAGGCCTCTGAGATTGTAAAAAATTGTATCGAATGCATTGTTTCGGAAGGTAAAGCAGGCAAGAAAGAAGGTTTCTTAGCTCCAATAAATAAAGAAGTTAAACCTTTAGGGACTTATCATGTCGATCATGTAGGACCTATGGATCCGACAGCGAAGAGTTATAACTATCTATTTGTAGTTGTCGACGCGTTTTCGAAATTTGTGTGGCTCTATCCAACAAAAAATACGGCATCAGAAGCGGTAGTAGATAGACTCAGGCGTCAAGCATCAGTTTTTGGAAATCCAGGGCGTATTATATCAGATAGAGGTGCAGCATTTGTTTCTCACCAGTTCGGAGATTATTGTAAAGAGCAAAACATTCAGCATTTAATGATAGCTACCGGAGTACCTAGGGGAAATGGTCAAGTTGAACGTATCCATAAGATAATTATTCCTATGCTAACAAAACTTTGTTATGAAAAACCGACTATGTGGTATAGGTACGTTGAAAGAGTGCAGCAAGCAATCAATAGTACCCCTCCTAGAAGCACAAAAGTGTCGCCATTTAAATTATTAACCGGGGTTGAGATGAGGACTAATAGTTTCCCTGAGTTACAAGAACTTTTGGAAGAGGAAGCCATAGAAGAGCTAGAAATTGAACGCACTAACGTTCGTCAGGAAGCTCAGCATAATATTGAGAGAATCCAAGAGGAGAATCGTAAAAGTTATAACAAAAAACGCAAAAAGGTAGTTGAGTATAAAATCGATGATTTGGTAGCAATTAAGCGAACGCAATATGGTTCAGGATTAAAACTTAAGGCTAAATATTTTGGACCATATAGGGTGGTGAAAGTGTCCATCTGTGGCATAGGAAAAAATTATCTGGCCCCCCTTCCTTTTTTTGTTTTCTGTAATCGCAGCACAGACGCTTTTTCCCATTCTTCTTTGTTACAAGTACAACAGGCGAAGCATATTCGGAAAAACTTGGCCTTATTATCTTCTCCTCTAACCATTCTTGTACTATACTATCAACGATTTTCTGATCAGACTCTGCTAGACGCCTTGGATGCTGATAAACTGGCAACTCATCCGTTAGTACAATCTTCATTTCTATAGGAGTGTTTGTATTTCTAATAGGTTTATAGGTAACTATTAATCAACTTCTTGACTTCACTACCGATTTCTGCACTGATATGTGACAATTCACTCTTGATTTCCAATTTATTCTGTTCTGCACTGTGCATACACATACTTTCAAATTCCTCAAACAACTCAGCACAAGATTTATTCGCGTTACACAGTGATTCTTTTCTGTTGATGCTCACAAACTTTGTACCTTTCTTGGTAACAACCAAATCGACGTGATCTAATATGGTTCTACCCAAAATTGCCTCATATGCCATGTCTTCATCAGGAACGATATGAAACTCGACTTCCATCTCAATGCCATCTATCTTGACAGTTATGCTAAAACTACCGAAGGTCATCACATGACTTTCACCAATGCCTGTAAGGGTCTTCGAATATCCAGTTAATGACATAATTCCGAGTTTAACAAACACGCTTTTACGTATGAGACTCAAATTTGCTCCTGTATCAATTAGACCGTTGAACTTAATCGATTTATAAGTTACTTCTTTCAACTCCAAACCCGAATCAGTAAATTTACCTGATGCTTTTATTAATTTATCATCTACAACATTGGTGCTTTCAACTTTGGTGGTATCTTTATCTTTACATTCAAACGAACAATGGCCTGTTTTGCCACATTTAAAACAAGTAAACGTTTTCTTGTTGCAGTCTCTCATCATGTGTGAAGGATCACCACACTTAAAACATTTGCGATCACCTTTTGCTATCGAATTTTTCTCTCTATTATCTCTACCTTGCTTGTGCACAGATGACTCGAATGTTGTTTTCTTTGACGGCTTTCTAGGATCATAGGATTTTAAGTAGGTCTCTATTTGAACTTTCAACGCATCCACTGTTCTGGCCTGATATTTGCTCTCATGTATACCTTCTACGAAATACTCGATTAAACTTTCGTCATCCAAATCGATTGGCTTTGCGATTAACGAATACAAAAACTCATACAAGTTCTCACCTCTCTTTAACTGTCGATTGCCCAGTCTTCTATGAACTTCTGCTGACGAAACCTTTCGAAACCTTTCGTTTTTCAAAGCTACTTTCAGGGACTCCCAACTACAAATATCTCTCTTACTACGTATAAACGATAATGCAGCTCCCTTTAACAATAGTTTTGCACACACAAAAAGCTGTAACTGACTCCACTGTACGGTTAAAGCGCATTCTTCTAGCTCCCTAATCCATTGTACAACATCAATCGAACCTAAACCGCAAAACTCTGAAACGCTTCCCTCCACATCTTTTAGTGTGAACCATGACCTTTGCCCATCTGTGTTCGGGACTTCTCGAATTGTTCTAGCCGAGGCGAAATCTGCCTCCTGCCCGTCATTCTCAATTTCTATTAGATCGTAGTGAGCGAGTAGACGCTTTTGCAGCTCTGCTTTAAAACCTGTAGTCTCTAGCCCTAACTCTCTCAATTTAGTGCGCAACTTTTCAATACGCAACGTTAGAATCTCACCTCGATCCATTTCACTCAATTACAGTTATATTGCTTAACAAGATTGGGATATTAATATATAGTTAGTATCAATCAATCAAATTTGTTACGACTTAACAAGATTTACACACTATGTTAATGTAGGTCAAATTGTGTTAGGTTATGGTTTAATTCAGACGATTCTTAGAAATGTGCTCTCTGCAGCTCGCATCAATTTCGTCGATATTTTTGCCACCGGTCTGGTTTCGCTGTGCAAGCAAAGTAACTCACACATAAGACAATAATTAAACAGCTCACCCAACTATAGTCGTCCTGCTCTATGGAGCCACTCAATATCTCTGTAGCAACTGTTCGGTTCGCTCTCTGTTGCCACTCACTCTGTTGTCGCTACTCACTCGGCTGTTTTCCACTCGTTCTCGTGATCTCTCTTTGTCTGCTTCCACACCAATTGTCTCAACTTCGTGTCTGCTGCCTTCTCGTTTGGTCTTTTCGGCGTCGTCTGCTTTTGTAACGGTTTTTGTTGTCCGCTTTCTGTTCTCCTTTGGTTTTCAGTTTACACAGTGAAGTTATCTAGTTATCACCAACTTCGTGCTCTCTGTCTGCTCTCTCCGTCTGTCTGCTTCCACAGTGAACACTGGTTATCATCAACTTCGTGTCTGCTGTCTGCTCTCTCCGTCTGTCTGCTTCCACAGTGACCACTAATTTTCATCAACTTCGTGTCCGCTCTCTGCTATCTCCGTCTGTCTGCTTCCACATTGACCACTAATTATCATCAACTTCGTGTCCGCTGTCTGCTCACTCCGTCTGTCTGCTTCCACAGTGAACACTGGTTATCATCAACTTCGTGTCCGCTGTCTGCTCTCTCCGTCTGTCCGCTTCCAGAGTGACCACTAATTATCATCAATTTCGTGTCCGCTGTCTGCTTTCTCTTTTCCTCTCGAGTCACCACCCTTCTCGAGCTGCTCTCAACTTCAGCCGCCGACTTTTGCCTAAACGGCGCCAAAATTCTGGGTGACGCTCTTCTTGCGTCGTCCGACCGCTCACCGTCCACTCGTCGCCTCTCGTACAGTCACGCCAACTTCCACTAGTTTTTGAACTTGTAGTGGTTGCGTCTTTTGAAATTCGTTCGATAACAACCTTGACTTTGTATATATATTACACGTTAATACGTGCAATTTTAAAAATTTTCTGTTCATTTGCGAACTTCACACACACACACGATTTTCACTAATTGTCTTGGGCCAGAAATCTCGGTTGAGCCCCCCAGTTTGTAGGATTGAAATATTCCTGGTTATTTAGTTCAATGTTATTTAAGGATGTGATTTCCTTATTTAAACTTTATTATTTATTAACAATGTTTCTTTGTGTTAAGAATACAATAATATTTATTAATTATTATATTGGCCTTAGCGACAAATTTGGGTGTGCGATGTGATCGAGGCGAGAGTACGATTGCGAGTGCTTTCCGATCGACGCTTCTGTTTTATTTTTCCATGAGTGAGTCGACCAGATAGGTACGGCCGCTGCGTGTCGTTCTGTCTCGTTCACTCGGTACCAAACCATTGCAATCATTATGCCTGCCTGACACTTCATTTCCTACATAGGGAAGAAAAAGAAGAAAGGTAAATTATACTCGGAATGGTTTGTCTGTGTATTGATACAAAAAATTTTGTAAAATTATTATGGCCAAGAACTGCAAGGGTATATAAACTACGGCATAGCTGAAGTTAGCTTCTTTGTTTGATATTGACTTAAATTTATAGATAAGATATAGGGTTAAACTTAAACTCGGAAATGATTTGTGGTATTTATATTTTGAGACGCTTATTTACTTTATTCGGATATTTTCTTAAAAGTAAGTTTAACAATGTTCTTATTATCTGCGTGGTCTTTTTTCAAGTGTGGCCGTATCTTGCTAATCTGAGAATATATTTAAATTATCGAATCTTAAAATACTAGATATATCGATCTTGTTTGAGGCATCTTACTAACATACTAACAAGATACGACAATTTGTTTAGTTTTGATTTAAGAAATTGGTTGTTACCTGCCTAATTTTTCTAATTTTTCTAGCTCTTGCTTAGCGCGTCGAATGAGGGGTGGTTTTTTCCTACTCCAGGCATACGCACGGATCATACAGAAGAAATAAATATCATATAGCTGCCATAGGAACGATCGGTCGCAAACAGTGACTTTTATAAATAACTTCGTTACTTTTAACGCTATTGCTTTCAAATTAAAAATTTGTTAGTTTAATATATCTGTTAATGACTGTGCCAAATTTAATAAAGATCAGGTGACTATATCATATAGCTCCCATAGGAACGATCGGTCGAAAACAGTGACTTTTGTAAATAACTTCGTTACTTTTAACGCGATTGCTTTCAAATTAAACATTTGTTAGTTAAATATATCTGTTAATGACTGTGCCAAATTTGATAAAGATCGGGTGACTATATCATATTGCTCCCATAGGAACGATCGGTGAAAAACAGTGACTATCTTCGTTATTTCCAATAATATGGTATAATAAATAACAGAGGGCGAGGGCTTACTTGTGAATTAGTTCAAAGGGTCGGTTCCCTTTAGGAATACTGTGCAATATTCCCGACTTTTGCGAATACGCAACACACTTTAAGCAATTGCTAATGTGTTTCACAACTTTCTCCTTTATGTTAGGAAACCAATACGCTTTTGAAATGGCATCCATTACTTTATCTCTGCCGATATGACCTAGTTCGTTATGATACTTGAGAAGGACTCTTCCATTTCACTCGGTAAACAAATCAACAACCTTTGGTCATTGGTTTTTTCTGTAAATTATTCCGTTTCTCATTTCAAATAACTTATCCTCAGCAAATTAGATCTTTCTTTTCACTTCTCGCAACTTTTCGTCCTGTTCTGGCATATAACAAGATTGTCTTCAAAACTATTTGTATCTACAACAAGTATGTTCGTACATCTACTAAGCGCACCTACATGTTGCATCTGTTTGCCTGCCCTGTGCACTACTTCACAATCATAATTCTGTAGCTCAAGAGACCTCGTAATTCTTGGGTTTAATTCATTTCGATTGAGAGTGAGAGTCAGCGAATTACAATCTGTAAGTACTTTAAAATATCTTCCCTGTAAATACACTCTAAACCTGCGGACTGCATATACTATTGCCAAGGTCTCTAATTCGAAACTGTGGCACTTTGATTCTACATCAGACGTCCGTTTTTAGAAATAGAAAACAGGGTGCAGTTTTTGTTCTTCTTTCCTTTGCATTAACATTGCCCCAAAACCTAACGCGCTCGCATCACAACGCAGGTCTACTTCGTCCTTGTGATTATATATTGCCAATACCGGCGATTCTACTAATTTATCTTTGAGCAACGAAAAACACTCCAGCTATTCCTTTCCAAAATTTAAAACACCCTATCTTTCTTCAGTAGGTCATAGAGTGGTTTTGCAATTAACGAAAAGTTTCTAATAAAAGGACGAAAATAAGAAGCCAATCCCAAGAAATTTCTTACTGTGTGAACATTTGTTGGTATGGGAAAGTTCTAAACCGCATCTACGCCTTTGTCATCGGGTCAAATCCCCTTTTCCGATATGAGAAATCCCAAGTATTTAATGCTTGACTGAAAGAACTCACATTTATCTATACGCAATTTCAGCTTGTTTCTGATTATCCTTCAAAAACTTCTTCCATTATATCCAGGTGCTCTTCGGCAGTTCTACTTGCTACCATGATATCGTCTTGATACACTATTACTTTACTTTACTATTACTTTACAAATATTTGAAACACTGATGATTAGTTTTTCAGACCCATTGGCATCCTAAGGAACTCAAACTGGCCTAACGGAGTGACGAAAGATGTATGTATGTATATTTAACTGAGTTTTCCTCCTTATGGAGAAAATGGCCATCTTTTAGATCCAATTTAGAAAAAAAAAACGTTTGTCGGAAAATCGTCTGTCAGAGGTATAGGGTAGTTATCTTTCACCAAAACTTTGTTCAATCAATGCACAACCTTAGCTCGCCAGCTTTGCCTTCGACCCCTCCAAGTTGAGCTTCATCTCACATTTTACATCAGGCAATTCAGGCCTTTGTGTTACCAAATATAAACTCTCAAACAATTGCTCAAACTTTTTCCGGATTTTAAAATCTAATCTTTCACCTATTTTGCAATCAACTCCAGTGTTGAAACACTCAATATTTAATAATTCAAATTCTATTTCGCATAGAGATTGGTCATCAGTTTTTTTTTTTTTTTTTATTTCACATTTTCTATCAGATCTAACTTTTTCATTGACCAACTCAATAACAGCTTCATTCCTACTTTTCGTAATCATTTTGCTTCTATCTCCATTCTCCGTTTCACTAACAATCTTGCTATCAATTTCATTCACCATTTCGCTAACAATTTCGCTATCATTCCCCTTAACTATTTCGCTAACAATTTCCTCGTCCTCACCTTCGGGGTTGCATTCTTTGGTGACTATTCTATTCTTACAATTTTTCTCCTTAACTATTTCATCAACTATTCTCTCAACATTTACATATCTAGCTATTTGCAAATCTGTATGGCATGTCTGCAATGACAAGGACTCAAACTTCGTCCACTCTCTAAGTTCATTTTCGCCTTCTCGCCTTTCAAGTGGCATTTAAGTCTTACTTAATATTACATGCTTTCATAAAATCTCTTCCAAAAATTACTATCAAGTAATCAAAGAATCAAAGATGTAGCATGTTCACATATCGAATGATCACTGTACCTCGTTACATACATACATAATTCATAAATAATATCGAAAATATATTGTAGCACTTTGTCACAATATTTATGTATACATATTCAAGTACCATGCCACTTAAGCAACATAACCATCCATGAGTGCATGGTACTGGACAGTGCTGAGTCGGCGAATATAACACGCGCGGCCACTCAGGCCCAATATGCAATATGATACATCCTCACTCTCTCGCTGCGGCGACATATACATATGTGGGAATGGGTCGAGAGACGAGAAGCGGTCGATTGTACTGAACCAGTTCAGAGGTGCATAATTTAAAGTTTATCAACGATATCGATGACAAACCATCGATATCAATTGAGAAAAGAGTTTTATGGCGTCAAGTTGTGTCGACCGGTTGTGTTCCTCGTGGCTGCTCGAATAAGAAGAGTGTAGTTATGTGGTAATTAAGTGATAAATGTATAAAGAAATAATGTTGAATAAAACTGATTGATTGTGAGAAAAAACGGCCTAGAAATTCGGGAGGAAAAAGTGGGATTGCACTAACAGTCCCACAAATTGGTGTCAGAAATGGGATTGCACTAACAGTCCCACAAATTGGTGTCAGAAGTGAGATATGTACATTTACATAGTGCATCGAACTTACGTGCAGTTAAAAGATGTTGTTAAATAAAGAACACTAATAATTAAAACAAATCGTTCGAAGCGAAAAATTCATTAAAATTGAGTCGCCAAAGACAGAAAGTTCGAAAAAAATTTACAAAGAGCGGTAAAAAAAAAAAAAAAACCACCCCAATTGATGAATGCTTGTATGTTAGAGAGAGACAGCGAAACGTCCAAGTTCAAGTGAGAGTGAAAAGTGTGGAGGTGCGAACAGTACAGAACCCTGAAGTTTGCGTGGCAAAGAGGCTGAAAACGCAAAGAGATTGACGATCGTTGGAATTTTGCACAAATTTACGTGGCAATGAGGCTGATATAGCGTAATTTTGGTAAATGTGTTGGAGTATCGTCGTGGGAACTATTCACTGAGATGGTAGATTTATGTGGCAAATGGCCTGGAACATAGAATCTATGTGGTGAGCAGCTGTACCTAGAGTGGGAAATTCTTGAGAATTGGCGGCAAGAGAAGCTACAACAATTGGCGGCAAGAGCGAGAAAGCATTAGACGCACAAGTTTGGCGGCGTCAGTGGAAAAATTTGTACAAGAGCGAGGCATCGGCATTGGCGTCACGAGCGAGACATCGGCATTGGCGTCACGAGCGAGACAGCGTTAGTGAGAGCATTCGTGAAAGATCGGCATATCAGCAGAATTGGCGCGAATAAACGGCGTTGGTGAGTCAACACGAGCGAGCGAGAAGGCAACATAGTGGTGAGCCAGATGTTTATGTTAATTAACATTATGTTTACAGAACGAAAAATGTTATAATTTAAATTGAGTTGATGCAATCATTAAATTAAATCAATATAAATTTATGTCAAAATTATAACTAATAATTTAAAGATTGGCTTGAATAAAAGTAAAGTAAATTAATGTTGATTCAAAAGTAAAGTAAATAAATTTGGAATTCAAAAGTGAAGTAAATAAATTTGGAATTAAAAGAAAAGTAAATGTTAAAAGAGAAATAATTATATTTTGAAATTGCTAAAAGAAGAGAAAATTAAATTACTAACAATAGAGTAAGATTATACTTTTGTAAAATATATTGAAATTTCAGCTGTAACGAGTAAGCTACGACGAATACAAAATGAATAGAGACGAAGTATTAAGTTTAAATGTAAATGAGCTCAAAGCAAAGTTAGCCAGTTTGAATTTGGCAATAACTGGTAGAAAGCAATCGTTGCAAGATCGTCTTCTCGAACATTTCGGTTTGGTGGCTGACGAAGTCGAGGTTGAATCCGAAAGTGATGATGCGGGATCATTTCAGTCTACGGCACCAACTGTAGTTAGAAATAATTTTACTTTGCGCGACATTGAGGATTCTCTTTCTTCGTTCAATGGGTCAGGTCAACCGTCTATAGAAAATTGGTTACGGGATTTTGAAGATAATGCAGAAGCAGTTCAATGGAACTCTTTACAGAAATTTATCTATGCGAAGCAATTATTAAAAGGTGCAGCAAAAGTTTTTGTGCGTAGTGAGCGAGGAGTGACTGATTGGATATCATTAAAAAGAATTTTGTTAAGCGAGTTCGGCGCAGAAGTATCAGCAATTGAAGTACATAAATTGTTGCGAAATAGACGTAAACGCCCAAATGAAGATTTTCGTGAGTACCTTTATAGTCTGAGGGAAATAGGCAGTTCCATAAATTTAGATGAAGCTAGTCTTATAGAATATTTCATAGAAGGAATACCTGATTCAAAAGCTAACAAAAGTAACTTGTATCAGGCAAAGACAGTCATTCAGCTGAAGGAACAGATTACAATTTACGAAAAGGTTTACTTTGGTCACCCTCAAGTGGTAAATAGAAATAGAAATCATAATGAGAAGGATGATAAAAAAGCGGAAATATCTAAACAACCGAGAAAATGCTATAAGTGTGGCGAAGTATCTCATTTGATGAGTGAGTGTCCGAAGATTAAGTGCTTTAAATGCGATCAGATAGGGCATAAAGCATCAGTATGCCCGACACGTAAATTAGATACTAAAAAGGAATACAGTAGGGCTAGTACAATGTCAAAAGAAATCAATGTAAAAGGAAAAGCTATTTTCAAAACAATATCATGTGGAAACGTTGAGCTGTCTGCACTCATAGATACAGGATGTGATCTATGTTTAATAAGAGATGATATTATCAGAAAACTTCATGGTATAGAATTAAACGATGAACGAAACCGTTTATTGGGAGTGTGTAAAAGTGAGTTAAATACTATAGGTAGTTTTAAAGCGCAGGTGACTATTGATGGTCTTCAATGGCCCTTAACGTTCCACGTTTATAGAAAAGAGGATATTGACTACGAAGTAGTGATTGGAAACAACATTTTAGAATTAGCTAATTTGGTTATCACAAAAGGAAATGCTACTTTTAAGCCTAGAGAAGTAGAAGTGATGCCAAACACAGAAGCGAAAGAAACTGTACACAATGAAGAAGTGAAAACTCCGAAGGGTATGTTACAGGAATTTGAGAGTTTGTGTTTATTAGCTGAAGAAGAAAAGAGTGAAATAGATTTGTGCCATTTAACTAAATCGGACGTCAAAGAAGTCAAGCAGCTTATTCACAGTTATGTACCACAGTCTTCAAAGAAGAGTCCAGTCGAAATGAAAATATTATTAAGTGACGAATGCCCAGTATACGAACGGCCAAGGCGTTTATCTTTCGTTGATAAAGGTATCGTGGACTCAACAGTAGAAAAATGGTTAGCCGAGGGTATCATTCAACCAAGTACATCAGAATATGCGTCTGCTATAGTTCTTGTTCCAAAAAAGGATGGAGGAAAAAGACTTTGCTGTGATTATAGACGTTTGAATGCTAAGATTGTAAGAGAACATTTCCCAATGCCACTTATAGATGATGTAATTGAGAGATTGCAGGGTAATACAGTGTTTACAACCTTGGATCTTGAAAATGGATATTTTCATGTTCCTGTGGAGCCCAACTCAAGGAAGTATACTGCTTTTGTGACACATAGCGGTCAGTTCGAATTTTTGTATGTCCCATTTGGAATTTCGAATTCCCCTCATGTGTTTTCCCGCTACATCTTTGCAACATTTATTGATTTGATTAGAGATGGCACAGTCGTAACATATATGGATGATCTAATTATTCCTTCAAAGGATATTAAAGAAGGAATTTACAAGCTGAAATGTGTGTTAAAGAGGGCATCTGAGTTTGGTTTGCGCATTAAATGGCAGAAGTGTCAGTTCTTAAAAGAAAGTATAGAGTTTTTGGGATACATTGTCGAAAAGGGTTCTATAAGGCCTTCTAAAGCAAAAACACAGGCGGTGAAAAATTACCCAAAACCACAGAATTACAAGAGTGTACAAAGGTTTCTTGGGCTAACTTCATATTTTCGTCGTTTCATAGAGTCTTACGCATTGATAGCGAAACCACTGTCAGACTTGTTAAGAAAAGATGCAACGTTTGTGTTCGGTGACGATCATCAAATCGCATTTGAACAGCTAAAGGCAGCCTTGATTAGCGCACCAGTTTTACGATTGTATAACCCAAAGGCAGTAACTGAAGTACACACTGATGCATCCATGTTTGGTTACGGAGGAGTTCTTCTACAAAAAGATAGCGATGATCAGTTATTCCATCCAGTACAATATCTCAGCCGGAAAACCAAGCCTGCGGAAGAAAAATATCACTCATACGAATTGGAAGTGTTAGCAATAGTGGAGGCGTTGAAGAAGTGGCGCGTATATTTACTAGGAATAGAATTCAAAATCATAACAGATTGCAATGCTTTTGCAATGACAATGAAAAAAAGAGACATTCCAGTAAGAGTTTCGCGTTGGGCTTTATTTCTTCAAGAATTCAAGTATGAAATTGAACATAGAAGTGGCAGTAAAATGAAGCATGTAGATGCTCTAAGTCGTATGTCCTGTTTAATGTTAGAGGATTCAATGCATCACAGACTTAAAATAGCTCAAGCTAGTGATGATTGGATTAGGGCAGTGACAGCTGTTTTAGAGCATCAGACTTATGAAGATTTCTTTATAAAAAACGGTGTTTTGTACAAGGATCCCATTAAGGATTTAATTGTAGTCCCATCACTTATGGAAGAGGAATTAATTAAGATTGCACATAGAAAGGGTCATTTTTCGGCCAAAAGAACTCAAGAGGAAGTTGAGAGAAAGTTTTACATACCGAAGTTGTTCCAAAAGGCCTCTGAGATTGTAAAAAATTGTATCGAATGCATTGTTTCGGAAGGTAAAGCAGGCAAGAAAGAAGGTTTCTTAGCTCCAATAAATAAAGAAGTTAAACCTTTAGGGACTTATCATGTTGATCATGTAGGACCTATGGATCCGACAGCGAAGAGTTATAACTATCTATTTGTAGTTGTCGACGCGTTTTCGAAATTTGTGTGGCTCTATCCAACAAAAAATACGGCATCAGAAGCGGTAGTAGATAGACTCAGGCGTCAAGCATCAGTTTTTGGAAATCCAGGGCGTATTATATCAGATAGAGGTGCAGCATTTGTTTCTCACCAGTTCGGAGATTATTGTAAAGAGCAAAACATTCAGCATTTAATGATAGCTACCGGAGTACCTAGGGGAAATGGTCAAGTTGAACGTATCCATAAGATAATTATTCCTATGCTAACAAAACTTTGTTATGAAAAACCGACTATGTGGTATAGGTACGTTGAAAGAGTGCAGCAAGCAATCAATAGTACCCCTCCTAGAAGCACAAAAGTGTCGCCATTTAAATTATTAACCGGGGTTGAGATGAGGACTAATAGTTTCCCTGAGTTACAAGAACTTTTGGAAGAGGAAGCCATAGAAGAGCTAGAAATTGAACGCACTAACGTTCGTCAGGAAGCTCAGCATAATATTGAGAGAATCCAAGAGGAGAATCGTAAAAGTTATAACAAAAAACGCAAAAAGGTAGTTGAGTATAAAATCGATGATTTGATAGCAATTAAGCGAACGCAATATGGTTCAGGATTAAAACTTAAGGCTAAATATTTTGGACCATATAGGGTGGTGCAAGTTAAGTCTCATGGACGCTATGACGTAGAAAAGGTAGGAGATCACGAAGGTCCTGGGAAAACCTCAACTGTCGCAGAGTATATGAAGTCGTGGAATGGTCAAGTGAATTCATCAGACGATTCAACATTCGAGGCGAATGATAAGTCAGTCCGGCCGAATGTGGGAATGGGTCGAGAGACGAGAAGCGGTCGATTGTACTGAACCAGTTCAGAGGTGCATAATTTAAAGTTTATCAACGATATCGATGACAAACCATCGATATCAATTGAGAAAAGAGTTTTATGGCGTCAAGTTGTGTCGACCGGTTGTGTTCCTCGTGGCTGCTCGAATAAGAAGAGTGTAGTTATGTGGTAATTAAGTGATAAATGTATAAAGAAATAATGTTGAATAAAACTGATTGATTGTGAGAAAAAACGGCCTAGAAATTCGGGAGGAAAAAGTGGGATTGCACTAACAGTCCCACAAATTGGTGTCAGAAATGGGATTGCACTAACAGTCCCACATATATACATACATGCCTTTATGTAAACATTATACATTATACATTTATACATTTATACATTTATACATTTATACATTTATACATTTATACATTTATACATTTATACATTTATACATTTATACATTTATACATTTATACATTTATACATTTATACATTTATACATTTATACATTTATACATTTATACATTTATACATTTATACATTTATACATTTATACATTTATACATTTATACATTTATACATTTATACATTTATACATTTATACATTTATACATTTATACATTTATACATTTATACATTTATACATTTATACATTTATACATTTATACATTTATACATTTATACATTTATACATTTATACATTTATACATTTATACATTTATACATTTATACATTTATACATTTATACATTTATACATTTATACATTTATACATTTATACATTTATACATTTATACATTTATACATTTATACATTTATACATTTATACATTTATACATTTATACATTTATACATTTATACATTTATACATTTATACATTTATACATTTATACATTTATACATTTATACATTTATACATTTATACATTTATACATTTATACATTTATACATTTATACATTTATACATTTATACATTTATACATTTATACATTTATACATTTATACATTTATACATTTATACATTTATACATTTATACATTTATACATTCATACATTTATACATAAATATGTTTATACATAAGCGCAGCTACGCGGTTTTAGCTATAGAGAACAATTGTAATAGAATTAAGAATCATTCCATAAACTGAGCTCAAACCAAAAGGGACTATTGGTGTTCCTTAATATTTCTTTGAACCTACTACATGGCGACCGTGACAGTGGTCACCAAACGATAGGCGTGACCAATAGGAGCAGACCAAATTACAAAAAGGAAAATTCAGCTACAATGGAGGAATAAAGGAAGGAAAATAACAAACTACAATCACAGTAAGTAGAGTGATGGGAAAAAAATCTGGTGCGGTCAAAAAATTAAAAGCCAGAAAGGCGCAGATATTGAGGCTACTAAATAGCCCACAGACTAATTGGAATACCTCGGTGGAATTACACGCCGAGGTAGAGATTATAAAAACCCAATTAGGAGAAAAAGAGAAAATAAAACCACAACAACCAGAATCCCATACTCTACGATTCAAAACGTGGCAAAACCAAAAGTAAAAATAAGTCCACAAACTGTGAAGGAACTACCGAAATTAAAGAAGGTCTGCCCAAACGACTGCGAGGGCCCATTATACTCAGCATACTGCGAGTATACATGCAGACATTGCTACGGGACTCCAATGGAAAAGCCAGTCCCCAAGCGAAGGAAGTGAAGAGAAAAATAAAACAAAGAATCAACAAATCTGGTGCGATGAACTGCACCGGAACCGCCTGAGCTCAGAGGCCCCGGACATCAGCAGCTGAGACTACAAGCGCGAAAAGCAGGCCGCTTTTTACGCCATCGATGGAGCATCAGCGTGCCAACCGGCGACGACCAGCTGATGCTAGAGGCCAGCCAAAAACAACAAAATATCAATGAACAAATTATGCGCTGCGTCGCACATTTTTTTTGAGTGTACTGCGATGCACATTTTTTTTTAATAGAATTAAAATAATCAATGTATAATTGTGCGGCATTAAAAGCTGTCCAATTAGAGTGTGGCCTGAAAACCATACGAAAAAATAGGCAGGGATATATGTAAAAAAAAAAAACAAAGAACCTTCAGCTAAAAAAAAAAAAAAAAATTACTACTCTACTAAACTACATAAAAAACCAGAGGGCCGGGGCTAACTTCGACCGCGTCAAAGTTTGTATACCCTTGCAACTTTTTTGGTAACTCTATCCTTACCTATTAGCCATCAATGTGGAAGAACGTTTTATCTAAAAAGGCTTAAGCTTGAGAAAGAAAGGCCTACAATCATAGGAAATAACGAAGATATTGATCAAAGTCACTGTTTTCGACCGATCGTTCCTATGGGAGCTATATGATATAGTCACCTGATCTTGATCAAATTTGGCATAGTCGCTTATAGGCGTAGTAAACTCTCTAATATTAAGTTTCACGACAATAGCTCAGAAAATAACGAAGGTATTGAGAAAGTCACTGTTCGTGACTTGGCCGTTTGTATGGGAGCTATATGATATAGTCACCCGATCTTGATCAAATTTGGCATAGTCGCTTACAGGCGTAGTAAACTCTCTAATATTAAGTTTCACGACAATAGCTCAGAAAATAACGAAGTTATTGAGAAAGTCACTGTTCGTGACTTGGCCGTTTGTATGGGAGCTATATGATATAGTCACCCGATCTTGATCAAATTTGGCATAGTCGCTTATAGGCGTAGTAAACTCTCTAATATTAAGTTTCACGATAATAGCATAGAAAACAACGAAGTTATTGAGAAAAGTCACTGTTCGTGACTTTGGGGTTTGTATGGGAGCTATATGATATAGTGGTACGATCCGTCTGAATCCGAGATATACAACGCCTGCAGTATATACAAGCCTACGTGCAAAATTTCAGCTCTGTAGCTCTTACGGTCTAGGAGGAGTTTGCGTTGATCCAGACGGACGGACGGACGGACGGACGGACGGACATGGCTAGTTGAACTCGTCTCGTCGTGCTGATCAAGAATATATATACTTTGTATGGTCGGAGATGCTTCGTTCTATGCGTTGCACACTTCTGACCAAAATTAATATACCCTTTTTGCAAGGGTATAAAAATAAAATGTATTAAAAACAAATGAAATAAATATTTATTTCAAACCTTTTCTTAAAATGGAATGTTTGATAACAAAATAAGCAAGTTTGATGATACGTTTGATACACCCAATATGGGGTTAATAGATACTAAAACAGTGGACTCCACTGCAAATGTAATTAACAAAATAGAGTCATCAAATGTAGATTTGAAACCAACAAATGCACTTTTATTAATAATTGTGGTAATAATGAGCGCATATGTGTTATACAAAGCATATAAATTACACAATAAATGTGTAACAAAAAGAGCCTTAAGCCATGGTAATGATCTTGATAAGATCTAAATAACATATGCAACAATTGTAACAAAAGTGCATTTTTTTTTTAAAATAAAAAAAAAAATTATTATCAAAGAACAAACATATATATCAATTTCAAAAAAAATATTTAAGCTGAATAAAATATATATCAATTGATTAAGATGAGTAAAATAGATGATTATTTTAGGAAGATAGTAGATAGACATCCCAGAATAGTTTCCACTTAATTGAGGTTTTTAGAAGCGAGCAAAGTAATTCTCCCCAACGCTCGATTTGTTTAATACAGATTAGGTTAGCTTACCTAGATATAACAGGAGAAGAATTCCCAGTAAGAGGTTGCACTTGGGTACAGATGAGTTTCATCCTCACAGTACCATATGTGTGCTGTTACACAAATGCCACAGGCACATTTTGCTTCTACCTGATGGATGAAGCTCAGCAATAATAAGTTACTGCGAGAATAAAGTCAGAAAGCCATAAAGATAGCATATAATAGATTACTTGTTAAGGTGTCAAGAAGAAAAGACGTGCCTGAATGGGTTCACGAACTTTTCATAGATAAAGTCGAAACGGTAATTATAGATGATTCTGATGTGGAAAGTGATTGTTTGGAAATAATAGAGTCAGAGGATTAAATTAAAATGATCAGAGGCAGAACACATGCCAATTTATTAATACAGAATCACTAAGAATGGATTGGGAAGAACTTGTCCCATATATTCTGCAAATTAAGGAAACGTTTACAAAATCTTAGAAATGTTTAAACCAAAACAGAAAAATCCAAAAGGAAACGTTAGACAAGCACGCAAAGATTCTTGTGGACTCTTTTAACGAAGCAAGAGCCCTAGTGCATGCAAACAGAAAAAAAATAGACGGAACAAACTGGTCAAAAGTTTCAAAACTATTAACCAGGTTACGTTCTAATTTAGTTACCGTGCAGAAAAAATATAACCTTAATATATTTATACCGACGATCCTAAATACACCTTTAAAAATAGAAGTAGAATCAGAAAGACAACAAGAAATAGACTCAGAAGAAGAGGAGAATTTAGAATCCGACGAAGGTGCAGAAGTAGAAGAAAAGATCTAAATGATCTGACAATCCCTGCACGATTGACATTATCAGAACAGGATAAAGATTTAGAATCAGAAGTAGAAATAAAAGTAAACATCATGGCTGATTTAACCGCCCGAAGGGCATATATGAAGGACACTTCAAACGCCATTTCAGAATTCAATGGACAAAAATTACATCTCCGAAGATTCATAACAGCTTTGGAGATGGTAAATATGATGAAAGGTGATTTTGAAGATATAGCTGTTGTGGTAATAAAATCAAAAATTAGTGCCCCAACACTGTACACAGTCCAAAACGATACATCAATTGAAGCAATAATACAAAAATTGCAAGACACTATAGTTGGTGAAACACCCAAAGTAATTAAAGCCAAACTAAACAAAACCACTCAGAGTGGTAAAACAGCTGAAAAGTATACATCGGAGGTCGACAATTTACGCAAACTCCTAGAAGCTGCGTATATTGACGACGGTATGTCGGCAGAAATGGCCCAGAGGTATAGCGTTGACGATGCTATAGAAGCAATGGTCCAAAATTGCGAGCAAGCAAGACTCAAAGCAATTCTTGACGCCGGCAATTTTAAAACCAGTATATTAATTCCGAACCAAGAAATTCAGCAGGGTATTTACATACCAAATACCATAGCATCTTCTCAAAACGCATTCATAAAATTGCTAAATACAACAAACACAAATCAAATAGTCAATATAAATAACTTGCAGTACGAATCACTTTCGAACTACGAAGTAGTTAAAACAAGTTCAGAAGATAGAGAGAAAACGGTATTAGCGACACTCTCGAAGAATTTTCCACCACAGCTCAATAGCCAACTAACCAAATTATGCACACAGTATAGTGATGTGTTCGGTTTGGAAACCGAACCTATAACTACCAATAATTTTTATAAACAAAAACTGAGACTGAAAGATGATGAACCAATATATATAAAGAACTACAGAAGTCGAAGTCGTCATAGTCAAAAAGACGAGATACAAAAACAAGTCCAAAAGTTAATAGATGACAAAATAGTTGAACCATCGGTATCAGCTTATAACAGCCCACTGTTACTTGTACCAAAGAAATCACTGCCTAATTCCGAAAAGAAAAAATGGCGATTAGTAATTGACTATCGTCAGATTAATAAAAAATTGTTGTCCGATAAATTCCCACTCCCAAGGATTGATGATATTCTAGATCAACTGGGAAGAGCAAAGTACTCTTCGTGCCTGGATTTAATGTCAGGCTTTCATCAGATAGAACTCGAAGAAGAGTCACGAAATGTTACAACCTTTTCAACAAACAATTGTTCATATCGCTTCACGCGATTACCATTTGGTCTAAAGATAGCGCCAAATTCATTCCAGAGAATGATAACTATAGCATTCACTGGACTTGAACCTTCTCAAGCATTCCTTTATATGGACGATTTAATAGTCATTGGTTATTCTGAAAAACATATGCTCAATAATTTAACAGATGTGTTTGAGAAATGTAGGCAACACAACCTAAAATTACATCCTTAAAAATGTTCATTTTTTATGCATGAAGTCACCTTTTTGGGGCATAAATGCACAGACAAAGGAATCTTGCCTGATGACACAAAAATACGACGTCATCCAAAATTATCCAGTCCCCCACGATGCGGACAGCGCTAGAAGATTCATTGCATTTTGCAATTATTACAGAAGATTCATAAAGAATTTTGCCGACTATTCTCGTCACATAACAAGATTATGTAAAAAAGATGTAAAATTTGAATGGACAGCTGACTGTCAAAATGCTTTTGAACATCTAAAATCGGCATTAATGAACCCAACTCTATTGCAATTCCCAGATTTCAGCAAAGAATTTTGCATAATCACTGATGCGAGTAAGTACGCATGTGGAGCAGCCTTAACACAAAACAAAGAAGGACTCCAGCTACCAGTTGCATACGCATCAAGAGCCTTTACAAAAGGTGAGAGCAACAAGAGTACAACAGAACAAGAATTAGCAGCTATTCATTGGGCAATAACACATTTCAGACCATACATTTATGGTAGACATTTCACCGTCAAAACTGATCACAGAGCACTTACTTATCTATTTTCAATGATAAATCCAAGTTCGAAACTAACGCGAATGAGACTTGAATTAGAGGAATATGACTTCACAGTAGAGTATCTAAAGGGTAAAGATTATTATGTAGCAGATGCCCTATCAAGAATAACAATCACAGACTTAAAAAACATACAAGCCGATAATAAAGTTCTGAAAGTCACTACCAGAAACCAAAGTAAACAGTTAAATTCCTGCGCAGGGAACGAAAAAGAAAAAGAAGATTTGCAAAAAGCAAACTCTAGATGCTTCTAAGCCCAACGTATACGAAGTCATTGTAAATGACGAGGTACGAAAAGTAGTGACCTTGCGAATAACAGACACTCTATGCACACTAAAACATGGAAAGAAAGGTCAATTCTTTCAAAGGCTCGATAAAGAAGCCGGTATACTCAATATCAGCCAACTCAAAGTGGCACCGAGCGAAAAGATCTTTGAGACCATCTCAATAGAGTCTTTTAAAATAATGGGCAAAAAGATATTACAATCATTAAGAGTAGCGCTACTCAAGCCGGTGACCCTATTAGCAAATAATGATAAAGAAAAAGAAGCAATACTGTTTACATTCCATGATGATCCTATACAAGGAGGTCATACAGGAATAGCTAGAACATTAGCAAAAATAAGAAGACATTACTACTGGAGAAATATGACACGAGATATCTCAAAATATATAAAAAAATGTAACAAGTGTCAAAAGTCAAAAACGACTAAACATACTAAAACTCCAATGATTATTACTGAAACGCCACAAAAGGCCTTCGACAGGGTAATAGTGGATACGATCGGTCCATTACCTGAATCAGAACAAGGAAATGAATATGCAGTAACTTTAATCTGCGATTTGACAAAATATCTGGTAGCAATACCAATTAAAGATAAAAGTGCGAAAACAGTAGCAAAAGCTATATTTGAAGATTTTACTCTGAAGTACGGTCCAATGAAGACGTTCATTACGGACATGGGAACAGAATATTAAAATTCTATTATTACTGACTTATGCAAAAGTTTGAAAATAAAAAAATGGAGCGAAGCCACCGAACACTTAATGAGTTCATACGCTCATACATTTCAGTCGACAAAACAGATTGGGATGTATGGCTACAATACTTCGTATACTGCTTTAACACAACACCCACTATGGCACATGATTATTGTCCATATGAGTTGGTATTTGGTAAAACATCGAATTTGTCAAAACATTTCAATAGCATAGACAATATAAACCCACTTTATATTGTAGAAGATTATGCTAAGGAATCGAAGTTTAGACTAGAGCAAGCGTATAAGCGAGCTAGATTAATGTTAGAAAAACATAAGGAAAAACAGAAAGTTAATTACGATAGAAATATCTCTGATTTTGATTTAAAAGTAGGAGACCAGGTTTTACTAAAGAACGAAACAGGTCACAAGCTAGATTTTAGATATACAGGACCATATAAGGTAGTAAGCATAGGAGATAATGATAACGTTACAATACTAGGCAATAAAAATAAAAAACAAACAGTACATAAGGATAGGTTAAAAAGTTTTGTTTCATAATCATCTTATTTCTCTATACATATATTTATATAAAAAAAAAAAAAAAAACAATATTTTTACAAATTTTTGCCTTTTTTTACAATATTTTGAAGTAAATCAATATTTCATGACTCGATTTATAAAACTAACAAAAAAAAAAAAAAATAATACAATTAAGAGAAAAAAAAAAAAAATAACTTCATATAATTACGTTATTTTTCTAAAGGAGGGAGATGTAGCATGTTCACATATCGAATGATCACTGTACCTCGTTACATACATACATAATTCATAAATAATATCGAAAATATATTGTAGCACTTTGTCACAATATTTATGTATACATGTTCAAGTACCATGCCACTTAAGCAACATAACCATCCATGAGTGCATGGTACTGGACAGTGCTGAGTCGGCGAATATAACACGCGAATTAAGATTGAGTCTGTTCTGGTTGAGTGTTAAATCAAGACTGCTTTATTGAATCAAATCATATTCTGGATTGGCTTACATCTAAGTGTTTATAATGTTTTCTTCTGGTCACTTTTCTTGTGACACTCTATGTTTAGGGAAACTGTCACTTATCTTGTGACACTCTATGTTTAATGGAATGGTATTGTTTATGTTTACATTAATGTGGAGTGTAGACCTCTTGGGTCGGCTGTTATAGGAAGTGTTGCTAATGGCATAACTCCTCCCCTCTGAGAGTACGAATTCTCCTGAATTCTGTTTACATTAATGTTTATATTTTTCTTTTTACAGTATATATGTAGGAAATGAAGTGTCAGGCAGGCATAATCATGGCAATCGTTTGGTACCGAGTGAGCGAGACAGAACTACACGCAGCGGCCGTACCTATCTGGTCGACTCACTCATGAAAATAAAGCAGAAGCGTCGATCGAAAAGCACTCGCAATCGTACTCTCGCCTCGATCACATCGCACACCCAAATTTGTCGCTAAGGCCATTATAATAATTAATAAATATATGTATTCTTAACACAAAGAAACATTGTTAATAAATAATAAAAAGTTTAAATAAGGAAATCACATCCTTAAATAATATTGAATTAAATAACCAGAATAATTCCAATTCTACAAACTGGGGGCTCAACCGAGATTTCTGGCCCAAGACAATTAGTGAAAATCGTGTGTGTGTGTGTGTGAAGTTCGCAAATGAACAAAAAATTGTTAAAATTACATGCATTAACGTGTAATATATATACAAAGTCAAGGTTGTTGGCGAACGAATTTCAAAAGACGCAACCACTACAAGTTCAAAAACTAGTGGAAGGTGGCGTGACTGTACGAGAGGCGACGAGTGGACGGTGAGACGGTGAACGGTCGGACGACGCAAGAAGAGCGTTACCCAGAATTTTGGCGCCGTTTCGGCAAAAGTCAGCGGCTGAAGTTGAGAGCAGCTCGAGAAGTGTGGTGACTCGAGAGGAAAAGAGAAAGCAGACAGCGGACACGAAATTGATGAAAATTAGTGTTCACTGTGGAAGCAGACAGACGGAGATAGCAGACAGCGGACACGAAGTTGATGATAACCAGTGTTCACTGTGGAAGCAGACAGACGGAGAGAGCAGACAGCGGACACGAAGTTGATGATAACCAGTGTTCACTGTGGAAGCAGACAGACGGAGATAGCAGACAGCGGACACGAAGTTGATGAAAATTAGTGGTCACTGTGGAAGCAGACAGACGGAGAGAGCAGACAGAGGACACGAAGTTGATGATAACCAGTGTTCACTGTGGAAGCAGACAGACGGAGAGAGCAGACAGAGAGCACGAAGTTGGTGATAACTAGTGTTCACTGTGGAAACGGAAAACCAAAGGAGAACAGAAAGCGGAGAACAGAAACCGTTACAAAAGCAGACGACGCCGACAAGACCAAACGAGAAGGCAGCAGACACGAAGTTGAGACAATTGGTGTGGAAGCAGACAAAGAGAGATCACGAGAACGAGTGGAAAACAGCCGAGTGAGTAGCGACAACAGAGTGAGTATCAACAGAGAGCGAACCGAACAGTTGCTACAGAGATATTGAGTGGCTCCATAGAGCAGGACGACTATAGTTGGGTGAGCTGTTTAATTATTGTCTTGAGTGTGAGTTACTTTGCTTGCACAGCGAAACCAGACCGGTGGCAAAAATATCGACGAAATTGATGCGAGCTGCAGAGAGCACATTTCTAAGAATCGTCTGAATTAAACCATAACCTAAGACAATTTGACCTACATTAACATAGTGTGTAAATCTTGTTAAGTCGTAACAAATTTGATTGATTAATACTACCTATATATTACTATACCAATCTTGTTAAGCAATATAACTGTAATTGAGTGAAATGGATCGAGGTGAGATTCTAACGTTGCGTATTGAGGAGTTGCGCACTAAATTGAGAGAGTTAGGGCTAGAGACTACAGGCCTTAAAACAGAGCTGCAAACGCGTCTACTCGCTCACTACGATCTAATAGAAATTGAGAATGACGGGCAGGAGGCAGATTTCGCCTCGGCTAGAACAATTCGAGAAGTCCCGAACACAGATGGGCAAAGGTCATGGTTCACACTAAAAGATGTGGAGGGAAGCGTTTCAGAGTTTTGCGGTTTAGGTTCGATTGATGTTGTACAATGGATTAGGGAGCTAGAAGAATGCGCTTTAACCGTACAGTGGAATCAGTTACAGCTTTTTGTGTATGCAAAACAATTGTTAAAGGGAGCTGCATTATCGTTTATACGTAGTAAGAGAGATATTTGTAGTTGGGAGTCCCTGAAAGTAGCTTTGAAAAACGAATTTAGAGTAAAGGTTTCATCAGCAGAAGTTCATAGAAGACTGAGCAATCGACAGTTAAAGAGAGGTGAGAACTTGTATGAGTTTTTGTATTCGTTAATGGAAATCGCAAAGCCAATCGATTTGGATGACGAAAGTTTAATCGAGTATTTCGTAGAAGGTATACCAGACATGAGAGCAAATAAGGCATTATTGTATCAGGCGAGAACAGTGGATGCGTTAAAAGTTCAAATAGAGACCTACTTAAAATCCTATGATCCTAGAAAGTCGTCAAAGAAAACAACATTCGAGTCATCTGTTCACAAGCAAGGTAGAGATAATAGAGAGAAAAATTCGATAACAAAAGGTGATCGCAAATGTTTTAAGTGTGGTGATCCTTCACACATGATGAGAGACTGTAACAAGAAAACGTTTACTTGTTTTAAATGTGGCAAAACAGGCCATCGTTCGTTTGAATGTAAAGATAAAGATACCACCAAAGTTGAAAGCACCAATGTTGTAGATGATAAATTAATAAAAGCATCAGGTAAATTTACTGATTCGGGTTTGGAGTTGAAAGAAGTAACTTATAAATCGATTAAGTTCAACGGTCTAATTGATACAGGAGCAAATTTGAGTCTCATACGAAAAAGCGTGTTTGTTAAACTCGGAATTAAGTCACTAACTGGATATTCGAAGACCCTTACAGGCATTGGTGGAAGTCAGGTGATGACCTTCGGTAGTTTTAGCATAACTGTCAAGATAGATGGCATTGAGATGGAAGTCGAGTTTCATATCGTTCCTGATGAAGACATGGCATATGAGGCAATTTTGGGTAGAACCATATTAGATCACGTCGATTTGGTTGTTACCAAGAAAGGTACAAAGTTTGTGAGCATCAACAGAAAAGAATCACTGTGTAACGCGAATAAATCTTGTGCTGAGTTGTTTGAGGAATTTGAAGGTATGTGTATGCACAGTGCAGAACAGAATAAATTGGAAATCAAGAGTGAATTGTCACATATCAGTGCAGAAATCGGTAGTGAAGTCAAGAAGTTGATTAATAGTTACAAACCTATTAGAAATACAAACACTCCTATAGAAATGAAGATTGTACTAACGGATGAGTTGCCAGCTTATCAGCATCCAAGGCGTCTAGCAGAGTCTGATCAGAAAATCGTTGATAGTATAGTACAAGAATGGTTAGAGGAGAAGATAATAAGGCCAAGTTTTTCCGAATATGCTTCGCCTGTTGTACTTGTAACAAAGAAGAATGGGAAAAAGCGGAATGGTCAGAATGGTCAGTATGAATTCCTGTACGTACCATTCGGAATTTCCAACTCTCCAGCAGTTTTTACCAGATTTATAATGGCAGTAATCAGTAAAGAATGGAGATGCAGTGGTGTATATGGACGATATAATTATACCAAGTGTTAGCGTGAATGATGGTCTAATTAAACTTAAAAGGGTGTTGAAGATAGCTGCGGAAAATGGGTTGAGAATAAACTGGGAGAAATGTCAGATACTGCAGAGTAAAGTAAATTTTTTGGGCTATATAGTTGAAAATGGAAGTATTAAGCCAACTAAGGAGAAGACTGATGCCGTTTCAAGATTCCCGATCCCACAGGATAAGAAGTCAGTTCAACGATTTTTAGGGTTAACATCGTATTTCCGTAAATTTATCGAAGGATACGCAGTAACAGCTAACAAGTTTGAGTTTAAAGAATTGCAAATGGTAGCGTTTGAGCAATTGAAGTTAGCATTGATCAAAGGTCCTGTTTTAAAGCTATACAATCCTAAGCTAGAGACTGAAATTCACACTGATGCCTCGAAACACGGTTTCGGAGCTGCGCTTTTACAGAAAGATTCAGAAGATGGTTTATTCCATCCGGTACAATATATGAGTCGGAAAACTAAACCTTGCGAAGAGAAGTATGATTCATATGAACTTGAGGTTTTAGCAGTTATTGGAGCATTAATAAAGTGGCGTATATATGTGTTAGGATTGAGATTTAAGATTATCACAGATTGTAATGCGTTCACGATGACAATGAAAAAGAAAGAGGTTCCGTTGCGTGTAGCACGTTGGGCAATGTACCTACAAGATTTCGATTATCAGATCGAACATCGTTCAGGTTCAAAGATGCGGCAAGTGGATGCCTTGAGCCGTTTATCTTGTTTTCTGCTAACTGACACTATAACCCATAAATTAAGGGAAGCACAGTTGTCAGATGATTGGACTAAATTGATTAGGAGCTTAGTTCAACAGAAAGGATATGAAGATTTTTACATTGAAAACGAAATATTGTTAAAGGACCCTAATCGAGAACTTATTGTCGTTCCCTCGCAGATGGAAAAGGAAATAATACAGATTGCACTTAAACAAGGACATTTTGGAGCTAGAAAGACTCAGGATATCGTAGAAAAATCTTATTATATTCCAAAATTAAAAGAGAAGGTAGTCCATGTTGTTGAGTGTTGCGTGGAATGTCTTATTGTTAATGCCAAGACCGGCAAAAAGGAAGGATATTTGATGCCAATAAGTAAAGGAGATCAGCCATTGATGACATATCACATTGATCACGTTGGCCCGATGGAGGTCACAACAAAGCGTTACAATCATATACTTGTTATTGTTGATGGGTTCTCTAAGTTTGTATGGTTGTATCCGACTCGTGGAATAGGAGTCGAGGAAGTACTTAGTTCTCTTGAAAGGCAGGCCATAATTTTTGGTAACCCGATGAAAATAATTTCTGACAGGGGAGCAGCATTCACGTCCAATGCGTTTAAGGAATATTGTAACAGACAGAATATACAGCATTTACTGATAGCAACAGGTGTACCCCGTGGCGACGGCCAAGTAGAAAGGATGCATAAGATAATAGTTCCAATGATTTCAAAGTTAAGTCAAGAGAATGAGGGAAACTGGTACAAGTATGTAGGTCGTGTGCAACAATTTGTTAATAATACTGCTCCAAGAAGTACAAGAGTTACACCTTTTAAGATTTTGACAGGAATAGAGATGCGTAGTCCTGATGATCCCAAAATGAGAAAGCTGATAACCGATTCGTTAATAGAAGAATTAGACTGTGGTCGTGATGAGATTAGAGCGGAGGCTCGAAAGAATATCGATGAAATACATCAAGAAATGAAAAGAACGTTCGACAAAAACAGGAAATGTGAAAGAAAATACAATGGCGATTAAACGTACGCAGTATGGGACAGGTCTAAAGTTGAGAGGTAAATACTTAGGACCATATAAAGTTACGAAGGTGAATAGGCACGGTCGATACGACGTCGAGAAGGTTGGCGACGGTGAAGGACCTTGTAAGACCTCAACAGTGGCTGAGTTCATGAAACCTTGGCTAGGATCATTCGGGTCGAATGACTTGTCAGGACAGCCGATTGTAGGAAATGAAGTGTCAGGCAGGCATAATCATGGCAATCGTTTGGTACCGAGTGAGCGAGACAGAACGACACGCAGCGGCCGTACCTATCTGGTCGACTCACTCATGAAAATAAAGCAGAAGCGTCGATCGAAAAGCACTCGCAATCGTACTCTCGCCTCGATCACATCGCACACCCAAATTTGTCGCTAAGGCCATTATAATAATTAATAAATATATGTATTCTTAACACAAAGAAACATTGTTAATAAATAATAAAAAGTTTAAATAAGGAAATCACATCCTTAAATAATATTGAATTAAATAACCAGAATAATTCCAATTCTACATATATGTATATAAATGGATAAACATATAATAATAATAATAATAAAAAATGTTAAAAATATGCCATTTGTCATTTTCTTTTCGTATTTAAGTTCTGTGATTTCTTTTAAATTTTCAAAATTATCTATTGTTACATGATCAAAGTTAATTGTGTTTTTATAGGTTTGATTCAATAGTTCTGTTGGATAAAAAAATTTTTCGTGAAATTCTGTTTTTTCGTTAAAAAATATTTCATTTAGAATTTGAATTTTACAGTTACCGAATTGAATTAACCCTCTAGGACGTAAGAATGCCTCAAGGCACGTATTTTATTTTTATTTTTAAAAATAACTGCCAAAAAGCACTGCCAATGTTGTAAAGCGCTCGGAAACTTTTATCGATGCTTTTGATAAACATATTATCGAATCATGTGTTACTTCGCGCCAAAAATTTCAGCTTCTGCACATTGTCTTTTGCTGTGTTGATAAAAGTGAATTTATACAACCAATTGAACTCAATATTTTTTTTTGTGAAAGGTAAGTTAATGTGCTATTTGAATAAAGTTTAATATGTGCGAATATGTTAAAGTTCTGCTTTGTAGCATCGTAAAAGTGATAACTGCCTTGAGGCACTTTTGGGGCTCCACGGCAAAATTTGTTGCTAGCAGCTATTTCACAACTGCTTGCACTTCTTGTGTAATTTGTGTGTGATTTTTATTTATTGTTGAATGTTTTTAATAGAGATTGAATAATGGCTTTGAGAGCTCGCTATAAATGGTCTGATTTGACGGATGAACAACTGCTGGAGTTGTTCGAATCAGTCCCGTCGGATGTAGACATGTCGAGTGACGACGAGGATGAAGACGTGGCAGAGGCACTTAACACTGCATTAGAAGATGTCTCTACTGTATCCTTAATGTGCAGTAATATTGAAAACAATGAAAATACTGTGCAGAGCCATGAGCCTTCCCGAAAAACTCGTAAGAGGCCTCGATCACCATTGCCAGTTATTGAAGGAGCAACACCTGTATCTTTACCGTCTTCTGGTGGTTTTAATGGGCTTGGTAAGCAAATCATTACTTTGATTTGTAATACAACTCATTAATTTATTTATGAATAGGTATCGAATCAATTATAAAGGAACCTAGTAAAGTTATGTGGCGACAGCAATCTATGCAATTGCACATAAACAATGTTGCTTTTCAAGGCGACTCTTCGTTGCCATCCAAAATAACTGATCTGAAAACTCCGTTTCAACTATTTTGTTATTTTTTAAACTCGGACATTATAAGTATAATCGTCAAGGAAACAATGCGCGCAGCCTTAAAGGACAATATTGCCAACAAGTTTAACCCTCTAAGACTACTTTCTAAAGTAAAAGCAGAAGTTAATTCGAATAATTTTTTTTAAGTAAATAGGGGCTGCTGAGCTTAAATATGAACTCAGAAAAAATATAGAAGCTTTAGTTTACCTGGAAGGTGAGAAAACATAAATAAGTGCCTCAAGGCATGCTTGGGGCTTTGAGGGTAAAAAAGTAGTTTCCAAATAAATTGAATTTTTTTTTTAATTTTTGTTTTATTTTATTTGGTTAAATAATTTTTTTGTTGCTATGATACTCAGCAAAACAATTTTTGTTGGCCGAGCAGCATAAATGCAGGTTGCATTTTGTGCAAATGCACTGCGTTTGGGAAGTTTTGCAGTGCTTGCAACTTCTTTTTCCCGTAATGCGATCCAACCACTCTGGAAAATGATTGAAATGGTCAAACCTCAAGTCCTTTATTGGGTGATTTGATTTTTGGCCTTGTTTGAGTTGTGACTGCAATGGATGCCGAGAAATTGGCGACAGCAAAGTCTGTGATGGCGACCGACTTGATCGCGCAGACAAAGATGAAGATGGTGAAGGTAAATTGTTCTTCATGAGTGGACGACCTGGCAAGTTTTTTGACTGGTAGCCCACTAGACCCGCAGCAATAGATTCGCGGAAATCCGGAAGTTCAATGAATTTCTCGCTGCTCATGGTTTCCTTTTGGATTCGTCTATATAGGATGTAGGCGTTTGTTGTTGCCATATCTACTAAATGGTAGAAAATTCGGGTTGCAGCATCGTGAGTTTTACTTCTTATATGGTATCGTCCCATAAGCCCATCCATCAGATCCACGCCTCCCATATGAGCGTTATATTCCCGTATAACTTGTGGGCAGTCAATTTCTACATTGTGCTTCGACTTTCTGTCGTAACGAGCTGCCTTTGGTGTTCCTCCTTGAGTATTTGAACTTATAAACGGCTTAACGCCCACATAGGTCGATAATAAGCGAACCACTTTGTTGTCTTTCCACAGTACGTTACTAACATCCACTCCATATGAGGAACCCACGTACTCAACTGAAAAACCTCTTGGCTTTTCCTTGATGGCACTATCGTTTGGGAGCTTGCAGTTTGGTATCCGATTTACCCGAACCGTTCCCAAACTATAAATCCCTTTTGCCCGAAGGTATACCATCAAAGGCAGCGATGTGTAAAAATTGTCAAAATATATTATATGATGTTTGAAACTTTCAACAGTTTTCGTCAAGCGTACAACTATGTTGGCTGACGCACCGATATCAGGGTAACCAGGTAATATCGCATTATCACCTGCGCCGCTATATACTTCAAATCGGTAGGCATATCCAAAAGAATCACATAGGACAAATAATTTAATACCCCACTTGTGTGGTTTATTGGGCATGTATTGCCGCAAATGGTGCTTCATTTTTGTGCTGCACATTTGTTCGTCAACGCATAATCGAGCTTGCTTAGGCACGGAGTCAAATCTTTCATTCAAAATGTCAATAACTCTTCGCGTGCGAAATAGTGGATCGTAGCCAGGCTCACCCTTTTTGATTCGCTTACTCTCGTCACACAATGAGAAGTATTTCTTAATTGCTTCAAATTTGCTACGGGTCATACAGGTTTGTATGGGTGCAAATGCATTTTGCCCCCCAGTAACTTTTCAAATTAGGGGTAGCGATATATAGACATGTAAATTAAAATTCCTATATAGTGATGAATATCTTCCGTTGTTATCTTAAGTTACTTCCCTTAAGTATAATATTTCTTTTATCGCAATTTTGATATATTTTTGTATTCTTGGCATTTTTGATTATAATTGTATCATCGTCAATTTCTTCGATACTCGTTATATTGATGAATATAAATTTGCAATTATTATTAATGGTACAACTTTTACTTAATTTTAATTCTTTTAAAATTTTGTTGGGTTCATATGTAAATGTTTTATTATTTATTTCTACAATTAACTGATTTTCTTGGTCTATTTGTATATAATCTATATTTGGTATAGGAATAATTAACTTGACATCTATGGTTATAAATGATTTTGGGATTTTAATTGCGATTATGATGCAATTATTCTTATATTTTAAAATGCCCATACGGATTAGCTTTAATTTATAAAAATCAATGTCAAATTTATTTATTTCCTCTTCTGATAAAATTTCTGGTACGATTATATTATTTTTTGCTGATGCTATGTTTTCCTGAATATAATTTATTTTGAATTCTATATTTTTTAATTTCCCCATTTGGTCATTATGAAGTATTTTCATTTCTATTTCTTGATTTTGATTGTCCATGCTTGTAAGTATGTCCTTGATTATTGTTCTGTCTTGTTTAATTGTTTCTGCTAAGTTGTGTATTGTTTTATTAAAATGTGTATTTATAACAATTTGTTGGTTCATGTCTTGTATAATATTATGGTTGTTTTGGTCAATATTGTTAAGATGATCTAAAATATCTGTTCTATCTTCATCATCCATAATTCCAAAAAGCCATTTGTATGTTGTTCCTACAATATTTAACATTCCTCTTTTTATTCTGTTGTTTGGGGTTATGGATTTTATTTTAGCTCTAATTAGATTTATTTCGGCTAATAGCTCCTTTTTTCCTGTGATGTTAAAATTTTTAATGTTTGTCTCCATTTGATTTATTATATTACTTAAAGGGTCGATATTAATAATGTGTAGTATAATTACTGTTTCATTAACTATTTCCGTGGAATAAGTTTGTATAGGTGCATATCCTGCATTTGATTGAATTGGTTCAATTTGTAATCTGCCTTGAACACACATTATAACGTAAAAAATTATGAAAATCTGAGGATAAGAGAAAAAAAAATTTTTTGTTTCAAGGATGTCAATCTGTATTTTGTTGGAAATTAATTTTTTCCTGCTTTGACGGTCTTTTTTATATTACATGGATGAATATTATTTAATGTTGTAATTCTAAAATAAGGTTCATCCTTATGCCTAACTCGTTTATAGTTTTTAATTGGTCCTTCCTGTCTTTCCTCCTCATAATCTTCTCTTGTATTATTTTGTTTGCTTAAAATTTTTTCTTTGTGCTTGATAATAGTGTTTTTTAGTTTTTCCTCATCTTCTATGTTTTTTGCATAATTTGGTGTACATTTTAGAGTGATAACGGTTATTATAAGCTGTTATTGCTAATTGCATTTTGGATGAAATTGATAAATCATCATCTATTCCTGCTATTATTTCAATGAGAGTAGAATGTAGTCTTTCTGTGTCTGCATTTCCTGTATGTGAATTTGGCTTTGTATAATGGATTTCTATTTGTTCTTGGTTTAAGTATTGTTTTATCTGTTCTGATCGAAATTCATTATCCATTATTATTTTATGTGGCTTATTGAATTTGGCAAAGTGTTCAATCATAATTTCCATTTTAGTTTTCCAGTTTCTATCTGTTATATTATAAGCGACTGCGAATTTTGTGAGCTTGTCTATGATTGTAACAAACGATTTATGTTTTATATGAAATATGTCTAAATGTATAATTTGATTTTTAACATCCGGTGTTTCTGTGAATTGAAACTTAGGTTTGATTGGTTTTCTGTCATATTTAATTTCCTTACATTTTTTACAATTTGAAATTATCAACTGAATATGGTCTCTTAGCTTTGGAAAATATATTTTGTTCTTTAACGAATTAAAAGCTTTATTTATTCCGCTATGTAATGAATCTTTGGTGTGGTAAATAGCTATTTGTTTGTGTAACTCTTCCTCGCTTGAAATTTCCTGAGCTCTCTTAGTACATTTAAAAAATTTTATATTATTACAGTGTGAAAAAATGTTCATTAAGATACATTGTATCTTATAATATTCTGAGTCTGGAACTTCTGAAAAAATTCCTACTGTTCCTTTATTTATATTATTTTGCATTTTGATTTCGATTTCAATTTCTGTTTCTGCTGGGCTTACTTCTATTATTTTTCTACCATGCTGAATATTAATATTGTCCGTTGTTGTATAAGTTACTATTATCTGAGTTTTATATTTGTTTACAATATCGTCTTTTATATAGAAATTTGTAAATCCTCCTTCCTCTGCTGAATGCTGTGTGTTCACGCCACCGGGTGAACAGCAGAGAGTGAGGGGTAGGGTTTTTCCCAAAACCGAATTCGGTCATACTGAGGAGGGTGACGAAGGGTTCTCCGGTAAATCGCCTTAGGGAGTCTGAATCGAGGTCTTCACCCGAACACCCGTTCTTTTGCTTTTACGATTTGTCATTTTTTTCAACCCGAACCATTTCGTGTGTGTCGGGCTCCCTGTGAATATTTAATAAAGCATAAGTTTATTTAACCGAAGTTTTCGCGCGTTTTTAATTCACCACTCGCTCACCATATCCAGAAGAAATTGGCACCCGCCAACTACTTGTATTTATTTGGATCCTTCCGCCCCTCCACGAACATTGGTCCTTCGAGCCGGATCCTTCCGCTATTCCAGCTTGCATCGGCGGAATTCCTGATAAGTACAACATTTCTTATTAAAAATCTCATTCACATTATATTCCATTACAAACTTATAAAAGTGTGAGGTTTCCCGCTCTTCCATAGCGACCTACACACTTTTGTATACTTGTATGTACATACCTGACCTGTTCCAAGGGTTACATGGTATTTCCCGATCATTTTTGTGTTTATGAAGTGCATTTTTTTTTTTTCCATTCTTCGAAATTCGGATTGTCCAAAAGTCCAATTGCATAGCAATACATACATATGTATACATATACATTCCTATATATACACATATATACACACATATACATTCCTACAGGTAAAAACAGCTGTTTTCTAACCTGCAAGTAGAGGTGCTTAATAATCGAGAATTTATAAAGTACCACTTACCTTTACTTAAAGTGTACAGCACACTCCACGGGCTGATCATTAGTCCATCGGCATAAATTATTTATGTCAAATAATTTTTACATCCATAGTACATATGTATGTACATACATAGGTACATACACATGTAATACTTTTGCCGCGTTAAGCACACATTAACACACATACATACATATGTCCACATACAATTTGAATTCACCCACACAAAATTAATTGCAGCCACTCCGATTGGCTTTCCGCAATTTAATAATTCGAAACCTACATAATTAAAGTAGGAAATCGTGATCCTCGTTAAACAATTTACAATTAATTAAACTCACAAAACATAAACAACGGCAGAACAGCTGACTCTCGATCAGTGCTGACACTCAAGTCTCATCAGTGCTGACACTTGAGCCAAGCCGTGACTCGGTCACGACATCCATTTTTTCCTTCGTGATTTTCTTATTGTGCAAACATATTTCAATCGACTGATTGAATTTAATTCGCAAAATATTTTCTAAAGAGAAATAAGTACAACTTTATTTATATGGAATTAATATTTTGGCTTGTCTTGGTGCATTTTGATCTTTTCCTCAGGGATCCATGAAATTGATCTTGTCCGTTTAATGAAAACTAATTCCGAGTTTTTTTTCCTTATTCAAAAGTTTTCGGCACTCCCAATCCTACTGGTCTCAATTTTTCCATACTTTTAAATACTCTTATAAATTTAAACATTTTTCCACATTGTATAAATTTTAATATCCAAGTGATTATATATCCTTATAATTATTCACACAACTGCGAGGAAAATTATAAATCCTTCTAATTTTATTTATGCTATCTATGCTTATTCATTGTGTTCATTAGAAAGAGGAGTCATTTCTTTTTCTCACTCCTCCTCTATACTTCAATTATACAGTCCACTTACGGCTTCGTTTCGATCTCCTCGCTTGAGAGCTCTAATTCCACGAAGTTATTTGTTTCCATTCGATTCGTAATAGCTCAGAGAACACTCTACGATGTCTCTTTCCGACTTTGTTGCCGTGTGCGAGGCATTAACGAGGCAGAGTTTTCACGATGCTATAAAGCCTTGACGGCTCAAAAGAACGAAGATAGTCCGAAGCACATAGCTACAATTAAAGCTAAACATGAATATTGTTATATGGTATATGTGCGAGGCGGGACTTTGTTTGGAGAGCGAATCGAGCAGTTGTCCGCGAAAATGGCTTCCCCACCAGTCACGCTCTCCGTCGATTCCACCCACCAAAGACACACAGTTCCCCCGTGCGATGTCGAAATCTTCAACGGAGACGGCCTGGCTTGGCCTACATTCCGTGATTTGTTTACCGCGATTTTTATCCATAATCCAAGCCTAACACAAGTGGAGAAACTTTACCACTTAAGTTGCAAAACTCGCGGTGAAGCCAGAGCCATTGTTTCTAGGTCACCCTTGACCAATGAAGGGTTCCAGTCCGCGTGGGATAACCTCACTGCGCGATACGAAAATAATCGATTATTGATTATGAGCCAAGCCAAGCAGCTTCTACAGATCCCAGCTGTAACACAAGAGTCTGGCAAAGCCTTGAGAGAACTGCAGACGTCAATTCAAGGTTGCTTAACCGGTCTTGAGCTTTCCGGGGCTTGTACAGACAATTGGGATATCCTTCTCATAGCAATCTGTACGAGCAAAATGCCCAAATCCACCCTTCTGTTGTGGGAACAGTCCGTTCCAAATAAGACCGCCGTCTCATCCTGGGACGACCTGAATCGATTCCTAACTGATCGCCACCGTGTACTAGAGGCCACAGATGTCTTTCAACCAAACTCTAGCGGTCAGACCGCTAAGCCGAAAACCTACGGCACGAGCTCAGGCCTTTTCCGCTCAAGTGCAAGAGAGCTCAGCACGTGATGCTTGTATAATTCCGAATCCTGCGTCCTCCGATTCTTCCAGCAGCCCTCCTGTAAACGTGGGAAGTTACTTCGCCTCCACTCGCAACACTGGCCTCCTGGGTACTGCAAGGGTAACTATTCATCATCGTGGCAAGCAGTTTCAAATCCGCGCTTTGATTGATGTGGGATCCGAAGCGTCCTTTATTTCCCAAAGAATGTTTGAATTGATTAATCCTCCAAGCTGCAAAGTATCAACTAGCATTCGCGGTATTGGGCAATGCGATGCTGGTAGCGGCGACAAAGTGTGCCGCCTACAGATTTCTCCTCCTGACGAACCGCTGCGACAGTTCCAAGCAGTCGCCGTGGTGCTGCCTAGTGTAGCTGAAGCACTTCCGTCCCGCGCCGTCCCGAATAAGGTGAAGCAGGATTCGCTTGACCTTCCGCTCGCTGATCCGCTATTTCACCAAAGAGCTCCTGTGGATTTGGTGCTTGGAGCCGAGCTCCTTCCCACTATCCTTGGGGAACGAATCATCAAGAATGTTGGTGATTCTTTCGTGGGGATCGAGACGATGTTCGGATGGGTTCTCTGTGGATCCGTTACTGGAAAATCCAGACGGTCTCGGTCCACCTCCTCCAGCAGCCCGAAAATGTCTCTAAGGACAGCAGCACCATCCGATTTAGAACGCAGTTCCAATTGCTTCAGGTGCCGCGTTTGTCAAGGGGTACACGCGCTCCGTCAGTGCCGACAGTTTCGAGGACTACGAGCTGACGACAGGCTACGGGTAGTCTTAAGCAACGGATACTGCCCGAACTGTTTGGCTCATGAGCATTCCAATGGGTCCTGCAGGAGCACAGAACACCACACGCTCTTGCACATCGACAGCTCTGTCGCGTACATCCAACCCAAGGAGCAAAGACCCGAAAAGCACCCGCCTTTCATTCGGGCTTCTATCCAAAGGTCTTCAGCCATCGTGCCGCCTACTCCATCTGCATCCAAAGTTCCCCCCTCCATCTCCACCCGTGTCTTGGCGATCCAGAACGCTGCCATCCCCCATCCTTAGACATGTCCAGCGAGGCAATTGCAACTTGTTGCAAGGGGGCGGTATGTTCACGCCACCGGGTGAACAGCAGAGAGTGAGGGGTAGGGTTTTTCCCAAAACCGAATTCGGTCATACTGAGGAGGGTGACGAAGGGTTCTCCGGTAAATCGCCATAGGGAGTCTGAATCGAGGTCTTCACCCGAACACCCGTTCTTTTGCTTTTACGATTTGTCATTTTTTTTCAACCCGAACCATTTCGTGTGTGTCGGGCTCCCTGTGAATATTTAATAAAGCATAAGTTTATTTAACCGAAGTTTTCGCGCGTTTTTAATTCACCACTCGCTCACCATATCCAGAAGAAATTGGCACCCGCCAACTACTTGTATTTATTTGGATCCTTCCGCCCCTCCACGAACACTGTGTATCTGATAGTTCAAAGTTTGACTCATTTGTTTTATCCTTGTTTATTAGTTCAGCTGTTTCCTGTCTACTTAAAAAATCTGCCACTTTATTGTCTTTTCCTTTCAAATATATTATGTCATAATCGAATTCTTGTAATTTTAAAATCCATCTTTGGTGTCTTGCTGTCATTTCTTTCCCTTTGTATTTTGAGTTTAGATATTTTATCGGAGCATGATCTGTTATAATTTGGAATTTATTACCTATCAAATAGTGTCTAAAATAGTTTACTGCATGTATAATGGATAAAAATTCTTTATCAATTGTACTGTAATTTTTTTCGTGTTTATTTAAAGTTCTTGAAAGGAATGCAACTGGTTGCTCTTGTTGAGACAATACTGCACCTATTGCGAAGTCACTGGCATCTGTTGTAATGGTAAATGGTTTATCAAACTCTGGATATTTTAAGATTGGATGTGAGCTTATAAGTGTTTTAAGGTTTTCAAAGGCATCTATAAACTGTGGGTCATTTGTATTAATTTGTGTGCCTTTTTGTAAATATCTGATCATTGGGTAAGCTATTTTGGAATAGTCCTTAATAAATTTTCTGTAAAATCCTGTCATACCAAGAAATCCTTTCAATTGCTTTTCTGTTTTAGGTAGCTGCATTGCTTTTATTGCTTCTATTTTATGTGGATTGGGTTTAATCCCTTCCTTTGTGAGAATGTGTCCTAAATATTCAGTATATTGTTTCATGAAGGAACATTTGTCTGGTTGAATTTTTAAGTTATGATTTCTAAGTATTTTGAAAATGTTTTCTAAAGCAATCTTATGTTCCTCAAGTGTTGTTGAAAATATCAAAATATCGTCCATGTATACAACACAACTTTTGTATATATAATCCCTCAGTATTTCATTCATTAAACGTTGAAATGTGGCTGTCGCATTTTTTTAACCCAAAAGGCATTCTAACATATTCATATAAACCCATTGGTGAAATGAATGCTGTTTTCTCTATATCTTCTTCTGCCATTAAAATTTGGTGATAGCCTTTTGCTAAATCTAATGTAGTAAAATATTGGCTTTACCGAGTTTGTCTAATACAGCGTCCATGATAGGTATTGGGTACTTATCTGGAACGGTTACTTGGTTTAAACGCCTATAGTCTACACAAATACGATACTTTTGAATTCCAGAGCTATCTCTTTTTTTAGGTATGACACATATTGGAGAACTATATTTGCTTTTGCTTTTTCTTATAATTCCATTGTTTTCCATGTAAATTATTTGTTTCTTTATTTCTTCTTCATATTTTGGGGAGACCCGATAGAGTTTTGAATTAATAGGTTGGTCTGTAGTAGTTTTTATGCTATGAACTATAGTGTTAGTATTGGTTAAGTGATCCCCTTCTTTGAAACATAACTTTTCGTACTTTTTTGAAAGATTTCTTATTATTTGTTCTTCCTCAGTATTGAGTTCTTTTAACTTAAGATCATCAATTTCACTTACTTCCATTACGCAAACATCTTCTGATTTTTTGGAAAGGAATGGAATTTTGACCCCATTGTTAAGTTTAATAATTTTGTTTTGAAAATCAATATTTGCAAAATTCCTTTGAATGAAGTCCATGCCCAATAGAAAATCATATGATTTTTCCAGGGGCATAGCCACCCATTTTGTTCTTGCATAATTTATATATTTAAACTCCCTTGGCACTTTTGTTTTCACTAAGTAACTGTCACTTTCTATTTTTCCCTTTATCGTATGTATGGTTTTTGAATATTTTTCAATTATTTTGTATTTGGAATTATGTACATTAGTTGTGTTTAAAATGCTTATGGTTGATCCTGTATCTACTAAAATAATATAAGTATCTTCCTCTATTGTTCCTTTTATAAAAATTTTTTTTTCATCCAAGGCTAGTTGGTAAAAAACTCTTGATTATCTGTGCTGTTTACTACTTCCTCATTTATATTATCTACACTCATTGCTTCTGCTGGTGGTTGCTGATAATTTTGTGGTTGCTGATAATTTATCTTGTGTACGACTCTATGTTTAGGGAAACTGTCACTTATCTTGTGACACTCTATGTTTAATGGAATGGTATTGTTTATGTTTACATTAATGTGGAGTGTAGACCTCTTGGGTCGGCTGTTATAGGAAGTGTTGCTAATGGCATAACTCCTCCCTCGTCTAACAAGTACTTATTTGAATTCTCCTGAATTCTGTTTACATTAATGTTTATATTTTTCTTTTTTACAGTATATATGTATATAAAATGGATAAACATATAATAATAATAATAATAAAAAGTGTTAAAAATATGCCATTTGTCATTTTCTTTTCGTATTTAAGTTCTGTGATTTCTTTTAAATTGACTAAAATTATCTATTGGTTACATGATCAAAGTTAATTGTGTTTTTATAGGTTTGATTCAATAGTTCTGTTGGATTAAAAAATTTTTCTGTGAAATTCTGTTTTGTGTTGAATATAAAAAATATTTCATTTAGAATTTGAATTTTACAGTTACCCGGAATTGAATTAAGTTACTTCCCTTAAGTATAATATTTCTTTTTATCGCAATTTTGATATATTTTTGTATTCTTGGCATTTTTGATTATAATTGTATCATCGTCAATTTCTTCGATACTTCAATTTATATTGTTTCGAATATTTTCACAAATTTGCAAATTATGTGGGATTGGGTCTGGCAACTCTGTTGAGCGAGGCGAATTGAGCTAAAGACGGCAGTCGAACCGAAAGACGAGCGAGAGCGGTTGCAAAAAAGACGAAAGACGAAACGACGCGAAGCTGTAAAGACGACTAATTTCCAACTAAATCTAATTAAAATAATCAAATAAATAGTTTTACATTAAAATAAACTAAAATACTACAAAATAAATATAGTGAATAAAATAAATTCCTACAAATATGGGGGCTCAACCTACAAAATAGGCATGACTCAACCTACAAAGAAGGCATGGCTCAACTTATCTATGTATAAAGAAATAAAAAGTAGTGAGTGAGAAAGAGACAAACTTACACAAAACGACGCAACAGTGGAATCAAACGACGAGAAAAAAAAAAAAACAGCGCAAAACGAATAAGAATTAGCATCAAACGACGAAAAAGTGGCGGCTTACGACGAAAAAGCGGCAAATAAACGGTAAAAAATTTTCAACGAACGACGAGAAAGTGTTTGAATACGACGATAACTGTGGTGACGTGGCAAACGACGTATATATACATATATATTAGTGTGTGTGCGAAAGAGAAAGAACTATGAGCAAACTTGAAGACTTTGGGAATGTGCAAGAGGCACTGAAAACTGAAAAGAAATCTAATATTACATTGTTTCACAAGTTTATTTACGAAGAAGAAGGCGATCGTGCAAATCGCCAAAGATTGAGAAAGTTTGAAGGGTTTGATTTTGATTGCAACAGCGATTTATATAAAAGTAAAGTGTCTTATGTGGAAAAGAACTTAACAAATAACGATCTAGTGATTATTTGTAACGTTTTGGGTTTATCGCATGATAAATCGAATCTAACTTCCCATTTATTTCGCAATTTGCAAGTTGGAAATTTGCTAGCTGACCTTGACACAGAGAATGATCAAAACGAAGATGACGACGATGAGTGCGAAAGAGCGATGTAGGCAATATGCAAGACGAAGACGAAATGTTGTCAGTGGTGAGCGACGAAACGAATTTTAGAACAGCTGCAACAAACGAAAATATGCGAAACAAAACGAATCGGGCAAACTCTACAGTCGTGGCCAACAATATTGATACGCAAAATGCAGTGAATGTCAACATGCCACCACCGAGGTTCGCTTTGAGTTTTCGTGACGTTGAGGACTCTTTACGACCTTTCCATGGCGATGAAACTTTATCAGTTGAAGTATGGATTGAGGATTTCGAAGACATGGCTGACTTGATGCAATGGGATAGTTTACAAAAATTTGTTTTTGCTAAAAGAGCTATTAAAGGACTTGCTAAAATGTTTATTCTGAGTGAACGCGGAATTAAAAACTGGTCGACATTGAAAGAATCACTTTTAAATGAGTTTAAAACAGTAATAAATAGCGCGGAGTTACATAAGCAATTGTCAGAACGGAAAATAAAGAAAGGTGAAAGTGTTCAAGAATATTTGTTGAAAATGAAAGAGATGGCATCACGGGGTAATATAGAGAACAGTGCTCTTATGCAGTATGTAATTGACGGAATTAATGACTTGAGTATGAACAAAGCAATATTGTACAATGCTAATAACCTAAAAGAGTTTAAAGAGAAAATAAAATGTTATGAAAAAATGCGGGAAAAGTCGAGTAATCAAAAGAGTGAGTCTAAGAACGTTCAAATCAAAAAAAGAAAGTGTAATGAAATACGAAAATAAAGAAAGTGGTATAAAATGCTATAACTGTGGGCAAAAAGGACATATATCTGAGAATTGTGACAATAAGAGTAAAGGAAGAAAGTGTTTTGGTTGCAATAATTTTGGTCACATAGCAAAAGACTGTCCAAATAAAAAGCCTGAAAATAGCACAGACGTTCGTAATACTAATAAAATATCAGCTGATCATATGTTTATGTGTAAAGAAGTGTCAATCAACAATGAAAAGTGTATAGCCTTGCTTGATACTGGTAGCAAATATAATATCGTAACCGAAACAATTTATAATCGTTTGAAAAAACCTAAGCTGGCTAAAGTTGATAAAGTTCTATACGGTTTCGGAGATAAAAAGAGAGTGGTACCTATCGGTTCGTTTACGGGAAGGCTTTCCGTAAGCCAAGAACAGTTTGATTTGGTTTTTTTAGTGGTATCATCTGAATTCCTAGATGTTGAAGTGATTTTGGGAGAAGACTTTTGTAAGCAAGCCGAAATAAAAATCAATCGTGATGGCGTACAAATCGGGAAATATAATGATGAAACGGAATTAAGTTCGGTAATGAGAATAAAGGTCGAAAACGACGAAATTGACATTGACTCAAATGCATCGAAAAGTACAAAGTGCGAAGTGAACGAACTTATCAAAAACTATAAGCCGGAAAAGTTAAAATCGACAAATGTTGAAATGCGTATTGTATTAAAAGACGATAGTCCAATTTATTCGAGACCACGCAGATTCGCTTTTGCTGAACGGTGCATAATCGATGACCAAGTCGATCAGTGGCTGAAAGACGAAATAATAGAACAATCCGAGTCTGAATTCAGCAGTCCGGTCGTATTAGTAAAAAACGCGATGGCACTCCACGTCTGTGCATTGACTATAGAAGAATAAACAAGGTAATAGTAAAAGACCATTTTCCATTACCTCTGATTGAAGATCAATTGGATCGGCTACAAGGAGCAACGGTTTTCAGCACAATCGATTTAAAGAATGGATTTTTCCATGTAGATGTTGAAAAAGAGAGTCGAAGATTCACCTCATTCGTTACACACAACGGACAGTATCAGTTTTTAAAAGTTCCTTTTGGATTGACGAACTCCCCTGGGGTATTTCAGAGACACGTTAATGCCATTTTTCGTGATTTAACCCGTGCTGGTACGGCTATTCCATACGTCGACGACATTATAATCCCTGGTAAAACTGAAGAAGAAGCCGTCTCCAATCTGAGAAATGTTTTGAAGCGATGTGAAGAATATGGTTTAGTCATTAACTTAAAGAAATGTTGCTTTTTGAAGAGAGAAATAGAATTTTTGGGGCATACTATAAAGAATCAGAAGATATGTATCTCAGACGCAAAGACCAAAGCGGTAAAAAAATTACCTATGCCGATGAATCAAAAGCAGCTCCAAATTTTTCTTGGCCTGGTTGGTTATTTTCGCAAGTTCATTGCAGATTTTTCGATTATAGCCAAGCCTCTTACTGATTTATTAAAAAACGACGCAATTTTTAGATTCAACGAAAGTCAGATAAAATCTTTTAATTTGCTAAAAGAATTGATAACACAGAAACCTGTTTTGCAAATATTTAACCCCAAGTTTGAAACAGAAGTACATACAGACGCATCGATTGATGGCTTCGGAGCAATTTTATTACAAAAGTTACCTGATGATAAAGAATTGCACCCTGTATACTACATGAGCAAAAAGACGACTGAAGCGGAAAGAAAATTCACTAGCTACGAATTAGAGATTTTGGCGGTAGTTGAAGCATTTCGTAAGTTCCGAGTTTACCTTCTAGGTATGCATTTTAAAGTCATAAGCGATTGTAATGCGTTTGCAAAGACGATGGATAAAAAAGATGTGTGCACTAGAGTCGCACGATGGATTCTTGAGATTCAAGAATTTGATTTTGATGTTGAGCACCGTGCAGGAAATCGTATACGTCATGCGGATGCGCTTAGTCGCTACCCTGTTATGATTAGAAGAAGATTACATACACAGTAAATTAAAGAATGTCCAAGCACAAGACGACCAATTGAAGGCTATAATCGATATCTTTGCTCAGAAAACTTCTCATAACAACTATTTTATGAAAGCTGGCATACTTTATAAGTTGGTTGATGATGAAGAACTAATTGTAGTTCCCTCTACTCTGCAACGGGAAATTATTAAACATGCTCACGAAAGAGGTCACTTTTCTGTGAAAAAGACGAAGGAAATAATTGCAAAGGAGTATTATATCCCAAAATTAGAAGAAAAAATACAACACCAAATAAGATGCTGCATTCCATGTATAACACTTAATCGAAAGCTTGGTAAAAAAGAAGGAGAACTGCATCCACTGCCGAAAGAAGAACTGCCCTTTCAGACGTTCCACATCGATTTTCTTGGACCCTTAGAGTCAACTCACAAGCAGTATAAGCACATTCTTGCAGTTATCGATGGCTTTACAAAATTTTGCTGGTTGTACCCGACGAAAACGACATCTACGAAGGAAGTAATCACAAGACTACAACAACAAAGTTTAATTTTTGGAAATCCAGTTCAAATTATTTCTGACAGAGGTTCTGCGTTTACTTCTGAAGAGTTTAAAGAGTATTGCAAGGCAGAAAATATCGAACTTCACGCAGTTACGACTGGTCTTCCACAAGCGAACGGACAAGTCGAACGCCTTAACGCTGTTCTTATATCCGTGTTGTCTAAGATTTCGATAGAAGACCCTAGCAAATGGTATAAATTTGTCGGCAAAGTGCAACAAACGATTAACTCAACGTACAGCAGAAGCACACATTCACCGCCGTTCGAACTACTGATTGGTACAAAGATGCACACAAAAGACGACCTTAAGCTGAAAGAAATAATTCACGATGAGATGATTCAGATTTTTAACGACAACAGAGATGATCTACGGAATATAGCGAAGCAGCAGATCCTTCGTATGCAAGAAGAAAATAAGAAGACCTACAGTTTACGTCGCAGACCTGCTTCCATATACAAAGTCGGTGATCTGGTAGCTATTAAAAGAACCCAACTTGGAGGAGGTTTGAAGCTGAAGCCCAAATATTTAGGTCCGTACCGCATTACCATGGTAAAGGCCAGAGATACATACGACGTGGTCAAAGATACATTGTTCAACGATGGTCCTAGGCGAACTACGACTTGCGCTGCCTATATGAAGCCGTGGGTTCCCTGTGACATAGACGACCAGGATGCATTCGAGGCGAATGCGTACTAGGATGGCCGAGTTGTGGGATTGGGTCTGGCAACTCTGTTGAGCGAGGCGAATTGAGCTAAAGACGGGCAGTCGAACCGAAAAGACGAGCGAGAGCGGTTGCAAAAAAGACGAAAGACGAAACGACGCGAAGCTGTAAAGACGACTAATTTCCAACTAAATCTAATTAAAATAATCAAATAAATAGTTTTACATTAAAATAAACTAAAATACTACAAAATAAATATAGTGAATAAAATAAATTCCTACAATTATTATTAATGGTACAACTTTTACTTAATTTTAATTCTTTTAAAATTTTGTTGGGTTCATATGTAAATGTTTTATTATTTATTTCTACAATTAACTGATTTTCTTGGTCTATTTGTATATAATCTATATTTGGTATAGGAATAATTAACTTGACATCTATGGTTATAAATGATTTTGGGATTTTAATTGCGATTATGATGCAATTATTCTTATATTTTAAAATGCACATACGGATTAGCTTTAATTTATAAAAATCAATGTCAAAATTATTTATTTCCTCTTCTGATAAAATTTCTGGTACGATTATATTATTTTTTGCTGATGCTATGTTTTCCTGAATATAATTTATTTTGAATTCTATATTTTTTAATTTCCCCATTTGGTCATTATGAAGTATTTTCATTTCTATTTCTTGATTTTGATTGTCCATGCTTGTAAGTATGTCCTTGATTATTGTTCTGTCTTGTTTAATTGTTTCTGCTAAGTTGTGTATTGTTTTATTAAAATGTGTATTTATAACAATTTGTTGGTTCATGTCTTGTATAATATTATGGTTGTTTTGGTCAATATTGTTAAGGTGATCTAAAATATCTGTTCTATCTTCATCATCCATAATTCCAAAAAGCCATTTGTATGTTGTTCCTACAATATTTAACATTCCTCTTTTTATTCTGTTGTTTGGGGTTATGGATTTTATTTTAGCTCTAATTAGATTTATTTCGGCTAATAGCTCCTTTTTTCCTGTGATGTTAAAATTTGTAATGTTTGTCTCCATTTGATTTATTATATTACTTAAAGGGTCGATATTAATAATGTGTAGTATAATTACTGTTTCATTAACTATTTCCGTGGAATAAGTTTGTATAGGTGCATATCCTGCATTTGATTGAATTGGTTCAATTTGTAATCTGCCTTGAACACACATTATAACGTAAAAAATTATGAAAATCTGAGGATAAGAGAAAAAAAATTTTTTTGTTTCAAGGATGTCAATCTGTATTTTGTTGGAAATTAATTTTTTTCCTGCTTTGACGGTCTTTTTTATATTACATAGATGAATATTATTTAATGTTGTAATTCTAAAATAAGGTTCATCCTTATGCCTAACTCGTTTATAGTTTTTAATTGGTCCTTCCTGTCTTTCCTCCTCATAATCTTCTCTTGTATTATTTTGTTTGCTTAAAATTTTTTCTTTGTGCTAGATAATAGTGTTTTTTAGTTTTTCCTCATCTTCTATGTTTTTTGCATAATTTGGTGTACATTTTATTGTAGAGTGATAACGGTTATTATAAGCTGTTATTGCTAATTGCATTTTGGATGAAATTGATAAATCATCATCTATTCCTGCTATTATTTCAATGAGAGTAGAATGTAGTCTTTCTGTGTCTGCATTTCCTGTATGTGAATTTGGCTTTGTATAATGGATTTCTATTTGTTCTTGGTTTAAGTATTGTTTTATCTGTTCTGATCGAAATTCATTATCCATTATTATTTTATGTGGCTTATTGAATTTGGCAAAGTGTTCAATCATAATTTCCATTTTAGTTTTCCAGTTTCTATCTGTTATATTATAAGCGACTGCGAATTTTGTGAGCTTGTCTATGATTGTAACAAACGATTTATGTTTTATATGAAATATGTCTAAATGTATAATTTGATTTTTAACATCCGGTGTTTCTGTGAATTGAAACTTAGGTTTGATTGGTTTTCTGTCATATTTAATTTCCTTACATTTTTTACAATTTGAAATTATCAACTGAATATGGTCTCTTAGCTTTGGAAAATATATTTTGTTCTTTAACGAATTAAAAGCTTTATTTATTTAGTTTTTGCTGGGCTTACTTCTATTATTTTTCTACCATGCTGAATATTAATATTGTCCGTTGTTGTATAAGTTACTATTATCTGAGTTTTATATTTGTTTACAATATCGTCTTTTATATAGAAATTTGTAAATCCTCCTTCCTCTGCTGAATGCTGTGTATCTGATAGTTCAAAGTTTGACTCATTTGTTTTATCCTTGTTTATTAGTTCAGCTGTTTCCTGTCTACTTAAAAAATCTGCCACTTTATTGTCTTTTCCTTTCAAATATATTATGTCATAATCGAATTCTTGTAATTTTAAAATCCATCTTTGGTGTCTTGCTGTCATTTCTTTCCCTTTGTATTTTGAGTTTAGATATTTTATCGGAGCATGATCTGTTATAATTTGGAATTTATTACCTATCAAATAGTGTCTAAAATAGTTTACTGCATGTATAATGGATAAAAAATTCTATATCAATTGTACTGTAATTTTTTTCGTGTTTATTTAAAGTTCTTGAAAGGAATGCCACTGGTTGCTCTTGTTGAGACAATACTGCACCTATTGCGAAGTCACTGGCATCTGTTGTAATGGTAAATGGTTTATCAAACTCTGGATATTTTAAGATTGGATGTGAGCTTATAAGTGTTTTAAGGTTTTCAAAGGCATCTATAAACTGTGGGTCATTTGTATTAATTTGTGTGCCTTTTTGTAAATATCTGATCATTGGGTAAGCTATTTTGGAATAGTCCTTAATAAATTTTCTGTAAAATCCTGTTATACCAAGAAATCCTTTCAATTGCTTTTCTGTTTTAGGTAGCTGCATTGCTTTTATTGCTTCTATTTTATGTGGATTGGGTTTAATCCCTTCCTTTGTGAGAATGTGTCCTAAATATTCAGTATATTGTTTCATGAAGGAACATTTGTCTGGTTGAATTTTTAAGTTATGATTTCTAAGTATTTTGAAAATGTTTTCTAAAGCAATCTTATGTTCCTCAAGTGTTGTTGAAAATATCAAAATATCGTCCATGTATACAACACAACTTTTGTATATATAATCCCTCAGTATTTCATTCATTAAACGTTGAAATGTGGCTGTCGCATTTTTTAACCCAAAAGGCATTCTAACATATTCATATAAACCCATTGGTGAAATGAATGCTGTTTTCTCTATATCTTCTTCTGCCATTAAAATTTGGTGATAGCCTTTTGCTAAATCTAATGTAGTAAAATATTGGGCTTTACCGAGTTTGTCTAATACAGCGTCCATGATAGGTATTGGGTACTTATCTGGAACGGTTACTTGGTTTAAACGCCTATAGTCTACACAAATACGATACTTTTGAATTCCAGAGCTATCTCTTTTTTTAGGTATGACACATATTGGAGAACTATATTTGCTTTTACTTTTTCTTATAATTCCGTTGTTTTCCATGTAAATTATTTGTTTCTTTATTTCTTCTTCATATTTTGGGGAGACCCGATAGAGTTTTGAATTAATAGGTTGGTCTGTAGTGGTTTTTATGCTATGAACTATAGTGTTAGTATTGGTTAAGTGATCCCCTTCTTTGAAACATAACTTTTCGTACTTTTTTGAAAGATTTCTTATTATTTGTTCTTCCTCAGTATTGAGTTCTTTTAACTTAAGATCATCAATTTCACTTACTTCCATTACGCAAACATCTTCTGATTGTTTGGAAAGGAATGGAATTTCGACCCCATTGTTAAGTTTAATAATTTTGTTTTGAAAATCAATATTTGCAAAATTCCTTTGAATGAAGTCCATGCCCAATAGAAAATCATATGATTTTTCCAGGGGCATAGCCACCCATTTTGTTCTTGCATAATTTATATATTTAAACTCCCTTGGCACTTTTGTTTTCACTAAGTAACTGTCACTTTCTATTTTTCCCTTTATCGTATGTATGGTTTTTGAATATTTTTCAATTATTTTGTATTTGGAATTATGTACATTAGTTGTGTTTAAAATGCTTATGGTTGATCCTGTATCTACTAAAATAATATAAGTATCTTCCTCTATTGTTCCTTTTATAAAAATTTTTTTTTTCATCCAAGGCTAGTTGGTAAAAAACTCTTGATTATCTGTGCTGTTTACTACTTCCTCATTTATATTATCTACACTCATTGCTTCTGCTGGTGGTTGCTGATAATTTTGTGGTTGCTGATAATTTATCTTGTGACACTCTATGTTTAGGGAAACTGTCACTTATCTTGTGACACTCTATGTTTAATGGAATGGTATTGTTTATGTTTACATTAATGTGGAGTGTAGACCTCTTGGGTCGGCTGTTATAGGAAGTGTTGCTAATGGCATAACTCCTCCCCTCTGACAGTACGAATTCTCCTGAATTCTGTTTACATTAATGTTTTGTAACGATCCTTTTTCGTCCTTCGGGATATTTGCAATTATCTCTTGGGTTAGGTTCGGCACAACAAAATTTATTTTGTGCCCCGGTGAAATTAGAACAGGTTTGTTTAATGATTTGTTTTGGTGGTATGTTTATTTACGATTGTTTATGGGCTTGGTTGGATATGACAAGTTTCTTTTAGAGGAGTCCCGAGCTCTTTCCTGGAATTTCGGTAACAGGATATATCCTTGTACCTTCCAATATGCTGGGGATCGTCCTGGGGCAGTTTGACCTTACTCGATTCTTGCCTAAACACGGTGTTTTAGTCCTATTCCAAGGACTTGCTGGTTACAGGATAATTTGAGAGGTTACTCATAAGGCCGTCTCGAATTATTCTGACTTTTCTTGATCCTTTCACTTGTTTGTTTCACTAGTCTGAGCCTTTAAGGTTACTCGTAAGGCCTTAAAAACTCCCTTGGTTGATCATGACTTGTATACTTGAGTCAATTAGTTCCACGTCTAAACTAAGACTGCCGGCTCTGTCGAGCGTGGTCCCTTAAATATATCCCGAGATGCCCATAGGGCGCTGGCTGCGGCGTCGTGCTGTTGGCAGCGGCGTTGGGATCGTGTCATAAATGGGTCGCCTCTTCCGGCGAATTTTGCTTACCGGCAGTATTCAAAGAATGGCTAGGCTAAAAAGTGCTTATGCTAGAAAAGGGAAGTGAAGTACCTAGTGTGTCTTGGGTCACATATTTTGCTAGGGTCGCATAAACATAAGTTGCTTACATGGCTAAATGTGTTTACAGGAAATAAAAGACGTATGTAGCTTAGTTGACTAACAGTGATATGGGTCGCGATGCACGCGTGCTGTGTGCACTCGTTTAATTTCCCCTGCAATGCACTTTCATACGTATATCGTATCTATCAGATAGAGGGCTTCCCTATCGTTCATCCCTTCCCCTTCGGTTCGCATATTCCCCTATGCAATGCATAAACCATTATCGTTTCATATAATGCATGCATGCCCCCCCACGCATCTTCCCGCTTGTACGAAATTGCCAGTGGTCGCATGTGGTTCGATCGGTCATGTTTGATCGTAAATCATGGGATCGAGCCATGTTGGACTTGGTTGCCTATCGCATGTGTGTGCATATCGGTTTCTTGCATTATGCTTTCCACGCATCTTCCCGCTTGTACGAAATCGCCGACGGTTGCGTGTGGTTAGACTGGCCACGTTTGATCGTATGCCACTTATATCGAACGTTTGGTTTGTGTCTCGGCTATATCTTGTATCTGGTGCATCCTTTGCACCGCTTGATTGTGTTGTTGCTGGCTTGTTGTGTGGGATATTATAGTTAATTATAATGTTCCTCACACTCCCCCTTCTTCGGGAGTGATTTGCCCTCCCCTGTCCCTTGTACCTTGTGTTTGTTTTCTGTATGTGTATTTCTTTCTCGCTGCCATGTCATCAGAGTCGTCCTTCTCATTGTTCATCTAGTTTCTTGCCATCTGTTTGTTCGCAAATTTGTTGTTTTATCTGGCTGATATGTGCTTGCCTGGTTTTTCCTGTTTCTTTGTGCCGTAATTTACATATAACTGGAGACAAAAACCCTGTCACTTCATAGGGGCCTCCAAATCTTGGTGCCAACTTTGCTGCAAATCCTTCGGCCGCATTCGAGAGATGGTGTTCTTTTGCCCATACTGTGGTTCCAATTGTTGGTCTCCACTCTCTCCTCCTTAGGTTATAGTGACGTGCCTGATTTTGTGCCGCCGTCTCCAGATTACGTCTTATTAGCTCGAACAGCTCTTGTACTTGTTTTGCCTTCGCCTCTGGTGGTACGCTTTGCTTTCCTGTGCCTGTCGTGACACTATCGTATATCGCGCCTGGCATTCTAGGTTCACGTCCTTGTATCGCATATGCTGGCGTAAATCCAGTTGACTCTGATTGACTAGTATTTACAGCCAGTGTTATTTCCGGCCAGCTCTCATCCCAATTCCGTTGATTTTCACCGGTAAACTGAGCAATCATTGTTTTCACTGTTCTGTTTGCCCTTTCGGTTGGGTTTTCTTGTGGTGTGTATGGTGCTGTTAATTGGTGGTGGCATCCCCATTCCTCTAGCATTTTCTTAAATGTTCTGCTAGTGAATTGGACCCCATTGTCCGTTATTACCACTTTAGGAACTCCAAATCTTGACAGAATCCTTTCCCTAAAGGCCTTGATTAGATTCTCCGCAGTTGCCTTTCGCATGGTTATCAGTTCTGTCCATTTTGAAAATCGGTCAATGATTACTAGTAACATTGAGTTTCCATGTTTCGACCGTGGTAAGGGTCCGATGAAATCAGCGCAGACAGTGGCCCATGGTTCATCCGGTATTTGCGTCAGCATTTTCCCTGCTGCTTGCTGTTGGTTGGGTTTGTATTGTTGACACGTTGTACACTTTCCCACGAATTTCTTGATATCTCGTTGCATTCCTGGCCAATAATATCTTGACGCAGTTCTAGCAATCGTTCGCCTGTTTCCTGTATGCCCTGCCGTTATGGAAGTGTGGTTTTCTTCCATCACTTGGTTTCGTAGCGTCTTGGGCACACACAATTTCCATGATATTACTTCTTCTTGGCCTGCTCTATGCGGAATATTCCTGTACACCTGGCTGTTTTCTACTATGTAATCTGGATATTTCTGTGGTTGTTGTTGTATTTTCTTTATTATATCTTGAATCCACTCACATTCTTTGTTTGCTTGTCGTAATCGGGCGCCATTGTCTACTATTCTTTTGCACCCTTCCATCGGTTGTCTTGATAGTGCATCGGCGACAATGTTTAATTTACCCTTTCGATATGCTATTTCGAAATCGTATTGTTGTAATTCCAGTGCCCATCGAGCTATGCGGCCCGTGGGGCTCTCTATACTATTCAACCACTTCAATGCCATGTGGTCTGTCACCACCTTAAATCGGTATCCCTCGAGATACGGTCTCAGCTTGCGTACTGCCCACCCTATTGCTAGGCATTCCTTTTCTGTTGCCGAATAGTTCTTTTCCGCTTGATTCAACTCTCTCGACAGATATGAAACCACTCTTTCCCCCTCCTCGGTGTTTTGTACTAGTATGGCCCCTAATCCTATGTTGCTTGCATCCGTCTGGAGTACGAACATTTTTGTGAAGTCTGGGCATGCCAATACTGAGTTACTCGTGAGTTTTTCTTTTACCGATTCGAATGCTGCCTGATGCTCTTCGCTCCAATGCCATTTGGCTTTTTCTTGAGCAGAGCGTTTAACGGGTGTGTTATCATAGCAAAATTTGGTACGAATCGTCTGTACCATGAAGCCACTCCTAGATATTGCCGTAATTCTTTTGTGCACGTGGGCGGCTTCAATTTAGCTATTGCTGCCACCTTGTCTGGGTCCGTTGCAATACCGTTTTCTGTTACCAAGTGGCCTAGAAACTTTAGCTCTTTTCTAAAGAATTGGCACTTTTCAGCATTTATTCTTAAGTTTGCTTCTTTCAATCTCCTGAACACTTCTTGCAGGTGGTCCATGTGTTCTTTGATTGTTTTGCTTACTACCACTATGTCATCTTGGTAGGCGAACGCATTTGGTATCATTTCTGGGCCAATGACTTGGTCCAGTGCCCGTTGGAACGTTGCTGATGCGGAGTGTAACCCGAATGGCATCACTTTCCATTGGAATAAACCTTTCCCTGGGACTGTGAATGCTGTCATTGGTCTGCTGTTTTCTTCCAACGGAATTTGCCAATAGCCGTCCTTCAAGTCTAGGCTGCTTATAAATTTCGCTTCACGTAGTTGGTTTAAGATGTAATCGATGCGGGGCATTGGGTATGCATCTTTTATAGATTTTGCGTTAATCTGTCTAAAATCTACGCATAATCTCCATTTGCCCGTCTGCTTCTTTCTCACCATCACTATGGGTGAGCTATATGGGCTTTGTGATGGTTCGATGCATCCCTTTGACAACAGCTCATCGACCTTTGTGTTGATTTCTCCCTGTATTTTTTGGATTTTTTTGGGTAATACCTTTGTTTTATTGGTATATCATCCTTCATTGTGATCCTGTGTAAACCTACTTTTGATGATCCCTTGATTTTCCCCAATTCCATCAGTTCGTGTTCTAGAAACCTTTGTATTTCTGTTTGCTCTTCCTTCTGTGTCACCACGATCGATATGCGTTCGGTTATCCTGTCCTGCATCCTCTTCACCGTTGGAATTTTTATCCTGTGGCCTCCGCATGCTATTTCGGTATTCATCAGCCTTAGGAAATTCCATCCTAAGATTATAGCATCTATTCCATCTGGCATGATGAGAAATGTTATGTTCATTTCTTTGTTTCCGAATCGAACGTATCCTGTCCATTGCTCGTTGATGTCTCTCACCTTCCCGTCCGCCATGTATACTTGCTTGTTCGTGGTCTCTCGGTCTCCTTTCTTTTGCACCGTTTCCAACATTTGTTTGCTGATAAAACTGCTCGTGGCTCCGGAGTCAATTGTCGCTTTTATGTGGACTCCTGCTACTTCGATAATTGCTGACAATTGATCCTCTTCCTCTATTAGTTGGCCTATCAGTGGTGAGGAGCTTGTTGGCTGGGTCCCTGCTCGCCCCTGATAGGCTGGAACCGCCTTTCGTTTCCCGAACTCCAACAACACTCTTTAGTTCTTTTCCCAATCCTTCCACACTGCCAACAGAAATTGAGTCTCTGATTGTTGCACTCCCTTGCCCAGTGTCCGGCTCCCCCGCATCTGCGGCATGCCTGGTTTGGGTTCAAGACTCTTCCCTCTTGGATGTTTTTATTTTCTTGGGTTGGTCTTGAATTGTTCTCCATGCTGTTGTTTTGGCATCTTCGGCACTGTGTGACTGGTGGCCCGTAATTATTTCCTCCTCTATGGCTTGATTGGTTGTTGTGTGTTCTTTGAGCATTGTTTGGGCGATGGAAATCTGATCGTTCTTGTTCAAGCATCTCATGTTCTTCCGCCAACTGCATCAGCTCATCTAGGTTTCTGACTCTGTGCGGCCGAACGAATATCCTCAAATCTGGAGTGCAATTTTCTAATATAACCTCCAATTGCTCGTACTCTGGTATTTTAAGGGGTCTCATCATTGTTTGCATGTCGACCATATAGTCCTTGAAATACTCGTTTCTGTTTTGTTTGCGATTTTTTACTTGATCAGCCAATTTGTTGAAGAATCCTCTTGGCAGGAAGTATTTCCTGAAGCCCTCAACGAATTCCTTCCACGATCGCCACTGCTTATTGTTTGCGAGGTACCATTTGAGTGCTTTGTCTTTCAGTAGTTCTGGCATTGCTCTTGGGATCATGTCCAGCTCGATGCCATACATGTCTGCTGACCACTCGATTTGTTCTATAAATTCTAGCGGTCTGGAATTGCCATCGAATCTGAAAGTCCACTCCCTCACTTGTTTTGCCACCTTGGCGTATTCGGTGGTCCTGTTTGTTGTGTGTGGTGCCGCGTTCTTGGGGTCTATCGTTTGTCTCCTTAAGTCCCTCTTTGTGTCGGTGCCGTCTAATGCTCCTTCGCTTCCCCATCTTGGTGGTGCAAATGGAGGAATCGCTAGCGTAGCGATATTTATTTTTTTGAACTCCTCGGCCTCCTTGTTCTCACCATTCTCGCCAGACTGTGCTGCGCTTGTTTCTGGTTTTTGCTTGGACATTTTTGTGAACTTGAGTTCTAATCTTCTTATCTCCTCTCCCCACTCTGGATCAGACTCGTGGTTGTCTATCCATTCGCCGAGTTGTTTTCTCATCTCCTCTACCGTGCCGTTCATGTTGACTCCTATCCTTTGGCCTGTTTGTAGCAGATCCTCCTTCTTCATGTGGTACATCCATCCTTTCCCCATTTTCAAACTTTGTCTTGTTTAAAAATTTCACCAGTATAGCACGTTGGGCGCCAGTTGTAACGATCCTTTTTCGTCCTTCGGGATATTTGCAATTATCTCTTGGGTTAGGTTCGGCACAACAAAATTTATTTTGTGCCCCGGTGAAATTAGAACAGGTTTGTTTAATGATTTGTTTTGGTGGTATGTTTATTTACGATTGTTTATGGGCTTGGTTGGATATGACAAGTTTCTTTTAGAGGAGTCCCGAGCTCTTTCCTGGAATTTCGGTAACAGGATATATCCTTGTACCTTCCAATATGCTGGGGATCGTCCTGGGGCAGTTTGACCTTACTCGATTCTTGCCTAAACACGGTGTTTTAGTCCTATTCCAAGGACTTGCTGGTTACAGGATAATTTGAGAGGTTACTCATAAGGCCGTCTCGAATTATTCTGACTTTTCTTGATCCTTTCACTTGTTTGTTTCACTAGTCTGAGCCTTTAAGGTTACTCGTAAGGCCTTAAAAACTCCCTTGGTTGATCATGACTTGTATACTTGAGTCAATTAGTTCCACGTCTAAACTAAGACTGCCGGCTCTGTCGAGCGTGGTCCCTTAAATATATCCCGAGATGCCCATAGGGCGCTGGCTGCGGCGTCGTGCTGTTGGCAGCGGCGTTGGGATCGTGTCATAAATGGGTCGCCTCTTCCGGCGAATTTTGCTTACCGGCAGTATTCAAAGAATGGCTAGGCTAAAAAGTGCTTATGCTAGAAAAGGGAAGTGAAGTACCTAGTGTGTCTTGGGTCACATATTTTGCTAGGGTCGCATAAACATAAGTTGCTTACATGGCTAAATGTGTTTACAGGAAATAAAAGACGTATGTAGCTTAGTTGACTAACAGTGATATGGGTCGCGATGCACGCGTGCTGTGTGCACTCGTTTAATTTCCCCTGCAATGCACTTTCATACGTATATCGTATCTATCAGATAGAGGGCTTCCCTATCGTTCATCCCTTCCCCTTCGGTTCGCATATTCCCCTATGCAATGCATAAACCATTATCGTTTCATATAATGCATGCATGCCCCCCACGCATCTTCCCGCTTGTACGAAATTGCCAGTGGTCGCATGTGGTTCGATCGGTCATGTTTGATCGTAAATCATGGGATCGAGCCATGTTGGACTTGGTTGCCTATCGCATGTGTGTGCATATCGGTTTCTTGCATTATGCTTTCCACGCATCTTCCCGCTTGTACGAAATCGCCGACGGTTGCGTGTGGTTAGACTGGCCACGTTTGATCGTATGCCACTTATATCGAACGTTTGGTTTGTGTCTCGGCTATATCTTGTATCTGGTGCATCCTTTGCACCGCTTGATTGTGTTGTTGCTGGCTTGTTGTGTGGGATATTATAGTTAATTATAATGTTCCTCACAGTTTATATTTTTCTTTTTACAGTATATATGTATGTATATAAATGGATAAACATATAATAATAATAATAATAAAAAGTGTTAAAAATATGCCATTTGTCATTTTCTTTTCGTATTTAAGTTCTGTGATTTCTTTTAAATTGTCAAAATTATCTATTGTTACATGATCAAAGTTAATTGTGTTTTTATAGGTTTGATTCAATAGTTCTGTTGGATAAAAAAATTTTTCGTGAAATTCTGTTTTTTCGTAAAAAAATATCTCATTTAGAATTTGAATTTTACAGTTACCGAATTGAATTAAGTTACTTCCCTTAAGTATAATATTTCTTTTATCGCAATTTTGATATATTTTTGTATTCTTGGCATTTTTGATTATAATTGTATCATCGTCAATTTCTTCGATACTCGTTATATTGTTGAATATACATTTGCAATTATTATTAATGGTACAACTTTTACTTAATTTTAATTCTTTTAAAATTTTGTTGGGTTCATATGTAAATGTTTTATTATTTATTTCTACAATTAACTGATTTTCTTGGTCTATTTGTATATAATCTATATTTGGTATAGGAATAATTAACTTGACATCTATGGTTATAAATGATTTTGGGATTTTAATTGCGATTATGATGCAATTATTCTTATATTTTAAAATGCACATACGGATTAGCTTTAATTTATAAAAATCAATGTCAAAATTATTTATTTCCTCTTCTGATAAAATTTCTGGTACGATTATATTATTTTTTGCTGATGCTATGTTTTCCTGAATATAATTTATTTTGAATTCTATATTTTTTAATTTCCCCATTTGGTCATTATGAAGTATTTTCATTTCTATTTCTTGATTTTGATTGTCCATGCTTGTAAGTATGTCCTTGATTATTGTTCTGTCTTGTTTAATTGTTTCTGCTAAGTTGTGTATTGTTTTATTAAAATGTGTATTTATAACAATTTGTTGGTTCATGTCTTGTATAATATTATGGTTGTTTTGGTCAATATTGTTAAGGTGATCTAAAATATCTGTTCTATCTTCATCATCCATAATTCCAAAAAGCCATTTGTATGTTGTTCCTACAATATTTAACATTCCTCTTTTTATTCTGTTGTTTGGGGTTATGGATTTTATTTTAGCTCTAATTAGATTTATTTCGGCTAATAGCTCCTTTTTTCCTGTGATGTTAAAATTTTTAATGTTTGTCTCCATTTGATTTATTATATTACTTAAAGGGTCGATATTAATAATGTGTAGTATAATTACTGTTTCATTAACTATTTCCGTGGAATAAGTTTGTATAGGTGCATATCCTGCATTTGATTGAATTGGTTCAATTTGTAATCTGCCTTGAACACACATTATAACGTAAAAAATTATGAAAATCTGAGGATAAGAGAAAAAAAATTTTTTTGTTTCAAGGATGTCAATCTGTATTTTGTTGGAAATTAATTTTTTCCTGCTTTGACGGTCTTTTTTATATTACATAGATGAATATTATTTAATGTTGTAATTCTAAAATAAGGTTCATCCTTATGCCTAACTCGTTTATAGTTTTTAATTGGTCCTTCCTGTCTTTCCTCCTCATAATCTTCTCTTGTATTATTTTGTTTGCTTAAAATTTTTTCTTTGTGCTTGATAATAGTGTTTTTTAGTTTTTCCTCATCTTCTATGTTTTTTGCATAATTTGGTGTACATTTTATTGTAGAGTGATAACGGTTATTATAAGCTGTTATTGCTAATTGCATTTTGGATGAAATTGATAAATCATCATCTATTCCTGCTATTATTTCAATGAGAGTAGAATGTAGTCTTTCTGTGTCTGCATTTCCTGTATGTGAATTTGGCTTTGTATAATGGATTTCTATTTGTTCTTGGTTTAAGTATTGTTTTATCTGTTCTGATCGAAATTCATTATCCATTATTATTTTATGTGGCTTATTGAATTTGGCAAAGTGTTCAATCATAATTTCCATTTTAGTTTTCCAGTTTCTATCTGTTATATTATAAGCGACTGCGAATTTTGTGAGCTTGTCTATGATTGTAACAAACGATTTATGTTTTATATGAAATATGTCTAAATGTATAATTTGATTTTTAACATCCGGTGTTTCTGTGAATTGAAACTTAGGTTTGATTGGTTTTCTGTCATATTTAATTTCCTTACATTTTTTACAATTTGAAATTATCAACTGAATATGGTCTCTTAGCTTTGGAAAATATATTTTGTTCTTTAACGAATTAAAAGCTTTATTTATTCCGCTATGTAATGAATCTTTGGTGTGGTAAAGACTATTTGTTTGTGTAACTCTTCCTCGCTTGAAATTTCCTGAGCTCTCTTAGTACATTTAAAAAATTTTATATTATTACAGTGTGAAAAAATGTTCATTAAGATACATTGTATCTTATAATATTCTGAGTCTGGAACTTCTGAAAAAATTCCTACTGTTCCTTTATTTATATTATTTTGCATTTTGATTTCGATTTCAATTTCTGTTTTTGCTGGGCTTACTTCTATTATTTTTCTACCATGCTGAATATTAATATTGTCCGTTGTTGTATAAGTTACTATTATCTGAGTTTTATATTTGTTTACAATATCGTCTTTTATATAGAAATTTGTAAATCCTCCTTCCTCTGCTGAATGCTGTGTATCTGATAGTTCAAAGTTTGACTCATTTGTTTTATCCTTGTTTATTAGTTCAGCTGTTTCCTGTCTACTTAAAAAATCTGCCACTTTATTGTCTTTTCCTTTCAAATATATTATGTCATAATCGAATTCTTGTAATTTTAAAATCCATCTTTGGTGTCTTGCTGTCATTTCTTTCCCTTTGTATTTTGAGTTTAGATATTTTATCGGAGCATGATCTGTTATAATTTGGAATTTATTACCTATCAAATAGTGTCTAAAATAGATTACTGCATGTATAATGGATAAAAATTCTTTATCAATTGTACTGTAATTTTTTTCGTGTTTATTTAAAGTTCTTGAAAGGAATGCCACTGGTTGCTCTTGTTGAGACAATACTGCACCTATTGCGAAGTCACTGGCATCTGTTGTAATGGTAAATGGTTTATCAAACTCTGGATATTTTAAGATTGGATGTGAGCTTATAAGTGTTTTAAGGTTTTCAAAGGCATCTATAAACTGTGGGTCATTTGTATTAATTTGTGTGCCTTTTTGTAAATATCTGATCATTGGGTAAGCTATTTTGGAATAGTCCTTAATAAATTTTCTGTAAAATCCTGTCATACCAAGAAATCCTTTCAATTGCTTTTCTGTTTTAGGTAGCTGCATTGCTTTTATTGCTTATATTTTATGTGGATTGGGTTTAATCCCTTCCTTTGTGAGAATGTGTCCTAAATATTCAGTATATTGTTTCATGAAGGAACATTTGTCTGGTTGAATTTTTAAGTTATGATTTCTAAGTATTTTGAAAATGTTTTCTAAAGCAATTTTATGTTCCTCAAGTGTTGTTGAAAATATCAAAATATCGTCCATGTATACAACACAACTTTTGTATATATAATCCCTCAGTATTTCATTCATTAAACGTTGAAATGTGGCTGTCGCATTTTTTAACCCAAAAGGCATTCTAACATATTCATATAAACCCATTGGTGAAATGAATGCTGTTTTCTCTATATCTTCTTCTGCCATTAAAATTTGGTGATAGCCTTTTGCTAAATCTAATGTAGTAAAATATTGGGCTTTACCGAGTTTGTCTAATACAGCGTCCATGATAGGTATTGGGTACTTATCTGGAACGGTTACTTGGTTTAAACGCCTATAGTCTACACAAATACGATACTTTTGAATTCCAGAGCTATCTCTTTTTTTAGGTATGACACATATTGGAGAACTATATTTGCTTTTGCTTTTTCTTATAATTCCGTTGTTTTCCATGTAAATTATTTGTTTCTTTATTTCTTCTTCATATTTTGGGGAGACCCGATAGAGTTTTGAATTAATAGGTTGGTCTGTAGTAGTTTTTATGCTATGAACTATAGTGTTAGTATTGGTTAAGTGATCCCCTTCTTTGAAACATAACTTTTCGTACTTTTTTGAAAGATTTCTTATTATTTGTTCTTCCTCAGTATTGAGTTCTTTTAACTTAAGATCATCAATTTCACTTACTTCCATTACGCAAACATCTTCTGATTGTTTGGAAAGGAATGGAATTTCGACCCCATTGTTAAGTTTAATAATTTTGTTTTGAAAATCAATATTTGCAAAATTCCTTTGAATGAAGTCCATGCCCAATAGAAAATCATATGATTTTTCCAGGGGCATAGCCACCCATTTTGTTCTTGCATAATTTATATATTTAAACTCCCTTGGCACTTTTGTTTTCACTAAGTAACTGTCACTTTCTATTTTTCCCTTTATCGTATGTATGGTTTTTGAATATTTTTCAATTATTTTGTATTTGGAATTATGTACATTAGTTGTGTTTAAAATGCTTATGGTTGATCCTGTATCTACTAAAATAATATAAGTATCTTCCTCTATTGTTCCTTTTATAAAAATTTTTTTCATCCAAGGCTAGTTGGTAAAAAACTCTTGATTATCTGTGCTGTTTACTACTTCCTCATTTATATTATCTACACTCATTGCTTCTGCTGGTGGTTGCTGATAATTTTGTGGTTGCTGATAATTTTGATTTTGTCTTACGTTATGACTGTTGTCTATTCGGATTTTGATACTGTCTAATATTTTGACTCTGTTGTCTATTGGGATTTTGAGACTGTTTTACATTTTGACTCTGTTCAGTATTTTGGTTTGTATTTTTATTAGTTGTCTGTTTGTTATATGTACTATGGTCATTGTCATTTTTGGTTAATAATAGTTTTTTATTTAAATTTCCATAATTCAGACCAATATAATTTGCAAGTTCAATTCTTATATCTGTTAATGTTGTTTTATTCATTAAGGCAATGGCCATTGGACCACAAGATAATTCTTTTACTCTTTGAATTAAGAGACCACTTAATATGTCAACTAATCTGCTATTGTTTTCAAAGACCGAAAAATCAGTAATTTCCTCAACAATTGCTCTTATTTTAAAATCAAGATCTCGAACGGTAGTTACCCTTAAGTTATTAATTTTTCTGGTTAGACCCATTTGATCCGTTCTTGGGCGATAATGATGTCGAAGACGAGTTTTGCAATCAGCCCAAGATGTAGGGGGTTAATATTAAGCATAGTTCTAGCCTGACCTTGAATTTTGGTGTTGAATATAACAGTGAAGACCTGGTCGTTATCATCATACTCCTCCATGATTTGGTTGACTGCCGAAATGAAACCATGTAACGTTCCCTCCTGTCCAGTGAACACCGGCAAGTACCTTGTTTCCTTCTCGATGCTGTTTCTCTCCCTTGTTGTTGGATTAGAATGCATCTCTTGATTGGATATTATTATTGATGTTAGCATTTGAATGCATTGTTGTATTTCGTTAATTTGTGCCATTTTAATGGGGTATGTTTTATTGTTTCGTTAACTTTTTTTTTTTTTTTTTTTTAAGTTTCCACAATAATTCTGTTTGTTTGCACAAAGTGTTTTTACAATATTATATTGTTTCGTTATTTGTCACAAAATGTTTTTATAATATTATATTGTTTCGTTGGCCTAGATTTTCTCCAAAGTTTCCACAATATATATATTTTATTTTGTCACTAAATGTTTTGTTTTCCACAGTATTATATTGTTTCGTTATCTTTGATTGCGTTCAAAGTTTCCACAATATTTTAGCTGTGAACTCGAGTACCGACTGCGCCAATTAAGATTGAGTCTGTTCTGGTTGAGTGTTAAATCAAGACTGCTTTATTGAATCAAATCATATTCTGGTTTGGCTTACATCTAAGTGTTTATAATGTTTTCTTCTGGTCACTTTTCTTGTGACACTCTATGTTTAGGGAAACTGTCACTTATCTTGTGACACTCTATGTTTAGGGAAACTGTCACTTATCTTGTGACACTCTATGTTTAATGGAATGGTATTGTTTATGTTTACATTAATGTGGAGTGTAGACCTCTTGGGTCGGCTGTTATAGGAAGTGTTGCTAATGGCATAACTCGCGCGGCCACTCAGGCCCAATATGCAATATGATACATCCTCACTCCCTCGCTGCGGCGACATATATACATACATGCCTTTATGTAAACATTATACATTTATACATTTATACATTCATACATTTATACATAAATATGTTTATACATAAGCGCAGCTACGCGGTTTTAGCTATAGAGAACAATTGTAATAGAATTAAGTATCACTCAATAAACTGAGCTCAAACCAAAAGGGACTATTGGTGTTCCTTAATATTTCTTTGAACCTACTACAAAGAATTCTTTTATTGAATTTTTGAAAACAAAACACTTGACTTTTCCATATGACAAAAGTGGACACTTATTTAATCCGTAATATTTATGATTAAGTGAAATTCAATGCCTGAGTCTATGAAGCATGCTGTAATTAAGTAAGGATTATTTGGTGTTTTAAAAATATGTTAAAATATATCTTAACATATCTTACGTGTCTCATGTAGAAAACAATGTAACAAATAACGATTTAGTGATGCAACGTTTTGGGTTTATCGAATGATAAATCGAATCTAACTTCCCATTTATTTCGCAATTTGCAAGCTGGAAATTTACTAGCTGACCTTGACACAGAGAATAAGCAAAACGAAGAAGACGACGATGAGTGCGAAAGAGATGGCGATGTAGGCAATAAGCCAGACGAAGACGAAATGTTGTCCGTAGTGAGCGACGAAACAAATTTTAGAACAGCTGCAACAAACCAAAATTTGAGAAACAAAACGAATAGGGCAAACACTACAGTCGTAGCCAACAAAGTGCAGTAAATGTCAACATGCCACCACGAGGTTCGCTTTGAATTTTAGGGACGTTGATGACTTTACAAATTACTTTTAAATGAGTTTAAAACAGTTATAAATAGCGCTGAGTTACATAAGCAATTGTCAGAACGGAAAATAAAGAAAGTGTTCATGAATATTTGTTGAAAATGATTTGTTGACAGGGTAATATAGAGAACAGTGCTCTTATGCAGTATGTGATTGACGAAATTAATGACTTGAGTATGAACAAAGCAATATTATACAATGCAACCTAAAAAGAGTTTAAAGACAAAATAAACAGTTATGAAAAAATGCGGGAAAAGTCGAGTAATCCAAAAAGTGAGTCTAAGAACGTACAAATCAAATAAGAAAGTGTAATGAAATACGAAAATAAAGAAACTGCTATAACTGTGGGCAAAAAGGACATATATCTGAAAAATGTGACAATAAGAGTAAGGGAAGAAAGTGTTTTGGTTGAAATAATTTTGGTCACATAGCAAAAAGCCTGAAAATAGCATGGATGTTCGAAATAAAATATCAGCTAATCATATGTTTAAAGTATCAATCAACAATGAAAGGTGTATAGCCTTGCTTGATACTGGTAGCAAATATAATATCGTAACCGAAACAATTTATAATCGTTTCAAAAAACGCTAAAGTTCTATTCGGTGATTTTAGAAGATTTTTGTAACCAAGCTGAAATAAAAATCAATCGTGATGGCTTACAAATCGGGAAATATAATGATGATACGGAATTAAGTTCGGTAATGAGAAGTTCGATTTCGACATTGACTCAAATGCATCGAAAAGTACAAAGTGCGAAGTGAACGATCTTATCAAAAACTAAAAAGCGACAAATGTTGAAATGCGTATTGTTTTAAAAGACGATACGGTGCATAATCGATGACCAAGTCGAAAGAATGGCTGAAAGCATTATAGCACAATCCGAGTCTGAATTCAGTAGTCCGGTCGTATTAGTGAAAAATCGCGATGGCACTCCCCAGCTGTACATTGACTACTGAAGAATAAACAAGGTAATAGTAAAAGACCATTTTCCATTACCTCTGATTGAAGATCAATTGGATCGGCTACAAGGAGCAACAATTCTCAGTACAATCGATTTAAAGAATGGATTTTCCCATGTGGATGTTGAAAAAGAGAGTCGAAGATTCACCACGTTCGTAACACACAATGGAGAGTACCAGTTTTTACAAGTTCCTTTTGGATTAACGAACTCCCCTGGGGTATTTCAGAGACACGTTAATGCCATTTTTCGTGATTTAACCCGTGCTGGTACGACTATCCCATACATCGACGACATTATAATCCCGGGTAAAACTGAAGAAGTCGTCTCCAATCTGAGAAATGTTTTGAAGCGATGTGAAGAATATGGTTTAGTCAGCAATCAAGAAATGTTGTTTTTTGAAGAGAGAAATGGAATTTTTGGGGCATACTATAAAGAATCAGAAGATATATGTCTCAGACGCAAAGACCAAAGCTGTAAACAAATTTCCTATATCGATGAATCAAAAGCAGCTCCAAAGTTTTCTTGGCCTGGTTGGTTATTTTCGCAAGTTTATTGAAGATTTTTCCATTTAAGAACGATGCAAAACTTATATTAATATTTAACCCCAATTTTGAAACAGAGGCATCGGTGTCTTCGGAGCAATTTTATTACAAAAGTTATTCTTGCATCTCATTTTATATATATCTAAGTAATGAATAACAAACCACTGTGTTTAATTTCTCATAAGAAATGACGAAATGAATCATTGACGAAATAAGTAACGCTTAGTTTGTCTACCTACTTTCAAAAAGTTCGCAATCGCATAGTAGATCTCTTTGGTCGTGACCGGGTTGAAATTGGGTTGCCTCCAAAGTTCTACTACGCACTTTGAGATATGTGTGAATCAAAATCGGCTGTTACTACACATCATGTACAAACGTTCTTGATAAGGTTTTACTGACGATATAACTGGCGTCTTATCGTAACAGTTAAAAGGTAAGTCTGGTATTTTGTTTGCTTGCTCTATTGGTTCTGAGCTAGCCGGTAAATCAGGTAATTTTTCGTGGCCATCCGAGCTTTCACAGATGGACCCTTCAGTAAGTTTTTCGCTTTCTTGGCGATACAATTTTTACATTGGGGCTTATATACGTTTTACGAGCCACACTCGTAACAAAATATAGTGCGAGGTTCTAAGCAGTTGCGGGGCTTGCAGTGCTTCAACATTATACACATTTAACGTCATCCTTTCGGAGAGTTCGAACTTTTCTGCCTCTTGTTGAAAATTGGCTGAAGTTTTATTTGCTCTCCTAGAGACTACATCCTCTAATAAATTTTCTCGCATTTGCACTAGCTTTCGAAGATGAGGTATAGAGAGAATAGGTATATACAACAATTCATGACGAATGTCTGGCAATAAATTACGTGTGAGCAACTGAATGAGTTGTTTTCGTCTATGCTTTTCGACATACGTGACATCTGAGTCATAATCTCATCGTAAAAGTTCTCAAAGGTTTCTCCTACTTTTTGTTTACGCCCCCGAATATCTTCTGGTATGTCTGCATCACTTCTGTAATCTTTATATTGATATTTCATGCCTGCACAAAATTCTGACTACTCTAAGTTTACGACATCTCTGCGGTATCTCCAATATCACCAATATCACATACTGCCTCAAAATCTTGGTCTAAGCAATCCTCAGTTAACGTTTTGATTCGATAAAGAAACTCTTCGATCGTAACTTCTTTTGACGAACCGTCAAAGTTACTTTATTAGCTTGTTCACTTTTACTAAAATTTCGTGTATTTGGGCCTTTCGGCACCGCTCCTGTAGTAATTGCACCTATGTTCATAGGACGTTCGGAATCTATCTCTGCAAATGGCACGTTTTCCAAATCTGCTCTACGTATCTACGCATTACAAACTTGACATACATTAAACTGATCAATCCATTCTGATATACAATTTTATTGAAATAGATGATGGCATGAAGTTTTCAAGTTTGAAGTCACTATCTAATTTTAATACTAGTGAGTCCTATACTCTAATATCTCCCAAAACAAATTTAAGAAAATGAGAAAAAAAGATTAACAAACACCCTAGGTTGCTTCTGGCATATAATTTTAGATGCATCACTCTCTTAACTGGTCAGGACTTAGCTTAGCCAACAAAACCTGAATTTCTTAGCATAATTTATGACTGCACTATTTAAGTTATAAGATTCCATTTGCACCTGGTGCTTTCGAAAGAGAGAAAAGATTGGTTTAGTTATTCCTTTTTATAAAATGCCAATATTAATTCACCCCTGAATTGATAGGTCTTTATGGCTGCTTCGCAATAATAAAGAATTCCGAAAATCCAATCCGTTGATCGAATCCTTTAGCAAATATATAAAAGGAAAAGAAAAAAAATAGAAAGAAACAAAAAAGATCATCCAAGCTATTGGTTTAGCGCTCTATTGGTCGTAAATACACTACGTTACGAATTCCAAGCTAGACATATCTCGCCAATGCCAGTATTAGAGTAACAGAAAATACTACTACCTACTAGTAGAGGTCGCTGTAGCAGAATTACTCCCCTACGATTTCAATTTAGTTACATAGAGACCGCATCCATAACATTTAAACGTTATACAAAATTAGAATGAAAAGAGACTACCATCCACGTCCTAAGGAGTGTTTGTGGTCGCTATTGTAGTCTTGCTACAAGACGAATTCCAAGCTAAATTTTCCTTAGTCAGTAGAGAGCAAAACGAAAAAAAAAAAGCAAATAATAAAGAAACGCAATGACACATTCGGTCTTTTCTGACGAAAGCTCAATTTGGTCTGATGTTATTCGACCCCCTTTACCCCCTTTAGGACGACAACATCTCAAATTAAAATTGCGACATCCGCCTTATATATGTATTAGTTAAAGAGAACTACACATATATATCAATAAAATAAAGTAGCAGTTTAACACTCCCGGTTTGCACCCTGTAACTGTCTACATTTCAAATTAAAATTGCGACATCCCGCCTTATATATGTATTAGCTAAAGAGAACTACACATATATATCAATAAAATAAAGTAGCAGTTTAACACTCCTGGTTTGCACCCTGTAACTGTCGACATCGGTCAGCAAAACTCAAAGGATAGTGACACTGCGAACCTTTTTGCTCAATAAGATGGAGGCAGAACGGATAAACCTAATCCCGCTGTTCCACCAGGACTATACCTCGATTTCCAACTAGAGTTAGCCGAACCACTTGAATTATATTGAGAACGCTTGTGATAGACTTTAGAGAAGGTGTTTAGTATGCATTTGACTGCTCAATGGAATTCATAAACGACTAACAAAAACAACCTGTGGGGGTGTTCTTTGTAACGTCATAGCTTGTATTTTCACAGCGTATTTTATCTATGTCGGCAACTCATATTAACCGAATCGCTTGCCTGGGTTTTTATTAGAAAATAAAAAAAATAAAAAAGTTTCGGACATCACTTCTTGCAGGCGCTATAGATGATAATTGCGCTCCGCGTCTGTACCCACCCTACCATGAGCCTGCCAGCGAAAGTTATCGCAGACTCCCAATACGAAAGCTAGGACTTCTCCTTCTACATCATTCTTTAGGAACGATCGGTGAAAAACAGTGACTATGATCAATATCTTCGTTATTTCCTATGACTGTAGGCCTTTCTTTCGCAAGCATAAGCCTTTTAGATAAACGTTCTTGATGGCTAATAGGTAAGGAAAGAGTTACCGAAAAAGTTGCAAGGGTATACAAACTTTGACGCGGTCGAAGTTAGCCCCGGCCCTCTGGTTACTAATGATTACTCTAATACGTAATATAAAAAAAAAAATCAAATTAAAAGAAAAAAAAAAATTTATCCATTTAGGTGGCGTGATTACGCGAATATCCTCACAAATTCCTTTCTATATAAATATTTTTATCGAGATATGTCCATTGACAATGAATCAAATGCTAATGCTCACCCGAATAAATTCATTTCATCAGATAAATTCATAAAAATATTAAGAAAATTGGTTTTCGATACATTTACAGCTTGTTAATTTTTCCCACGCAGAAAGATCTTTCGTTGTGTTGTTGTCGCTGTTGAAAATAGGAAGGTTTACATATTCCAAATAGAGCTAAAGCATCGGTTATTCTGAAATATGAAAATTATTAACTAACAAAAATATACACAGCCATTGAATTCCATTTCCTTTAACATTGAACCATTTAGCCAACAAACAACAAAAAAGGATATTCAATGTAAACTTAATTTAAAATTGATTCTAAACTACTGTGGAGCCTTATGTTGACTCATTTCATTTAATCCTGATTGTTTCGTCCGTTTCGAAGACAAATAAAAAAAAATCTCCTTAGGCCAATTACAAGCCTTGGTTGTATATAAAAATAATTCCAACATGCTTTTCTCATCTACATAACTTTCGTGAGTGAGGTTAGGTTTTGTTTGTAGAAAGGATAGATTTTAGTACATCTTTCTACTGGTCATCCTTCATGCTTTAGGTTAGGTTAAAATTGGGAAAAAGGTTAGGTTTCGCATATCCTTCTAATTTTATATTCCTCCACGTGTTCGGTTTGTAAGGTCTAGTTTACATGGGAGGCAGGATAAGCGAAAAGTGCGATGTTGACAATTATAAATGTCTCAACCTTCACTTTGCTTCGCTAACGCCATGTCTATAAAAAACACTGTATAAGACACAAAACAATTTTGGGAATTTATTTTTATTTACCCTTACTACCATCCGACGCAAAAGTTAAATATATTTAACTCTCGGATTTTCACAATCGATCATCGGTTCAAGCCTTTCACTGCCGCAAACAGTTCACTCACAAAAATTTTGAGACTGCTGGGGGCAAGTCTGCCGAAGACAGGTGTCTCAAAGAAAATGTCAAGTAAGGCGAGTCTTTTAGAAAAATCGCCAATACTTGATTTAAACTATTTCCGATGCTGTTGAAGAGAAAATGCATAAGTTATATTTATACAATAATTCGTAATTATTGCAATGAAATTAACTTACATCAATCTCTTGAACACATACACACGCATATAATTTGTTTTTCGCACACGCGTAGGTCTTTTGATGCACTCCCCTATTGGGTTATTTAAAACTTTGGACAAATACGTCCGATCAGTTAGAATTCACGTGGAAGAAAAAAAAAACACTTTTCCAAAAACCATGCTGTCCAATAAGTCTCTTGCCTTATTTTTCTTATTGTTTTATCCAAACTCCGTTTATAGAAAAATAATGTAAAGCAATGTAAAATAAACCGATCAGCTGTGTGGCGTTGCCACTTAGTTCACTCTTTTTCAGATGGTTACCTAAATTTCGATTCTCACCACTTTAGTAAATATCGATAACAACACCAAAAATACTAAATAATCGAAATCAGTTGAATTTTAAAATAACTGAAATTCCTGTACATTACAGCACAATGGTCGCGAATAAACGACAGATTCTATTTGCCAGAGCAGTGGTGAGGACGGTGGTTCCTATTACTCGTCGCAGATGCAGCTTAACCGAGCGTACTGCCGACTCCCACTTACCACCCCATTGTGTCGAATACGGGGGAATAAAATTCCATTTAATACCTTTATCCGCAAGGGCTTTCGAAACGACGACATTGTGCTTGCGTGAAGCGAGAAACTGTAACATTTCATCTAGTGCGCGTTTTGCGCCAACAAAGTTGCGACCATTATCGCTATTTTTGGGAGCATTTCCCACAACGAGCCCTAAAACGTTTTAATGCGGCCAAGAATGTGTCTGTGCTGAGATCAGTGGCCAGCTCCAGATGAGAAGCTGAAGTAACCATACATACAAACAGGCAAATGTAGCCATTTTCCTTCCTAGGGCTTCGTCCCTTTTAAACCATTAGTTTAAACACTCATGTGTGAGTGTGATCGAATCAGATTTCGTGCGCCAATGATCCAATATTTCTGGCGAATCATTACAAACATTTCTTAAACTCCTGGATGAAGATTGACCTTATGCTCATGTCCCAGCAGAAATTTTGATTTTGTGCCGGTCGTAGGCAAAACTTCCTTGCTCTGGTGATTTAATCGAACTTTAGAGGCCCTGAATATTCAGACTTGCTTGATTTGATTCGATGGATGGAGTACATATGCGACCACTCAAACCAGTCTGATCCAAGATGATATTCTTTCGGGTAGTACATCAAATGGGGAATCCTCAATATCCTTGGAAATAGTTGTCAAGACTTTGGTTTTGAACTAAAGTTCTGCTGCTGGCCTGAGAATTGAGCATCAAGTTGATGGTCTATTCATCGTCTCTGAGTATAGTGTACAGTCGTGCAGCCCAGAAGGTCCTTTCCACCATAGATCACAGTTAATTAACTCACTCGCTAGCATGCCTCGCGATGCACAATCCGCAGTATTTTCCTTAGTGCTGACATGTCTCCAAGCGCTATGTGGTATGAACTCCAGTAATTCTGCCGTTCGGTTGGCAACAAATGTTATAAGTTTACAGGGTTGATGCGAAAGCCATAACATCCTTCTGGCGCAGACCAGACCGTGGTATCTTCAGATTCCTAAACGTGAAAATGTCCTATTTGATTTTTTGCCATAAGTGCGCTTGTTTCGCTGGCAATTCCGAGTCCGAATCCAATCCAGACAGCACTTGTCGCTTCGTACAAGTCATGTGTTCCGATAATGAAACCTTATGTGTTAGGACGTCTTCTCCAGGATGCCAATGCAGCCCAAGCACCTTTGCCGCCATCTTTGAGAAAAATATTTCATTTCCCTCGTTGCTGGCAATTTGTTTACCATTCGAGACTCCATGACATAGGGAATACCAGCTCTTCCGATAGGCGTGTGGCGCCACCGTTTGTATACGCGCTTTTTCCAATAAGGACGCGGTTGGCTATTCGAGAGTAGGCCAGAACTATCGACTACTAAATTTGAGGTTAACAATTAATTGCCACCGAATTGCAACACATTTAAAGCCATCTTTTCTGGCTCTTCTACTTTTGCAATGTTGCGTTTAGCATACTGAAAATTGGCTGAAGTTTTATTTGCTCTCCTAGAGACTACATCCCCTAATAAATTTTCTCGCTCCAATACCACTCTTTAGCTTTGCCTACTAAAAGAATATGCAAATTTTTGCATACTGCCTCAAAATCTTGGTCTAAGCAATCCTCAGTTAACGTTTTGATTCGATAAAGAAACTCTTCGATCGTAACTCCTTTTGACGAACCGTCAAATTTTACATTCCAACTATGAATTAGCTGTGTAATTTTGTCTGGGTTATGACCCGTTCTGCTTGGTCTGACTGTAGATGAACTCCTAGGAATACTTTGGTTTTGCGCTGACTCATTTATATGTTGCTCTGCAATTCCCAGTTGTCCCATCCTTCGGTCTATTATGGATACCAATAAATCACCTCAAGTCAAACCTTGCCTTCGCCTACTTCATGGCGATCCTGCCTAACATTGGCAACAAATAAAAAGGCAATAAGAAAAAAAAAAAAAATAAAATCCTTGACATACAAAAAAAAAAAGGCAAAGTGAAAAAAAGGAAGCAGGCTAAATTACCGATGACCAGGACCATTACCCAAATAAAGCGGCGAGGTGGCCTTCTCTTCAGACTTAGGAGGCAGCGAGCGGCCCTGCTGGCCGAAGTAAACAGCGACCCACCACCACCATGGGCGGAGGCATGCCAAATTTGGATTAGGATATGCCGACTTGAGGAACAACAGCAACAACAAAAAGAGGCAAAGCAGAACAACCAACAGCAGCAGCAGCAGATGCAGAAACAAAAAAAAAAAAATAATTAACAAAATAACAATTTGTGGCAAGAGGCGATCTTTGCGCTGCCATTATAAATAATTAATTGATTAACCCTACTTCCTTACAGTATCATTTTTGACCCTTTTTTTTGTATTTTTTTTTTTAAATATTTTTTTTATTAGTAATTAAATACATTTTTTTTAGTTCGAGATATTGTGTTTTTGATCTCGAGGTAAGGAAGTTTTTTATATCCATTTATTTTTAGCGTAAAAAAAATGGACAGTTACACGTTCCTTGTTAGGGTCAAATTTGACCCCACATGGAAATCCAATCGGATACGTTGCGAAAGATACATGTCCTAACATAAATGTTCCCATAAAAAGTTTTGATGTTTTACAACATGATAACATGTCTTCAAATATTTAATTTTTTTGTGTGAGAAAACAGACAATCATTAATTTTGCTTAGTAGACTCATGGAACACAGATGTAAATTTGTAGCGAAAAAATAAGTCCACAGTGAAGACAATAAAGTCTGAATAAATGAATTAACTTGGACCTTACGATTCTGATAAAAATGAAGAAATAGGTTCTAATTGGGAGCTTATTGTTGTCTTCAATTTAGACTTGGAAAAGTCACAAGTCGAGCACGAATGTAAGGATAATCCAGACCTGGTCTCCAAAGATGGGAATGTTTATAGGCATACAGAACCGACCTCCAAACAACTGAGTTATATAAATCTATCAATTCAAATCGATAGGCAAATAGACACAAATAAGTTGGAAACATAAAGTCTGCATCTGTGTTGTAATGTGTCGACAAGAGTATTTGGAGTAAGCTGGTCAAATAGCTTTTTCTTCGACGAGAAAAGAGGGCCCACGAAGAAAATGCCATTGCTCCCGTCAAGAATATTCAAAATCAAATGCCATAATTAAGCCAAAATCGATCAGCAATTGAGCCTATTATGACCAACCAATAATTTGAATATAAATAAATAATAAAATAGAAAAATAAAATGAAAAAAAAAAAAATATATTGTCCGCAAAATTTTTGAATAAGTCTATCTCTGCCAAAAATACCCTCGAAAAAAACAGAAAATACATATACACACATATATACATATACATATGCACATATATACTAAAATGAAAAATACACAAAAAGAAAAAACATATATTTATACAATTAAATATTAAATTCCAATTAGCCTAACAAACAAAAACAAAAAAAAAAACAAAAAACAAAACATATATTCCAATCAGCATTATATACCCCAACATACCCTAACGAAGAGTACATGTCCACCAAGTGCACTCAAAATTGCACAAACAAGATAAGCATAGTTGTAAAGCTTGCCGCGATCAAAGCAAGCTTCTAAAAAAAAAAAAAAAAGTTCAAAAAGCTCAAGTAAATCTTTCTGATCGCAGCAAGCTCCACAAGATCAAAATTAACGAAAAAATAACAAAGTCAAAATACCCTATAAGAAAAATTAAACATTTTTTTTTTTTTTGGAAACAATTAAATATTAGAATTAGAAAGAGGGCAGGCTTTCGGTCGGAGGTTGCCATCATGTGAGAAAAAGGAGTCGAGCTTAGAAGAAGTCGTGAGTTGTCGGTCGAGAGTGAAGTTGAGAGTCGAATCAAGTTGCAAGACGTCAGTTGGTTAAGTTGCCTAAAGCTGTTCAAGTTGCCTAAAGTTGTTTAAGTTGCATACTAGAAGTCGTCAAATATAAATATCCTAAGCTATATATAAACTTAAAAAAATAAAACTACACAATAATCTACATTTTTCCAAAAAACGCATAAGTGCCAATATGAGCGACGAAGAGGGAGCTACATTCTTTGAGACAGCGGAAGAGAGACAACATCATAGCGGTGTGCAAACTCGAGCACAGTCGCAGTGGCAGAAAAGTAACGCCATTAAACAAAAATCAGCCTGAACAGATATATAACAAAATAGAATGCAGCGAAAATTCTGGTCAAGGGTGCGACTCAGGAATAAACGAGATGAACAATCAGAGTCTGCAGCAGATTATCCAGTTGTTAACACTTAAAATACAGGCGGACGAAATTACTCAAAATACACGAAGCGAACCAAAAATTACAGCAGATAATTTTTCCAAAGTTGTGCCTGAGTTCAATGGTGAATGCGTCCCTGTGGAACATTGGTTTCTAAATTTCGAGCAGAATGCAGACGCGTATGAGCTAACGGAGAAACAAAAGTATGTACAAGCACGAAGTAAGATGACTAAAACGGCACAATTGTTTTTGGAATCCACTTTTGTAAGTTCTTACGACCAGTTAAAGGCCGCGATAATAGCAAAGTTTTGACGTACAGTGCAAAGCGCAGAAATTCATAAGAAGTTAAAACAGAGAAAGAAGAAAAAGAGATGAAAGCTTTCACGACTACGTTTTGAATATGAAGAAGATTGCTATGCTTGGTAAAGTCGATATGGACTCAGTTATTGGATGCATAGTGGATGGCCTAGACATAAAAAATGAATACAAGTTTAATATGTATGGGTGTAAAACAGAGTACGAGCTAAAGGAAAAATACGACATATATGAACGTAAGTGTAGAAGCGAGATGCAGTACAAGCAGCACGGCGTCAGACACAGAGATGGCCAAAATAACGTCGATTGTTTAAGTCGATATCCCATAGATGTATTGCCCATATCGTCGGAAATCTCAGCTCGCTTGAAAGTTGCGCATCAAAACGATCCTTACATAAAAGCAGTACACGAAATTATTAAATCTCAACCTTATGATGACTTCAAACTTAAAGGTGAAATATTGTACAGGTTTTACCCAAAGCAACAATCACAGATAGTCATAATGTTGGACACTTTGCGCTACAGAAAACAATTCACGCTCTTCAACAGCAATTCTGGATTCCACATGTCGAGAACAAAGTAAAACAAATCATAGACAATTGCATTTCTTGTATCATCAGCAATAAGAAACTAGGAAAACATCGCTGTAGTCGATGCTTTCTCAAAGTTTGTATGGAACTGAAGAAGTTTTAAAAAAACTTTAGGAGTGGTTGAACGTTTTTGGGCAACCTTACCGCATAGTGAGCGACAGAGGAAATGCATTTACATCAAACGCCTTTGTTGACTACATGGAACAGAATGGAATCGAGCACGTATTGACAACAACTGGAGTCTGGAGTGGTCAGATAGAGCGAGTAAAGAGGGTTATTCTTTCGATGATTTGCAAGCTGTCGGCTGAGGATTCCTCAAAATGAGCCTCGTGGCTCGTAGAAAACTAGCAACCACTTTTCTTGGACCGTATGAAGTAGTTAATATCAAGCGCTGCTCCGGCAGAAGGTCCCACAACAACTTAAACAAGCTCAGACAATATGAAACCCTGGAAGTACGTCGAGACCAACGAAGAACTATTGTCGTCTGGGTCAGGCGACGAGGATCAGGATGACCGAATGTATTGTGGCAATAACGCGTGCACCGACGGTGTGGCATCCCTAAAGAGGGCAGGCTTTTGGTCGGAGGTTGCCATCATGTGAGAAAAAGGAGTCGAGCGTCAGTAGTAGAAGAAGTCGTGAGTTGTCGGTCGAGAGTGAAGTTGAGAGTCGAATCAAGTTGCAAGACGTCAGTTGGTTAAGTTGCCTAAAGTTGCATACTAGAAGTCGTAATATATAACTATCCTAATCTATATATAAACTTAATAAAATAAAACTACACAATAATCTACATATAAGGAAATAAAAAGTTTTCTGCTCTCTGACGTGACGGTCGTGTTTTTGCATAGCTCCTGAGTTTTTATTAATATTTATTGTTTTTTCTCAATTTTTAATTGTGCTTAGTTTGTTTACACTTCCGCTGGTGTTGTTCGCTTGACTCCCTTGTGTTTTATTTCCATAATTCGCCAAATTAATCAGTTAAAACAGTTTTTTTCTTTTTCGTGATTAGTGTTTGGTGCATTTACATATTTTTTTTTTTTCTTTTTCTTTCGTCATTGCTTCTGCAGTTGCTCCCCTCATCGCCCCCATCGTACCATCAGTGCTAGTGGCTTTGTTGTTCTCTCTGCTTTGTGCTTGTGCTTAGCTTCTCTCCCGCGTAATCACTTTTGTAAGGCCGCCTCTCAAAGCTCGGCTTATAACTGTTCTTGCACTCTCTGTTGTGCTGTGCACTCTAGCTGTCTCTTTGTTTTATTTGTAATTATTGATTATTTTATCAATAATTATCTTTGTGCTGTGAATTTAATTTTTCTATATATTCTTATATATATATAATTTTTTTGCCTTTCTTTCGGCTTTTCAATGGCTTGTTGTCTACCTAATTGCAAACATTCTGATCGTTTTGATGATCAGTACAGAGCAATATCTTGTTGGCTCTGCGATAATCTTATACACTTAAAATGTGCTGGCCTCAATGGCCGCGACTACGACAAATTTTCTGGTTTGTCTGTTTCTAAGCCTGAGCTTGGCTTAATGCGCTGGACTTGCCCATCTTGTGCTAGCCAGCAGCTTGATTTTAGCCGTATGTATAGGGATCTTCGTTTAAGGTTTCTTTCTTTAAACAAACTGGCCAAACAGCTGTCAAACGAGTGTGACTCTAGCGTTCAATTATTGTCGCAATTCAAATTTGTTCCACCTTCTGAGAAATTGCACAAGAAATGTACCCTTGAGTTGCCTCGTAAGCAGTCGCCAGCTCTCTCTATTACTTCCTCTCCGATTTTACTTTCGCCTACACCATCTTCTTGTCCCTCTTTATGCTCTTCTTTTCAGATTGAAGTACCCATTACAAGCCCTGGTGTACCTCAATCTATCCCTCACGGGAACTCTGATCAATCACAGGATCATGCCGGCTCTCAATCACTTGCGGATCCCAATGCTCCTCCGCCTCCACTAACTGTAGTGCCTCATCGCAAACAATTATTTATTTCTAGGCTTGCTCCAGATACTTCTGAGTCGTCTGTGGCAGCTTACATTGGTAATATTTGCCCTGCTAAGGTTTTAATTCAAAAGTTTAAGTTTTCTAGGCCTCATGAAATCTCCTCTTTTAAAATTACAGTACCAAATGAGTACTTCTCAGCTATGGTTGACCCTAATTTTTGGCCAGAGGGCCTAGTTGTACACGAGTTTGCGCCCAATAAGCGCTCTCGTCCGTTGCCTGTCCACCTTCCTACTTTATCTTCTGCTTCAAAAAACTAATAACGTCTAGTCTTTGCATTCATTATCAAAATGTAAGAGGACTTCTTACCAAGCTGTCGAACCTTTTCTGTGATAGCCAAACCTTTTCGGCTGACATATTAGCTTTCTCTGAAACTTGGCTTAACTCCTCTGTTTTAGATAATGAAATTCTTTCTAATAATTTTATTTCTTATAGGCTTGATCGTGTTGGTCGTCGTGGCGGTGGAGTACTCATTGCTGTAAACTCGAATCTGTCTTCAAGTGTGGTGCCGATTGATCTCCCCTTAGGTGTTGAGTTTATTTGCGTCGAAGTTACATGTTCTAACTTTAGCCTATATATCTCTTGTTCATATATTCCTCCAGCTTCTGATATCATGATCTACGTGCACCATGCTGATGCTTTACGAACTATTTTTGGTCGTCTTAAAGATCGTGATGTTCTTATAGTTTTAGGTGATTTTAACTTGCCTAATATTTCTTGGCTTGTTGATGATAATCTATCTTTCTTAATTCCTTCATCTCAACATGTTTTTCTTGATAGCCTACTTGAATGTCCACTATATCAGTTGAATTCTTTCCTTAACTGTTCTAAAAGAATCCTTGATCTTGTTTTTGTCTCTGATCCCACTGTTAGTGCTGTATCGCAAACACTGCCACTAGTGAAACCTGAAGATCCTTATCATCCTACCATTGAAGTTACTATTTCTTACAATTCCGTTACTAATTTATTTAAAAACATTTCAAATTCTCGTCGTAGATGTTTTCGTAAAACAAATTTCAATCTTCTTAACAGCCTTATTTTCTCTTTTGATTGGTCGTTTCTATTTGAGTGCTGCGATATAGATTGTGCAGTGAAGTTTTTCTATTCTGCTCTTAATTCTCTAATTGATAAATGCGTTCCTTATGTGAATGTCTCTACCGTCTCCAGCTCGCCAGTCTGGTTCACACGTAGGCTCTCTAATCTTCGCAACATTAAATCGAGATATTTTAAAAGATTTAAAAAAACTGGTTCGCGACTTGACTATACAAATTATTGTATAGCTAAATCTCAATTTTGTCTTTTAAATACTCAATGCTACAACAATTATCTCGTTCGCTGTAAGGCTGAATTTTATAATAACCCCAAAAGATTTTACAACTTTGTCAATTCCAAAAGACGCTCTAATGTCCTACCTTCCACCTTCAGACTTAACGATCAGTCTGCTAATAATGATTTAGATATTGCAGATCTGTTTGCTAAATTTTTTCAGTCGACATATTCTACTACTGCTTCGGATCCCACACCCTATCCCTTTTCAATCCCACATTTAAATTGTATGTTTTTTCCCAGTATTACTGAAGACTGTATTCTCTCTAGCTTGTCATCTATGAAGTCTTCCTTCGTTCCCGGGCCTGATGATATACCTAGTTGCATCCTTAAAATGTGTTCTATTTCCCTATCTAAGCCTTTAGCTCGGTTATTCTTTATATCGAGTGAGACTTGTAGATTTCCTGATATTTGGAAGGAGTCATTTATTATTCCGCTTTTTAAAATGGGTTGCAAATCGGATGTTTCCAACTACCGTGGCATTGCCAAACTTTCGGCAATACCTAAACTGTTTGAGAAAATTATTACGTCTTCCCTTCAACATCTATCCAGATCCACTATTTCTCCTTGCCAGCATGGTTTCATGAAAGGTCGTTCGTCGCTTACCAACCTTTTAGAATTGACTACCCTAGTACACCATGGCTTCCGTAAAAAGTGTCAAACTGGTGTTATTTATACTGACTTCAGTAAGGCTTTTGATACGGTTGATCATTCTTTTGCTTCTCGCGAAACTTAACATCATGGGTTTTTCACCAAAATTATTGGCTTGGTTAAAGTCGTATCTTATTGGCAGAACCCAAAAGGTGTCTTTTTCGTTCCTCGATATCTAAAACTGTTCGAGTTACGTCAGGTGTACCCCAAGGCAGTCATCTGGGCCCACTATTATTTACATTGTTTATAAATGATTTGCCTTTGGCCTTGGCTCATTCACGCGTGCTCATGTTTGCGGATGACGTCAAGATTTGTTATTCCTATAATGATCCTTCTTTCCAACAGTACTTGCAATCAGATCTCGATGCGTTCTGTGATTGGTGCCACGTTAATAAATTACACCTTAATGCCTCTAAATGTTCTTTTATGACTTTCAGTCGTTTGTCTCCGCTCCTAGCTCATTACTCTATTAAGTCTGTTCTGTTAGATTGTGTTCCATCATTCAAAGACTTAGGCGTTATGTTTGACCCTAAACTTTCATTTAATGTTCATATTTCTTCAATTGTCAACAGAGCTAGCAGCCTTCTCGGCTTCATTAAACGTTGGGCCAAAGAATTTGATGATCCCTATGTAACAAAGGTTTTATACACTTCGTTAGTTCGCCCTACTCTATAATATTGCTCGCCAGTGTGGAACCCGCAATATGATGTTCACCAGCGTAGTATTGAATCGGTACAGAAGCAATTCCTTAAGTTTGCGCTACGCGGTCTAAATTGGGACCCGGGTCTTCGCCTACCTTCTTATTCTGACAGACTTCTTCTTATTAATCTTCCTTCACTTTATAACCGTAGGCTTGTTTTTGGCATTCTCTTTCTCCATAAACTAGTCAACGGTGAAGTCATTTCTACGAATTTACTAGATACGCTGTATTTTTGTGTTCCCTCACGTCGGACCAGAAACTTTTTTCCTATTCACCTTAGTAGATGTCTGACTAACTACTCTCTTCACGAACCTCTTCGTGTTCTTTGCCAATCTTTTAACAACCTTTCTCACCTTATCTCTCCTCATCTTTCTGTCACTTCTCTTCGCGCTATACTTTTTAATCATCTACAGCGAAACCAATGAAAATATTCTGGACTTGGATTGGCTGCAACTCATCCCTGGCCACATTGGCTGTGAATCGGGGCATAGCTGGCACCTTGTGCAAATAAAACACCTCCACCGGGCTGGGGATGTTTAGTTGTATATAAAGCTAAGCTACCTTCTTCATTTAATTACTATCTGTCTTTAGCTTAAGCTTTTTCGTCGACTGCTGTGTTAGTTGACGTAAATAAATAAATAAAATAAAATAAAATAAAATAAATAAATAAATAAATAAAAATTTTTGTTCTGTTGGACAAAGTTTGCTGGGTGCAAGGAAAATGATTTCTTTTAATACTACTGCTCCTTCACTCAAAAGTTTTCGGACATTATATTTATTGAAGAGCCTGAGTGCTCGGTGCAGTCGGCACATCTCAAAGGATTATTGTTTATCATTATTCTGATACAGGACTTGTCCCTATCTCTTCTTCCGATGAATCCGAGGCATTCTAATGAAAATTTTCGGATGTGCCCATTTTGCTAATTCCCCAAGTACTTTTTTTTGGTTTTTAGGCTGGTTTGCTACATTATTTTTTGGATCCTTATTTTGCTGTTGATAATTTTTTGGATTTTGAGCCCTGTCAATATTTAATTTTTGTTGAAACTCTTAGAAAAGTTGTTGGTTTTTTTGTTGTATCGGATTGTTTTGCTTGAGACGGAGACGGTACAAAGGGTTTTCCACCTTTTTGATTTTGATTTTGATTTGATTTTCTGATTTCTGTTATACTATTCTCGTATATCCCTTCTCTTTGAGCTACTTGTTTCAGCTTGCTAACTGTGGTTATATCATATGTAGCTAACGTCATAAATAATCTATCGGGTAATTTTTTGTTTATTACATCTTTTATAGTGTTATTTAAAGCATTTTTATAGAATGGTGTTATTTGCATCGTTTTCCAGACTTAGTTTGTGATAATATAGGATTTGTCTTCTAATTCTGTTAAAAACTTACGAAGGTTTCCTGTATAGCTGGTGTTGTAGAGGCGTCGAAGAAGTTCCTCACAGGAAGTCTGCGTCTTCAATTCATTGATGAGGAATGACCATAGTTCCGGCCAGGTGTTGGCTTGTCCAATTTGAGAGAGCCGTTGTGCCTCTCTAGTGAGCTGCATCTCGATTGCGCTGAACAATATTGTAAACACCTAATTATTGGGTAAAAATGATAACGATTAATTTGTATTTCTCGGATTTAATCTTTGGTTTTCTGCGCAGATGCAACTTGCTCGTTGCGTCGCCGGAAGAGAAGAGAGACGCCGTCTCTCAACCTATCGAGGACTTATCGCTAACAATCGATACTTAGTACTAACAATCGATAATTATCACTAACAATCGATACTACAATACTGGTTTTCGGTATATACATGAGCATTTAACAGACTTTGTAAATAATTGGAATCTTACAACTCGGCCGTCCTGACGAGGAATCGACCTCGATTCCAATTGTTAACAACGAAGGGGGTAAATAAGAATCTTAAGTGGCTGGTGTCGCCTTTGTTTGGCTATCAGAAGTGCAATCTTGATCAGGGGCAACCCATAGCTTTAATTTGGAGGCTTCTAGGACCCCATCATATGGTAGTTGGGTGATTTGGGAGCCCTCTACATCCCGGATAACATATCAGTCATTCGGAAGTTTTTTATGAACCACATACGGACAACGATACCTGATAAGCTTTTTGTTTGTGCCTGCCGAAGTATCCACATTCTTAATAACTACGAAATCACCCCCCTCAAAACTAACGGCACGGAGGTGATGCTTCGAATAATATTCCGAATTATATTCTTGGGACTTAACAATGTTACGGAAGGCTAATCTCCGGACGTCTACCTTTGAGGCATCAACCTCCTCCGTTCTCTCACCCAACCGTTCGGTTAGTTCATCTACTACCACACCTCGTTGTTCAACACCGAATAGAAGTACGGAAGCGGCAAATTTGGTTGTGGAGTGGACGGAGTTATTCAATGCAAACTCTATGTTCGGCAGTTGCGCATCTGCGTGGTCCACAGGTTCCGTCAGTTTACCCAACATGGGGCCCAACACACGGTTAACCCGCTCGACTTGGCCCGGGGTGAGGCAGTGGCATTCAGCACATGAATTATATTATTGGCCTTCAGAAATTCTTCAAACTCGGAGGAAGTAAAGCAGGTACCTCGATGATTCGGCGGGGTCTACTGTAATTTGCGAAATACTGAGATTCTAATGTCTGGCATACTTCACGTGAATTAGTCGTGGCGGCAGGGTACAGCTTCACAACGTATGGACGGAAGGGGGCCCAAATGGTCAATATGGACGGTATCAAACGGAAGGGGCACTTTCGGAATACTATGTAGCGTGACACGGTGGTCCGAAGCGGACGCGGAGTAGTAGATACACTTGAGGCAATTTTTAATGTAATTGTTAACATAAGACTTCATACACGGGAAACAGTAATGCTTCTTGATCTGTGCACAACATTTCTCCGTGGCCATATGGCCAAGCTTCTCGTGCACTACTCGTATGACATGATTTATCATTTCGGAAGGGACATAAAGTTGGGGTACACTCGTCGAGGACAGGCGGTACACTACTCCATCTCGCAGTTCGAAATCCGCTATCTCATATTTCTCTAACTCATCTCGGAGTTTGACAATCTCAGGGTCCCGGTTCTGGGTTAACTGCAGTTGGAAGTCGAGGTTTATATCGTCAACGTAGGCGGCAGTTTCTATTCTGCTTAGCGCATCAGCATGGGGCATACCAACCCCCGAGCGGTGTACAATCGTGTAGTTATAGTTTTCCAACAGCAGGGCCCAGCGAGCAATCTTGGCGGAATGTCCACCATTTCTCAGTGTCAGCGCAAGGGAATTACAATCGGTCACGATTTTGAACGGGATGAACTTAAGGTATGTCTCAAAACGTTTTAAGGAATACACGATAGCTAACGTCTCTAGCTCATAACTGTGTAGTTTCGATTCAGCGGCGGAGGCCATCTTAGAGAAGTAGGACACTGGGTGTAATTTACCGTCTGTTTGTTTCTGGAGGAGCACTGCTCCGAAACCAATTGAACTAGCATCGCAGTGTAACTCTGTTTCAGACTTCGGGTTGTAAATAGATAACACGGGGGATTTGATCAATTTCAATTTCAGTGTTCGGAAGGCTTCAAGGCATTCATTGGAGAAGACATAAGGGGTATCTTTTCTTAACAATCGGGACAGTGGACACACAATCTTAGCGAAACCTGATACAAATCGGCGGAAGTATGAGAATAGGCCTAGGCAACGCTCTAATTCCTTGCTATCCCTTGGGATGGGCAAATCCCGTATCGCCTGGATATGAGCTGGTTTAGGCGTGATACCGGCGGAATTGGCTAAGTAGCCCAAGTACTCTAGTTCCCTATACGCAAAACGGCATTTCGTCAGCTTCAGGCATAGCCCGTTCACTCTTAGCACAGGTGGGATTCAAAGTCATGTGACGCGACTAGAATGTCGTCCATATATATCACCAGTTGACCTCGGTTTATAAATTCCTTAAGGACAAAATAAACGAATCTCGCGAACACGGAAGGGCCATTACAAAGTCCGAAGGGCATGCGTACATATTCAAACTGGCCATCAGGGGTTACAAAGGCCGTATATTTGATTGAGTCTGGGTGCATTTTTACATGGTGGAAACCGTTCTTCAAGTCCAAGATAGTGAAGAATGATTTGCCACCCAGATGTTCAATGCAATCATCTAACAGAGGAATCGGAAAATGATCTCGAACTGTAATTTTGTTCAACGGGCGGTAATCTACACACTTTCTTAGGGTGTTGTCCTTTTTGCGTACAGGGACAATTGCGGCAGCGTAAGGGGAACTACTGTGGCGAATAATGCCAGCTTTCAAGAGATCGTCACAAATCTCACGTACCTCGATGCGTTCGTGGTGGGGCCGACAGAAAATCGGAGTTTGGCTAGTCAATTCTATTTTCATCTCATAGTTCATGGGCTTGATTAAATCTGGATCAACTTGTACATACGAAGTGGAAATAATAGACTTAAGGGCTGCGGTTTGCTCTTCTCGTAACGTGGGCTCTATATCAAAGTCTAACTCACTGACGGCAGGGAGCTCAATGGCATTTATCGCCATAAGTGCATCATTCAGTGTTTCCAAAGGTACAGCAGAAGTTTCTAGAAGGGGGAGAATCAGACAACACTTCGGCAGATACAATCTCATTCCTGTCGTGCGGTAGTACCGCTAGATCTTTCGTCAATATTTTAAAAGACTTCAGAACAGCAGTAAGTTTTGGATTTATACATTCAGTCGGTTTATTCATGAGTATCAACGATTCTTTTTCATAATTCGGTTCCTTTAATTTACAGAGTCTAATATTAATTTTATACAAAAGATCTCTACCTATAATCATCGGTAGTTCGGTTGCTTGGTTCGTCAGGACCTCAAACGTATGTATCGTCTGTGTGTTGCAGAGGCGAACCCTACACTGGACTTGGCCTAGGGACAGAAGTTGGCTATTTCCAAGACCACGGCAGTTCAACGGGGGCTAAGACGGCAGTTGGAGGGGACTTCAGATTGACGGATAAAACTCTTTGGACTGCCCGAATCAAGGAGAGAAAACATCTATAAATTTCCTATCTTGCACTTCATCACAAACAAAAGCAACACTCACCCGTTGTAAATGGTCTAGTCGATCTCCTGCTTCATCAGCAGCGGCGGCAGCTGTGATATTAGTGGCATTTCCGATTCGAGACGGGCAGTCTTTGTAGATGTGGCCCACTATGCCACACTTAAAGCATGAATTCGGAGGTCTCATTGGTTTTGGGCATTGACTTTTGTAGTGCCCCCATCCTGAGCAGTTGAAGCATCTGGTCTCACTCGTGGCGGTGCCTGACGATTTGCTTCCATGCGCCACGGCAGTTGTTGTTGGCCGCGCTTTCACGCTATTGCCTTGTCTGGAGGCAGCGGCTTGCATACGGAGGCGCTCGTAGCGTTCCAGTAGGGGCTTCAGTTCAGCCACCGTCCGAGCTGAGTACAGCATACCGACTCGAGTAGAGCTGTCCCGCAATCCATCAATGATCAGGTCGACCAGCTCGTTCTCCGGAATCGGAGCATTCCTGGCAATCTCCTGCATCTCGATTGCGAATCTCAAACATCCTTCGCCTCCCTTGATGCGCCGGCCACGCAGAGCGTGGTACACTTCCTCGACGCTACACGAGCGTCCAAATTCTCGCAAGAAGATTGCCTTCAGTTCTTCATAGCTGTGCACCGATACCGTGCGCAGCAGCACCGCATGCGACCAAACGTAGACGGTCGTTTAACTGCAGAATATCGAATGCGTCTTCCAGATCGTTCCGCTGAGAATCGAGCCACCATGCTCTCAATGACACTCACGTCACTGACTTGCTGCCTCGGTGCTTGGAACTCGTCGATCCCCTGCTGCAGTTTAAGGATTTGATGTCGTAGCTGTAGCAACTCATGTTGTTTCTGCAGCGTCGCTAGTTGCTCATCCAGGCTGGGGGAGGCGGAAGTGGCCGGTGTGATGGCGGCTGCGGCAGTCGATACGGAGGGCACTGAAGCGGGCACCTCTTCCCATGGTTCCGCGTCGGGACCAGTGACAGGGGCGGCGAGCGAGGCCGCAGCCCACATGGCAGACATATAGTCGACGGGCACAGCATCCGCAGGTACAGTGGATGTAGCAGCGGCGGCAGGTACCGTAATGGATGTGGCGGCAGCGGAGGCGGGTACAGCAGTGGCAGCGGTGGTGGGTACAGCAGCGGCGGCGGCAGCAGCAATTAAGGCGGCGGCGGGTACAGCAGTGGATGCGGCGTGTACAACATTGGATGCGGCAGCGGCTGCGGCTAGTACAGCCGGTGTGGCAGCAGCGGCGGCAGCAGCAGCAATTAAGGTGGTAACGGATGCAATGGCGGCAGCGGGTGCATTGGCGTCGGCGGGCACAGTGGTGGCAACGGGTGCAATAGCGGCAGCAGGCACAGTGGCGGCGGCGGGCGCAATGGCGGCAGCGGGTGCAATGGCGGCGGCGGGTGCAATGGCAGCGGCGGGCGCAATAGCGGCAGTGGGCACAGTGGCGGCGCTGGGCACAGTGGCGGCGGTGGGCACAGTGGCGGCGGCGGGCACAGTGGCGGCGGTGGATGTGTCAGCAGTTGGCCCAACATGGGCGAGTATGGCAGCCGTTGGCCCAGCAGGGGCGGATGCGGCAGCAGCGGGTCCAGCAGGAGCGAGTGTGGCGGCAGTTGGCCCAGCAAGGGCAGTTGCGGCAGCGGCAGGCCCGGCGGGGGCGACTGTGGCATCAGTTAATCCAGCAGGGGCTCGTATGGCAGCGGTTGGCCCGGCGGTTACCTAAATTTCGATTCTCACCACTTTAGTAAATATCGATAACAACACCAAAAATACTAAATAATCGAAATCAGTTGAATTTTAAAATAACTGAAATTCCTGTACATTACAGCACAATGGTCGCGAATAAACGACGTTTTCTATTTGCCAGAGCAGTGTGTGCATCTGCTCAAAGGTGAGCACGGTGGTTCCTATTACTCGTCGCAAATGCAGCTTAACCGAGCGTACTGCCGACTCCCACTTACCATGGTGAATACTGGGGAATAAAATTCCATTTAATACCTTTCAACATTTTAACATTTCATCTAGTGCGCGTTTTGCGCCAACAAAGTTGCGACCATTATCGCTATTTTTTGGGGGCATTTTCCACATTTTATGGCTATAAAACGTTTTAATGCGGCCAAGAATGTGTCTGTGCTGAGATCAGTGGCCAGCTCCAGATGAGAAGCTGAAATAACCATACATACAAACAGGCAAATATAGCCATTTTCCTTCCCAGGGCTTCGTCCCTTTTAAACCATTAGTTTAAACACTCATGTGTGAGTGTGATCGAATCAGATATCGTGCGCCAATGATCCAATATTTCTGGCGAATTATTACAAACATTTCTGAAACTCCTGGATGAAGATTGACCTTATGCTCATGTCCCAGCAGAAATTCCACAAGGCGATGGTGTTTCGGTAAAACTAATGGATGCTTGGCATCGGCAGGCAATTGCGACCTTTCCAAACGTCCTCTTGTAAACGAAGGGAGATAGTTTGCTAAAAGTTGATGGTCGCTCCAAAGACTGCTTCCTCAAAAGCAGCTATCTATCATCATTAAATAGATTTTGTGCCGGTCGTAGGCAAAACTTCCTTGCTCTGGTGATTTAATCGAACTTTAGAGGCCCTGAATATTCAGACTTGCTTGATTTGATTCGATGGATGGAGTACATATGCGACCACTCGAACCAGTCTGATCCAAGATGATATTCTTTCGGGTAGTACATCAAATGGGGAATCCTCAATATCCTTGGAAATAGTTGTCAAGACTTTGGTTTTGAACTAAAGTTCTGCTGCTGGCCTGAGAATTGAGCATCAAGTTGATGGTCTACTCATCGTCTCTGAGTATAGTGTACAGTCGTGCAGCCCAGAAGGTCCTTTCCACCATAGATCACAGTTAATTAACTCACTCGCTAGCATGCCTCGCGATGCACAATCCGCAGTATTTTCCTTAGTGCTGACATGTCTCCAAGCGCTATGTGGTATGAACTCCAGTAATTCTGCCGTTCGGTTGGCAACAAATGTTATAAGTTTACAGGGTTGATGCGAAAGCCATAACATCCTTCTGGCGCAGACCAGACCTTACTGCTTGGAACAAACGAGCTAGTAGTAGAGCTCCGCAAAGTTCCAATCGTGGCAACGGCTTCTGCTTTAATGGTGAAACTCTTGTTTTAGTTGCAATGAGTGCCACTCCGATGCTTCCATCTAAGTGTGTCACACGGTTGTAAATAACGGCAGAGTAAGCCTTTAACGAAGCATCTGAAAATGCATGCAGTTCGATGTCATCGGGTTGATTGTCTACAAATCGTGGTATCTTCAGATTCCTAAACGTGAAAATGTCCTATTTGAATTTTTGCGCTTGTTTCGTTGGCAATTCCGAGTCCCAATCCAATCCAGACAGCACTTGTCGCTTCGTACAAGTCATGTGTTCCGATAATGAAACCTTATATGTTAGGACGTCTTCTCCAGGATGCCAATGCAGCCCAAGCACCTTTGCCGCCAATGTAAACTTAATTTAAAATTGATCCTAAACTACTGTGGAGTCTTATGTTGACTCATTTCATTTAATCCTGATTAAAATCTCCTTAGGCCAATTACAAGCCTTGGTTGTACATGAAAATAATTCCAACATGCTCTTATCATCTACATAACTTTCGTGAGTGAGGTTAGGTTTTGTTTGTAGAAAGGTTAGATTTTAGTACATCTTTCTACTGGTCATCCTTCATGCTTTAGGTTAGGTTAAAATTGGGAAAAAGGTTAGGTTTCGTACATCCTTCTAATTTTATAATCCTCCACGTGTTCGGTTTGTAAGGTCTAGAGGCAGGATAAGCGAAAAGTGCGATGTTGACAATTATAAATGTCTCAACCTTCACTTTGCTTCGCTAACGCCATATTTATAAAAACACTGTATAAGACACAAAACAAGTCAAGTAAGGCGAGTCTTTTAGAAAAATCGCCAATGCTTGATGGAAACTATTTCCGATGCTGTTGAAGAGAAAATGCATAAGTTAAATATACAATAATTCGAGAATTATTACAATGAAATTAACTTACATCAATCTCTTGAACACATACACACGCATATAATTTGTTTTTCGCACACGCGTAGGGGTTTTGATGCACTCCCCTATTGGGTTATTTAAAACTTCGGACAAATACGTCCGAGGAAAGAAAAAACACTACCAAAAACCACGCTGTCCAATAAGTCTTTTTGCCTTATTTTTCTTATTGTTTTATCCAAACTTCATTTATAGAAAAATAATGTAAAGCAATGTTCACTCTTTTTCAGCTGGTTACCTTAATTTCGATTCTTACCACTTTAGTAAATATCGATAACAACACCAAAAATACTAAATAATCGAAATCAGTTAAAATTTAAAATAACTGAAATTCCTGTATGTTCACGCCACCGGGTAAACAGCAGGGTAGGGTAGGGGTAGGGTTTTTCCCAAAACCGAATTCGGTCATACTGAGGAGGGTGACGAAGGGTTCTCCTGTAAATCGCCATATTCAATCTAATCCGAGTTTTTCACCCGAACACCCGTTCCTTCTCTTCAGAATTTTCTATCTCGAAATTGGTATACTTTTATAACCCCACACATTTCGCGTGTTTCGGCCACCTGTGAATTTAATAAAGCATAAGTTTTTTAACCGAAGTTATCGCGCGTTATTAATTCATCCCTCGCTCACCCAGAAGAAATTGGCACCCGCAAACCACTTGTAATTTATTTGGATCCTTCCGCCCCTCCACGACCATTGGTCCTTCGAGCCGGATATCATTCCGCTATTCCAGCTTGGATTGGCGGAATTCCTGATAAATACAACATTTCTTATTAAAAATCTCATTCACATTATATTCCATTACAAACTTATAAAAGTGTGAGGTTTCCCGCTCTTCCATAGCGACCTACACACTTCTGTATACTTGTATGTACATACCTGACCTGTTCCAAGGGTTACATGGTATTTCCCGATCATTTTTGTGTGTTTATGAAGTGCATTTTTTTCCATTCTTCGAAATTATGATTGTCCAAAAGTCCAATTGCATAGCAATACATACATATGTATGTATGTATATACACACATACATATACATTGCTACATGCAAAAACAGCTGTTTTCTAACCTGCAAGTAGAGGTGCTTAATAATCGAGAATTTATAAAGTACCACTTACCTTTACTTAAAGTGTACAGCACACTCCACGGGCTGATCATTAGTCCATCGGCATAAATTATTTATGTCAAATAATTTTTACATCCATACATACATATGTACATATGTACATACATAGGTACATACACATGTAATACTTTTGCCGCGGTAAGCACACATTTACACACATACATATGTCCACATACAATTTGAATTCACAAACACAAAATTAATTGCAGCTACTCCGATTGGCTTTCCGCAATTTAATAATTCGAAACCTACATAATTGAAGTAGGAAATCGTAATCCTCGTTAAACAATTTAGAATTAATTAAACTCACAAAACATAAACAACGGCAGAACAGCTGACTCTCGATCAGTGCTGACACTCAAGTCTCATCAGTGCTGACACTTGAGCCAAGCCGTGACTCGGTCACGACATCCATTTTTTCCTTCGTGATTTTCTTATTGTGCAAACATATTTCAATCGACTGATTGAATTTAATTCGCAACTTTATTTATATGGAATTAATATTTTGGCTTGTCTTGGTGCATTTTGATCTTTTCCTCACAGATCCATGAAATTGATCTTGTCCGTTTAATAAAAACTAATTCCGAGTTTTTTTTCTTCATTGAAAAGTTATCGGCACTCCCAATCCTACTGGTCTCAATTTTTCCATATTTTTAAATACTCTTATAAATTTAAACATTTTTTCCACATTGTATAAATTTTAATATCCAAGTGATTATATATCCTTATAATTATTCACACAACTGCAAGGAAAATTATAAATCCTTCTAATTTTATTTATGCTATCTATGCTTATTCATTGTGTTCATTAGAAAGAGGAGTCATTTCTTTTTCTCACTCCTCCTCTATACTTCAATTATACAGTCCACTTACGGCTTCGTTTCGATCTCCTCGCTTGAGAGCTCTAATTCCACGAAGTTATTTGTTTCCATTCGATTCGTAATAGCTCAGAGAACACTCTACGATGTCTCTTTCCGACTTTGTTGCCGTGTGCGAGGCATTAACGGCGTTCGAGACTCGCGAGTCCCAGGCTTTAGCTGACGATGTGCCACTCGTCTCCGTTAAAATACACTTAGACCAGCTTAAGTCACTTTGGACAAAAGTCGAGGCAGAGTTTTCACGATGCTATAAAGCCTTGAAGGCTCAAAAGAACCAAGATAGTCCGAAGCACATAGCTACAATTAAAGCTAAACATGAATATTGTTATATGGTATATGTGCGAGGCGGGACTTTGTTTGGAGAGCGAATCGAGCAGTTGTCCGCGAAAATGGCTTCCCCACCAGTCAGGCTCTCCGTCGATTCCACCCACCAAAGCCACACAGTCCCCCCGTGCGAAGTCGAAATCTTCAACGGAGACAGCCTGGCTTGGCCTACATTCCGTGATTTGTTTACCGCGATTTTTATCCATAATCCAAGCCTAACACAAGTGGAGAAACTTTACCACTTAAGTTGCAAAACTCGCGGTGAAGCCAGAGCCATTGTTTCTAGGTCACCCTTGACCAATGAAGGGTTCCAGTCAGCGTGGGATAACCTCACTGCGCGATACGAAAATAATCGATTATTGATTATGAGCCAAGCCAAGCAGCTTCTACAGATCCCAGCTGTAACACAAGAGTCTGGCAAAGCGTTGAGAGAACTGCAGACGTCAATTCAATTGAGCTTTCCGGGGCTTGTACAGACAATTGGGATATCCTTCTCATAGCAATCTGTACGAGCAAAATGCCCAAATCCACCCTTCTGTTGTGGGAACAGTCCGTTCCAAATAAGACCGCCGTCTCATCCTGGGACGACCTGAATCGATTCCTAACTGATCGCCACCGTGTCGTATAATTCCGAATCCTGCGTCCTCCGATTCTTCCAGCAGCCCTCATGTAAACGTGGGAAGTTACTTCGTCTCCACTCGCAACACTGGCCTCCTGGGTACTGCAAGGGTAACTATTCATCATCGTGGCAAGCAGTTTCAAATCCGCGCTTTGATTGATATGGGATCCGAAGCGTCCTTTATTTCCCAAAGAATGTTTGAATTGATTAATCCTCCAAGCTGCAAAGTATCAACTAGCATTCGCGGCATTGGGCAATGCGATGCTGGTAGCGGCGACAAAGTGTGCCGCCTACAGATTTCTCCTCCTGACGAACCGCTGCGACAGTTCCAAGCAGTCGCCGTGGTGCTGCCTAGTGTAGCTGAAGCACTTCCGTCCCGCGCCGTCACGAATAAGGCGACAGGCTACGGGTAGTCTTGAGCAACGGATACTGCCCGAACTGTTTGGCTCATGAGCATTCTAATGGTTCCTGCAGGAGCACAGCAGGATGCCATCGATGTGGCAAGCAACGCCACACGCTCTTGCACATCGACAGCTCTGTCGCGTACATCCAACCCAAAGGGCAAAGACCCGAAAAGCACCCGCCTTTCATTCGGGCTTCTATCCAGAGGTCTTCAGCCATCGTGCCGCCTACTCCATCTGCATCCAAAGTTCCCCCTCCATCACCACCCGTGTCTTGGCGATCCAGAACGCTGCCATCCCCCATCCTTAGACATGTCCAGCAAGGCAATTGCAACTTGTTGCAAGGGGGGCGGTATGTTCACGCCACCGGGTAAACAGCAGAGAGTGAGGGGTAGGGTTTTCCCAAAACCGAATTTGGTCATACTGAGGAGGGGGACGAAGGGTTCACCTGTAAATCGCCATATTCAATCTAATCCGAGTTTTTCACCCGAACACCCGTTCCTTCTCTTCAGAATTTTCTATCTCGAAATTGGTATACTTTTATAACCCCAAACATTTCGTGTGTGTCGGCCACCTGTGAATTTAATAAAGCATAAGTTTTTTAACCGAAGTTATCGCGCGTTATTAATTCATCCCTCGCTCACCCAGAAGAAATTGGCACCCGCAAACCACTTGTAATTTATTTGGATCCTTCCGCCCCTTTACGAACACTGTACATTCTTGAAATTTAACAGTGGTGTAGTTTAATTCGTATCTTATTCAACGTCACGAATAAATCTTGAATATAGTATGAATTCCCTTGTTTTCCACGAACACGAGCTTTAAGAAACAATTGACAAAGTTTCGCATTAATTTCTTTACTAAAATTTCTCTGAACAAAATTCTTTCTAAAAACTTCCTGACCAGCTTTGAAACAGATAGGTCTTGTTCTGCTTGTTAAGCTGATCATCTCGATCGATCTATACTACTGGTTCATCTAACATTGTTAAATTCCTTAGCAGTTTATATTGACTTGCATGTGTTATCATATCTAATCCATATACCGCATGGTATGGAGATATCTTTAAACTTTGATAACTATTTCTTAAGGCACAACTTATTTCTAGGATATGGGTATCCCACTCCGTTTGATCAGATTTTAAATACGAACGAATAGCTGACACGATCGAGCGATTTACTCTCTCTGAAGCATTTGATTGTGGGGAATATTCAGCTGTATAGGTAAGCTGAACTGCAAAAGTAGTTAGAAATGAGTTAAAATCATTTGACTTAAACTGCACTCCATTATTAAAATTTCTGGCCCTCCATAGGATAGAAAAAACTGACTTTGAAGAAACTCTATAATCGGTTTTGTCGTGAAGTTTTTCACTGGACAAAGCCATTGAAATTTGGTTAAATGATCTAATACAGTACACATTTTCTTTTTGCACTCCTCGGTACCATCATTATGTTCAGTCCTAATATACACAAAGTTATCCATCACCTTGATTTCAGGGTATGACTGCACATTTTGTAGTACTTTCTCTTTTAGTTTTTGATACTCTTCATCCTTAAAACAGTCTGAAGATAAATCAATTTCCCAAATGAGTCTAATTGTACGATCTCTTCGGAGTACATACGCGACAATGCATCTTGTACTATATGTTCTCGTCCGTTTCTATGACTTATCTCAAATTTATACCTTTGAAATTGTATCGCCCATTTCGCTAGACGCCCTTTAAGATTGGACTGCTTCATCAACCAAGATAGACTGGCATGATCTGTAACAATCTCAAAATCTTGAAGTTCTAGATAACAACGATAGCGTTCTACACCCCAAACTACGGCTAAGCATTCACGCATGCGGGGCATTGCACAATCCGAATGGCATTACTCGAAATTGGTACAAAGGCCATCCTGGAATAGTAAATGCTGTAATTCCACGAGATTCTCCTGACAATTCCACTTGCCAATACGCATCTTTAAGATCGATTTTAGTAATGATTTCGGCACGGAGAAGCCGTGCGAAAAATTCCATCAATACTTTTTAACGGATATGCATCCTTTGTCGTACACGCATTTATTTTTCTAGCATCTGGACATAATCTCAATCTCTCAGGTTTAACTACTAATCTCATCGGAGAACTCCACGGACTATTTGACAACTCTATAACTCCTAATTCTATCATTCGATCAACTTCGCTATACATTAATTTTTCCACATGGTAAAACCTTTGCTTAATCGGTTTTGCCTATCCGACATCTATATGATGTTTAATTAACGCTGTTTGCACAAGCCCTTTCCTTTCAAATGACGGAAATAATGAAATAATGGCTTGAAGTTGTCTCTTTTGGATAATGGGTATGATTGTTCCTCCTTACTAACTGGTATTCTGAATTCGCTTTCGTAATCTAAAGCTGATAACAACCCTGGCGCTAATTGAAACGCTTTCCAAAAATCTATTCCCAATATCATCCTTTTCTGAACGGATGGTATGATGCATAACTTTATCGGGCTAGTTTTGTGTTTATAGGTAATATCCAGCGTAATGAAACCGAATAACTTGTCCATCCGCTGTTTCAACTTTGGAAGAAATACGACGAAACTTTGGACACTTTGACCAATCTTCTGACGCCAAAGTCGACCCCATGCAACTTATGTTCGCGCCGGTATCTAAAAGACCTTGTTCACGAAAATTTAAAAATGATACTTCCGCATACAATCTTCCATCCAACTTTTCATGAATCATTGACGAAATAAGTAACGCTTAGTTTGTCTAACTACTTTCCAAAAAGTTCGCAATCGCATAGTAGATCTCTTTGGTCGTGACCGGGTTGAAATTGGGTTGCGTCCAAAAATTCGCACTTTGAGACATGTGTGAATCAAAATCTGCTGTTACTACACATCATGTACAAACGTTCTTGATAAGGTTTCACTGACGATATAACTGGCGTCTTATCGTAACAGTTAAAAGGTAAGTCTGATATTTTGTTTGCTTGCTCTATTGGTTCTGAGCTAACCTGATTTGGTATTATTTCAGTTAGAAGAGACTTTTTGCGGCTATCCGAGTTTTCACAGATGAACCCTTCACTAAGTTTTCCTCAGTTAACGTTTTGATTCGATAAAGAAACTCTTCGACCGTAACTCCTTTTGACGAACCGTCAAATTTTACATTCCAACTATGAATTAGCTGTGTAATTTTGTCTGGGTTATGAACCGTTCTGATTGGTCTGACTGTAGATGAACTCCTAGGAATACTTTGGTTTTGCGCTGACTCATTTATATGTTGCTCTGCAATTCCCAGTTGTCCCATCCTTCGGTCTATTATGGACTCTATTTGACTGCTAATTCTATCATAATCACTTTCTATCAAGGCTCGCGGTGGTCTCTACTAGCTTCTAAACTTCTACAAAGTATATTGGACCCATTTCCTTGAGGTCTTCCTCGTTGTTTTCTTATCGTTGAGGGCCGGTTTCCTGCAGACATCTCTATATTTGCAGTTACTTGATTAGCTTGTTCACTTTTATAAAAATTTCTACGAGAGCGTATATTTGGGCCTTTCGGCACCGCTCCTGTTGTGATTGCACCTATGTTTATAGGACGTTCGGATTCTATCTCTGCAAATGGCACGTTTTGCACTTCCAAATCTGCTCTACGTATCGACGCATTACAAACTTGACATACATTTAACTGATCAATCCATTCTGATATACAATTTTATTGAAATAGATGATGGCATGAAGTTTTCAAGTTTGAAGTCACTATCTAATTTTAATACTAGTGAGTCCTATACTCTAATATCTCCCAAAACAAATTTAGGAAAATGAAAAAAAAGATTAACGAACACCCTAGGTTGCTTCTGGCTTATAATTTTAGATGCATCACTCTCTTAACTGGTCAGGATTTAGCTTAGCCAAAAAAACCTGAATTTCCTAGCATAATTTATGACTGCACTATTTAAGTTATAAGATTCCATTTGCACCTGGTGCTTTCAAAAGAAAGAGAAAAGATTGGTTTAGTTATTCCTTTTTATAAAATGCCAATATTAATTCACCCCTGAATTGATAGGTCTTTATGGCTGCTTCGCAATAATAAAGAATTCCGAAAAATCCAATCCGTTGATCGAATCCTTTAGCAAATACATAAAAGGAAAAGAAAAAAATAGAAAGAAACAAAAAGATCGTCCAAGCTATTGGTTTAGCGCTCTATTGGTCGTAGACGTAAATACACTGCGTTACGAATTCCAAGCTAGACATATCTCGCCAATGCCAGTATTAGAGTAACAGAAAATAAGCGAAAAGACGAAGGTTACTTAGCCAACCTACTAGTAGAGGTCGCTGTAGCAGAATTACTACTCTACGATTTCAATTTAGTTACATAGAGACCGCATTCATAACATTCAAACGTTATACAAAATTAGAATGAAATAAGACTACCAACTACGTCCTAAGGAGTGTTTATGGTCGCTATTGTAGTCTTGCTACAAGACGAATTCCAAGCTAAATTTTCCTTAGTCAGTAGAGAGCAAAACGAAAAAAAAAAAAAGAAAATAATAAAAATGAAGCAAGTAAGTCAACTCGTCGACTTGAGTATACCATACACCTGGTGAAACAAATATTTCAAATTTCGAAGACCAAATGTATGTCTATTAAATTGTTTTTACATGTCTTATACTATGTGCTATCTCGCTCACTCTACAACGAGCAACAACACACGACCACTCTAGCGCCGCTACTAGCCAACGTCCAATTCTGGCCTTGTGAACCGCGTAGTAAAATACGTTCATACGCATATTTTACATGTTTCTAGTCCGATTTCAATAAAATTTGGTAGTTTGGTAGATAAGATAAATCAGTCTGCCAAATTTAAATGCGATAGTCAAAAAACTACAGGAGGAAATCGGTTTTTTCTAAATTATGGAGGCGGAAGTGGGCGTGGCAAAATGTGAAAATATCTAAATTCTCCGCACATACTATGCCAGTATACATACTAAATTCGGTGACTTTAGCTTTGTTAGTTTTTGATAAAATCAGTTTTGTTTAATTTGCGGGGGCGGAAGTGAGCGTGGCAAAATGTTTAAATAGCCAATATCTGCGCGTCTATTAAGCTAGTCTACATACTAAATTTGATGTCGGTAGCTATCATAGTTTTTAATGAAATCACTTTTATGTAAATTCCGGGGGGCGTAATGGGGCGTGGCAAAAAGTTTGAACAGTTAATTTCTGCGGACTAACTAATCGGGTATACAAACTAAATTTGATGTTTCTAGCTGTCATACTTTTTAAGAAAAACAAATTTATGTGATTCCTGGGGGCGTAAGGGGGGCGTGGCCGAAATTCCAATTAACTCTGAACATGTGCATACTACACGAGTATACATACCAAATTTGGTGGCTCTAGCTCTTATAGTCTCCGAGATCTGCGTGTTCATACAGACGGACGGACGGACGGACGGACGGACATGGCTAGATCGACTCGGCTGTTGATCCTGATCAAGAATATATGTATATACTTTATAGGGTCGGAGAAGCTTCCTTCTGCCTGTTACATACATTTTGGCGACTTTAATATACCATTTCACCCTATGGGTGTATGGTATAAAAACGCAATGACACATTTGGTCTTTTCTGACGAAAGCTCAATTTGGTCTAATGTTATTCGACCCCCTTTACCCCCTTTAGGACGACAACATCTCAAATTAAAATTGCGACATCCCGCCTTATATATGTATTAGCTAAAGAGAACTACACATATATATCAATAAAATAAAGTAGCAGTGTAACACTCCTGGTTTGAACCCTGTAACTGTCGACATCGGTCAGCAAAACACAAAGGTTAGTGACACTGCGATCCTTTTGCTCAATAAGATGGAGGCAGAACGGATAAACCTACTCCCGCTGTTCCACCAGGACTATACCTCGATTTCCAACTAGAGTTAACCGAACCACTTGAATTATATTGAGAACGCTTGTGATAGACTTTAGAGAAGGTGTTTAGTATGCGTATGACTGTTCAATGGGAATTATAAACGACTAGCAAAAACAGCCTGTGGCTGGGGTTCTTTGTAACATTATAGCTAGTATTTTCACAGCGTATTTTATCTATGTCAGCAACTCATATTAACCGAATCCCTTGCCTGGGTTTTTATTAGAAAAGAAAAAAAAGTTTCGGACATCACTTCTTGCAGGCGCTATAGATGATAATTGCGCTCCGCGTCTGTACCCACCCTACCATGAGCCTGCCAGCGAAAGTTATCGCAGACTCCCAATACGAAAGCTAGGACTTCTCCTTCTACATCAGGGAACTAAAGAAATTAATAATTAATAATTAAAATTTATTCAAACATTTTATAATAATTACCATCAGCGTAATATAGATTAGATCAACTTGATCTACAAAAATTCTTCATTTTCATATTTTGGCATTTTGGCTCTTATTACTAATGATTACCCTAATACGTAACATAAAAAAAAAAAAACAAAATAAAAGAAAAAAATTATACATTTAGGTGGCGTGATTACGCGAATATCCTCACAAATTCCTTTCTATATAAATATTTTTATCGAGATATGTCCATTGACAATGAATCAAATGCTAATGCTCACCCGAATAAATTCATTTCATCAGATAAATTCATAAAAATATTAAGAAAATTGGTTTTAGATACATTTACAGCTTGTTAATTTTTCCCACGCAGAAAGATCTTTCGTTGTGTTGTTGTCGCTGTTGAAAATAGGAAGGTTTACATATTCCAAATAGAGCTAAAGCATCGGTTATTCTGAAATATGAAAATTATTAACTAACAAAAATATACACAGCCATTGAATTCCATTTCCTTTAACATTGAACCATTTAGCCAACAAACAACAAAAAAAGGATATTCAATGTAAACTTAATTTAAAATTGATTCTAAACTACTGTGGAGCCTTATGTTGACTCATTTCATTTAATCCTGATTATTTCGTCCGTTCCGAAGACGAAAAAAAAATCTCCTTTGGCCAATTACAAGCCTTGGTTGTACATGAAAATAATTCCAACATGCTCTTCTCATCTACATAACTTTCGTGAGTGAAATTAGGTTTTGTTTATAGAAAGGTTAGATTTAAGTACATCTTTCTACTGGTCATCCTTCATGCTTTAGGTTAGGTTAAAATTGGGAAAAAGGTTAGGTTTCGTACATCCTTCTAATTTTATAATCCTCCACGTGTTCGGTTTGTAAGGTCTAGGTTACATGGGAGGCAGGATAAGCGAAAAGTGCGATGTTGACAATTATAAATGTCTCAACCTTCACTTTGCTTCGCTAACGCCATATCTAGAAAAACACTGTATAAGACACAAAACAATTTTGGGAATTTATCTTTTATTTACCCTTACTACCATCCGAGGCAAAAGTTAAATATATTTAACTCTTGGATTTTCACAATCGATCGTCGGTACAAGCCTTTGACTGCCGCAAACAGTTCACTCACAAAAATTTTGAGACTGTTGGGGGCAAGTCTGCCGAAGACAGGTGTCTCAAAGAAAATGTCAAGTAAGGCGAATCTTTAAGAAAAATTGCCAATACTTAATGGAAACATAGATTAAATAATACTTGATGCATAGATTAAATATACAATAATTAAAGAATTATTGCAATGAAATTAACTTACATCAATCGCTTAATTTGTTTTTCGCACACGCGTAGGTCTTTTGATGCACTCCCCTATTGGGTTATTTAAAACTTTGGACAAATACGTCCGATCAGTTAGAATTCACGTGGAAGAAAAAAAAACACTTTTCCAAAAACCATGCTGTCCAATAAGTCTCTTGCCTTATTTTTCTTATTGTTTTATCCAAACTCCGTTTATAGAAAAATAATGTAAAGCAATGTAAAATAAACCGATCAGCTGTGTGGCGTTGCCACTTAGTTCACTCTTTTTCAGCTGGTTACCTAAATTTCGATTCTCACCACTTTAGTAAATATTGATAACAACACCAAAAATACTAAATAATCGAAATCAGTTTTTTTTTTTTTTTTTTACGCGCGAGCTTAAGCAGATAACTGCCCACCTCCCACTCGTCCGACCGAGGGGTGCAGCCGTATAACGCACGGCACGAATCGCGTGGACAAATACACAATAGAAAAAACAGACAAACAAATAATACTACAGCTATCTATTAACTAAATGGGATAGGATAGATGTTTTAAGCATATTAATAGAAAACTCTGAGCCTATTACAGGGAATAGAAGGTTGTAATCAGAGCAGAGGACCCTAAAAGGTTCATGCATAGCATAGTTAGAAGAACAACGACTAAGGGATAAAGGTATCAAAGGATGTCTACTCCGTCTACATGGTACCGACAGATTCACCTGAGCTAATAACTCAGGCGAGTCGATATCACCAATTAGGAGCTTGTGCATAAAAATGACACCAAGTATAATTCTACGGTTAGTTAGGGATGGAAGGTTAATCAAGAGAAGTCTACTAGAATACGAAGGCAAATTGACATTGCGATCCCAGCTTAAGCCACGAAGAGCAAATAACAAGAACTGCTTTTGAACGGATTCAAGTCTAATCTGGTGCGACTCATATTGAGGTGACCAAATGCAAGATCCATACTCTAAAAAAGGACGGACAAGCGAAGTAAAAAAAACTTTAGTTGTATAGGGGTCATAAAATTCTTTTGACCATCTTTTAATGAAACCCAGGACACTCATGGCCTTTGCGATTGTGGTGGAAATATGGGTGTTAAAATTTAACTTATGGTCCATAAGTACGCCCAAATCATTCATATTATTTAGACGTTCTAGAGGGCTATTGTTTAGAAAATAAGTGACCAGTTGAGGAGAGTTACGGAAAAAAGTCATTACCTTACATTTGGTAGTGTTAAGATTTAGTAGATTAAACTGGCACCAGGATTGAAAGTTTTTAAGATCAGCTTGTAGCCGACTAAAATGAATCTGTATCTTTATGAGTAAGACAAAATTTGACATCGTCAGCATACATAAGCACGCGCGAATGAACAATGACTGATGGAAGATCGTTAATAAATAGTTTGAAGAGCAGAGGGCCAAGATGACTACCTTGAGGTACACCAGAAGTCACAGGAATGGAAGCGGAAAAAGAAGACTTAAAAAGTACCTTCTGTTTTCTATTTGTTGAATATTCTCGAACCCAAGAAAGGAAAAGCGGTGGAAACCCAATGTCGCTCAGCTTAGAAAGTAATAGGGTATGATTAACGGAATCAAAGGCTTTGCTAAAGTCAGTATATATTACACCAGTTTGCTTACCATTTTTGAACCCCTTGATAATTATTGATGTAAATTCTAAAAGGTTAGTGGTTGTAGATCTACGTTTCACAAACCCATGTTGGGATGGCGAAATAATAGAGCTGCAAAAATTGCATTTGAGAAGTTATAATTTTCTCAAAAGCTTTCGGAATAGCGGACAATTTTGAGATACCCCTATAGTTAGAGGCTTCGGACTTTTTGCCATTTTTATGCAGAGGAATGATATACGACTCCTTCCAAATAGATGTAAAAGAGGAAGATTCGACAGGCAAAAGAAAAAATTTTAAAATGGGTTTGCACAGAACCTGAGTACACATCCAGGTAGACTATCTGGCCCCGGAGAATAAACAGGTTTAACTAGTTTAAGTTCGTTAAGAAGAGAACTTTCATCAATCACCGGATTGAAAATGCAAGTAGAATTTTTCAATGAAAAGGATACGGACTTGTTTGATATTCCGTTGAGGAAAACGTTGTTTTGAAAAAACACCAGACATATCGCCAATTGCCTGATCAGTGCTCGCTTTTTTATTTTGAAAAGACAAAAAAGATGGGTGCACAGAGGTCTTACGTTTAGAATTAACAAAGTTATAAAATTGTTTAGGGTCAGAAGAAAACTGAAGCTTACACCGCTGAAGATAATTCTTATAGCATTGTGTGTTAAGCATCATGAACTTTGAACGAGCGACTGTATACAGAGCATAATCTGATGAACGACGTGTTTTTTGAAACTTCTTATAATACCGTGTCTTCACATATTTCAAATTGGACAACTCACGAGAGAACCAGGGAGGTTTGTTAAGCCGCTCCAGCCTACCAAGAGGCACACAAATATCAAAGAGTGAATTCAGAGTATCATAGAAAAAACGAACAGCTGAGTTCATATCTCTACAATTGTACAGATAAGACCAATCGGTAGTAGCAATGTTTTCATTAAGGCTGGCAAAGTCAGTCTTACGAAAGCATCTAGTTAGAGGTAACTCATTTGAACCAAGTAATGGTGAAAGCAAGGGCAAATCAATTTTTAAATTTAATGTAGGATGAAATTTGTCTTCTGGAAGAACAAATGGTTCGATCCTAGAAACCTCACAATAAGAAGAATCCAATACAAATTAAGATCTAACGATTTTCCATTAGAATTTAAGACAGGATTGACTTGGGATAAAGATAAGCCTAGAAGGCCATCAATGAAGTCATGTGACAATGAGGGCAGCAACGTGGTAGATTCATCTGTTAGTGGCCATGCTAAAGCGGGTAAATTGAAATCACCTACAACTATGAGCAAGTCTTGACTGGAAACTAAAGAGGAGACAAACTGAATTGCCTCTAAATGATTTAAATATACCACCAAGTCTGACAATGGTGGAATATAGGAACAAGTAATGAAAGCATTAAAAGATTTAAAATTTACTTTAACACCGACAAACTCAATCTCCTGGGTACTTGAAAATTGAATCATTTCAGATGATAAAGCAGCATCAACAGCTATCAGAACGCCACCACCTATGCGAGAAATCCGGTCACGTCTGAATATAGAAAAGTTTCTCTGTAAAAGCTAGAATGTTATGTTCAAAAGAAAGACTATCTACATAGAGATTAGAAAGTTTAGATTTCAGTCCTCTAACGTTCTGGTAACCCAGGTTAAGGGACGAAGCTAGTTTTTGACACACCAGCAGATGCTGATGTGGCAGGAATAGTGTTAGTTGTTGTTGGCAAGCGAATCGGTTTCCGATTTTTCTTTTTTACAGTATATTCCTTAACTATTATATGTTTTGGCCAAAAATCTTCTCGACATATAGTGTCGAAGATACTGGCAGAAACACTAATTTTAAAGGACGAAATGTCCCGAGAATAAGAAAATTTAAACTTCTCCACCGCAATATTCGAGACGTTAACTTTCTTCCGAATATAGGCTATTACATCATCAGATGTGACAACAGGGTCTAGCCTAGAAACAAATATATGTTTCTTTGGTGGTATGCCAACGAGAGGCCGCGGTCCCACAGCGTCAGCCACAGTAGTAACGTTGGACAAGTCACCCACTGCAGCAGTTTACGGGGCCCTCGATACTTTTAGAACTATCGGCAATTTCCATTGGAATGGGTAATTGCCCGGACACATCAGACACTACAAGAGGCATCGTTTTTAAGAGATCATTCCCAGGTGATACCGGTAATTCCTTAATAATAGCATTCACAACAGGGCTCTTAAACGAAATCAATTGCTGTACATTAGGAGTGGATGGTGCATAAGACCGGTCGGGGACGATAAGAGACGCTGGCGGATCTACAGATACAGAAACACCCCAAGGACTGGTCCTTTTACGTTTCGGAGACTCATTCATAAGCGATAAACTTCTGAACTGAGTCTCCACCGCAGTAAACTCCGCTTGGAGTTTATTAAAACCTGCCCTTAAAGTGTCAAAACTATCTCTAGTCCGCCTCATGAAAGAGCGCATCTCATTCTCGACCTCACGGCAAGCATCACATCCATATTTTAAGTCACCACCTTTAGCAATAGACTCCTTGATTCTGCCTGTGTAACCTGCACACTTAACGTGAACCGCATTGTCACACAACCAACAAAGAATATAATCATGGGAGTCAACCGCATTAGTGGCAACTATGCAATTATTTTTTGAGCAGACAACCATTTTATCAAATAGTTTAATTTAATTAAAAAAGGAAATACAAAAAACAAAAAATAAAAATTCTAAGGGTAAAAATTCTGTGTATAAGAATATACTGACCAGTTCTGACACAAGGGTTAATGTGCAGAGTAAGCCTTCACAACTAAAGAATAAAAAGAGATGAAAGCACAAAAACACGTATCACAGAGTCGCGGGTAGGCAAAAGACGAGAGCGCAAATCAATCAAGAATAGGAAAGAACGGGAGAGCGCGTCAAATTGAACACAAGCAACAACAATTTGTACGCAAGAGCGCGAGAATTAGTTAAAACGGTAAAGACACAAACGCAAAAGAGATAAGCAAAACAACAACACCGCTAATGCAATTATTGTTGTAAGTTTTGATTTTATTTAAATTTAAACAAAAGCGACAGCAAGAATTAACAAAATGAAAATAAAATTCGGATGTTGAAATTATTATTAATTAAACCGATAATGAATTTAAGAAATTTGTAAAAGTATTTAATCGCGAGAAAAAAAATAAAAATTGATAAGCGCAAAAAAAAAACACGTCCGTCCTCTGCAACGAGTGAAAGTTGTTTTAAATTAAATTTCCTGTACACTACATCACAATGGTCGCGAATTAACGACAGATTCTATTTGCCAGAGTAGTGTGTGCATCTGCTCAAAGGTGAGGACGGTGGTTTCTATTACTCGTCGCAAATGCAGCTTAACCGAGCGTACTGCCGACTCCCACTTACCACCCCAGTGTGGTGAATACGGGGGAATAAAATTCCATTTAATACCTTTATCCGCAAGGGCTTTCGAAGTGAAGCGAATAGCTGTAACATTTCATCTAGTGCGCGTTTTGCGCCAACAAAGTTGCGACCATTATCGCTATTTTTGGGGGGCATTTCCCACGACGAGCAATGAACCGTTTTAATGCGGCCAAGAATGTGTCTGTGCTGAGATCAGTGGCCACCTCCAGATGAGAAGCTGAAGTAACCATACATACAAACAGGCAAATGTAGCCATTTTCCTTCCCTAGGGCTTCGTCCCTTTTAAACCATTAGTTTAAACACTCATGTGTGATACGTCGAATCAGATTTCGTGCGCCAATGATCCAATATTTCTGGCGAATTATTACAAACATTTCTGAAACTCCTGGATGAAGATTGACCTTATGCTCATGTCCCAGCAGAAATTCCACAAGGCGATGGTGTTTCGGTAAAACTAATGGATGCTTGGCATCGGCAGGCAATTGCAACCTTTCCAAACGTCCACCCACACGTATAATTTCATCTTCGTGAACGATGGGAGATAGTTTGCTAAAAGTTGATGGTCGACCAAAGACTCTTCCTCAAAAGCAGCTATCTATCATCATTAAATTGATTTTGTGCAGGTCGTAGGCAAAACTTCCTTGCTCTGGAGATTTAATCGAACTTTAGAGGCCCTGAATATTCAGACTTGCTTGATTTGATTCGATGGATGGAGTACATATGCGACCACTCGAACCAGTCTGATCCAAGATGATATTCTTTCGGGTAGTACATCAAATGGGGAATCTTCAATATCCTTGGAAATAGTTGTCAAGACTTTGGTTTTTAACTAAAGTTCTGCTGCTGGCTTGAGAATTGAGCATCAAGTTGATGGTCTATTCATCGTCTCTGAGTATAGTGTACAGTCGTGCAGCCCAGAAGGTCCTTTCCACCATAGATCAAAGTTAATTAACTCACTCGCTAGCATGCCTCGCGATGCGCAATCCGCAGGATTTTCCTTAGTGCTGACATGTGTCCAAGCGCTATGTGGTATGAGCTCTAGTAACTCTGCCGTTCGGTTGGCAACAAATGTTTTAAGTTTACAGGGTTGATGCGAAAGCCATAACATCCTTCTGGCGCAGACCAGACCGTGGTATCTTCAGATTCCTAAACGTGAAAATGTCCTATTTGATTTTTTTGCCATAAGTGCGCTTGTTTCGCTGGCAATTCCGAGTCCGAATCCAATCCAGACAGCACTTGTCGCTTCGTACAAGTCATGTGTTCCGATAATGAATCCTTATATGTTAGGACGTCTTCTCCAGGATGCCAATGCAGCCCAAGCACCTTTGCCGCCATCTTTGAGAAAAATATTTCATTTCCCTCGTTGCTGGCAATTTGTTTACTATTCTAGACCCATTTGCTTAACTCCAATTGTGCCTGTGACATAAGGAGTACCGATAGGCGTGTGGCGCCACCGTTTGTATACGCATTTTTTCCAATAAGGACGCGGTTAACTATTCGATAGTAGGCCAGAACTATCGACTACTAAATTTGAGGTTAACAATGAGTGACAACAACAATGCCCAACGATCCGGCTCGAAGGACCAAATTGTGATGAACAATAAACCACTGTGTTTAATTTAAAGAATAAAGAACTTAACTTTATTTTTACTTTAACTTAACTGAACTGTGTCTGCCACTGCTAGAACACGTCTTGATCGTTCGTTTGGTTGCTTATTAATAAATTTTCTTTTCTTACCCAACTACGTAGGTCATATAGGTTTATAAAGAGCGACAGAGACAGAGAGTACCAGACTGACGCCAGTACATTCTAGAAAACTTAAGAAAATACAAACACAAAAGCATTGTGAGATGTGCAAGATCATTCATGAGACTTTGCTTTGCCGCCTATAGCAGTGTATGACAATTGGTTCCTCAACAGTAAGAATTATTGTGTGTATACAAAAATTGTTGTTTATTAAAATTAATAATAGTTAGATAACAAAATAGTCGATTGAACAATTTAGAATTAAACCAACTCTGACACAACAACTTTAGATGACAACTTTAGCGACTTTACGACTTTAACAACTTTAAACTTTAACAAACTTAATAAACTTTTTGAGCATCTTCTGCTTAAGCGTCTGGTCTCTATCGTTCCTTCTGTCGTTCTCTCTTCTTACTACCGATGATGCCACACGGTCGCACCGCATCAAGGGCTACCATCTCTCAGCACATATGGACCCATATGAAACTACATGTATGTATATTTAATTCTTGATGTTGAGCACCGTGCAGGAAATCGTATACGTCATGCAGATGCGCTTAGTCGCTACCCCGTTATGATTATATCAGAAGATTCCACACACAGTAAATTAAAGAATGTCCACCGTGATATTCCGGTCTTACAACGGATCGGGACCCTAATTTGTAACCGTAGCTCTTCCGGGTGGGATGGGTTGTCGCTGCAGTTTTCGAAACATCTCTCTACATATAATTTATAATCCCTAAAACTAAAAACAAAAAATGCATTTTCAAAGAAAAATTAACAAACTTAAGGCTTTTTAATGTCTCAATTAACAGGACGACAAAAATACCGCTAAGTTAATCAACTAGCTATCTAACGCGAACTCCTCTCAATGTATGATGTCTAGCTCTAGTATGCTTAGATGTGGGCTGCCATTATGCATCTATACCCTCCCGTCCATGGCCAATAACAAAAGACAAAAATTATGATATGTTAAAGGACCCCAAATGCTCATTCTGTTTCATTATTTTATATAATCATGTTGTGGGAACTTAAACTTACATTTTTCTTATATACTTATTCTTCAAAAACAATTTCATTGCAAAGAGCATTTTCTTTCTACTTATCGCATATAAATTCTCCCGTTTCTTTGCTTAAATCTACGCTTCATTATTCATTATTAAACAAAAATGTTTTTCTTCTTCTTTCTTTTTAACTGTAAACTATATAAACTGTAAACTATATAAACCCGCATTTAATCGTGATGCAGACTGATGCAATAAAATAGTTAACATTTTTTTACAAGGTTTTTACAAAAATTTAATCGCGACACCGAATGATTGATAGCACTTATATCTTTAAAAATTCTAATTTAATTAATTCAAAATTTCATGATCATTTGTACACTTACTACACTAGTTTGAATGTGAGGCAAAAGCAAATAAAATTTAGAATGTATAAAACAAATAAAAAGAAACCAATAATAGCGATTGAGTAGCATAACATAGGTATATGTGGGCGTCAAACCTTTTTTCTTTCTCCTTTTTTTTTCGCATTTTAATCTTAATCACCATATGTTATGCACTCTAGCGGTTAAAAGGTAAAAGTGATAAAAAGAATACACTTTTTTTTGGAAAGTCCACCGATGAAGGCCTTCAGCAGCTGGATCATGTGTATGTTTTTGATGTTTTTAAATATACTTTTAATGGTTTTGTTTTAACGAATTATACGATCCTATTAGTGTTTTAAATGCTTAATACAGACATACAAACTCACAATAAAAAAATTTACTCTCATGTAGGTGCGCTGAAATAGGGTATCTTTCTATCTGTTATAGAATTTTCACTTTTAATTTCAATACAAATTTTCGTTTCCTTTGCAATTACAATTATTATCGTTTACAACCCCGACAACTAAAATTCATTTTTTTCTCCAATAATTTTTGTAACTGAGTATATTTATTTACAAAAAAAAACTTTCTGTATGACCACTTTATAATTTTCTTTCCTTTTACACACGAATTTTCCCCTTGTGACAGCTAACATTTAAACTGACCAAGCTATGACATCACTGTTGACTGATGTTTAACACCAGGGATTTAATTTTCTCCTTCTGTAGAGTTTGATTGAATTGTCGTCTTAGCCATGTGGTGTTGGTGATAGGCCTATGACGGATTATGCCAACATTTACGTAAATTATTCCTAGATCGAATAATGTGATTTTAGACGAATGTCAAACAAAAATTTTTCTAGCCGACATACCTTGTGAAATAAATATAATGTGGAGGCTGAATAACCTATGGTTATAGGGTTAACCACGAGGTCTTTAGGTTAGGCTTACGCCTCCTATGCCTCTAGATCAAGATTGGTATCCAAAATTGAATTATTCCCACAGTCTTTTCCTTTTTGGTTTTTGGAATTATTTATTTAACCCGAGTGATTTTAATTATTTGGTGATTTTCAAAAAAAAAAACCAGAAGGCCGGGTCTAACTTCGACAGCGTCAAAGTTTGTATACTCTTGCAACTTTTTTGGTTACTCTTTCCTTACCTATTAGCCATCAATATGGAAGAATTTTGTATATAAAAAGGCTTATGTTTGTGAAAGAATGGCCTACAATCATAGGAAATAACGAAGATATTGATTAAAGTCACTGTTTTCCACCGATCTTTCCTATAGCAGCTATATGATATAGTCACCCGATCTTTATCAAATTTGGCACAGTCATTCACAGATATATTAAACTAACAAATGTTTAATTTGAAAGCAATCGCGTTAAAAGTAACGAAGTTATTTACAAAAGTCACTGAGCTTAATGATATAGTCGCTCGATCTTGATCAAATTCGGCACAGTCATTAACAGATATATTAAACTAGCAAATGTTTAATTTGAAAGCAATCGCATTAAAAGTAACAAAGTTATTTACAAAAGTCACTGTTTTCGACCGATCGTTCCTATTGGAGCTATATGATATAGTCATCCGATCTTGATCAAATTTGGCACAGTCATTAACAGATATATTAAACTAACAAATGTTTAATTTGAAAGCAATCACGTTAAAAGTAACTTAGACATGTCTAGTTAAACTCGTCTCGTCGTGCTGATCAAGAATATATATACTTTGTATGGTCGGAGATGCTTCGTTCTATGCGTTGCACACTTCTGACCAAAATTAATATACCCTTTTTGCAGGGGGATATAAAAAATGTTAACTGTTCACTTTATTCTTCAGGGAACGAAAGCAATTCGTCGTTAAGCCAGAACAATGAAAAGAGGTGAAGGTGCGGGTGGAAGGTTCTTATATACCCTTTCTCTTCTATTCTCAAAGCCTTCCCTTTATGAAGTTAGCTGCGGTTACGCTGCAAAATTCGCCTCATATTTTTGATCGCACTCGATAGTTTGCGATAAACTCAAATATGCATCGGATAATTAGTATTTAAATTTACATACAACCATTACAAACACAGGTAATTCTGACAACTACCAGGAGGATGATTAACTGGAATTGCCGACCTTAAATGAAACGGGACTGGATCTTAAATTCTAAATTAAATTTCTCAAAAGTTTATGTTCGTCGCCATGATTAATCAAATTAAATCCAAATGATCAGATACTTCGAACTCCTGTAACTCCAAATAACATCGAATTGCTAATACCGGAGCCGTGGTTAAAAGAGATTTAAGTTTATCCATTGCTTCCTGTGCCTCTAAAGTCCACTTAAATGTTTTTTTTTTTTGTAGCCAATAGATATATCGGTTATCGGGCAGTAATTTCTGCAAAATTTCTGATAAACCTTCGGTACCAACCGCAAACTCTTCGGCGTTGGCCACTTTAAAATACAGGAAATCTTGGAAGGATCTGTGGAAATTCCTCCGCTACCTATTATATAGCCCAAATAATTTATTTTTGTCACACAATGCCCGAGTTAAGCGTCAAGGAGTCCAAAAGGCATAACTGTAAACTGATACAATGGCCTTCCCGAAACTGTGAATGCTGTTAGCGTCTTTTAAATCTAGTTTTGAAATGATATTTGCTTTCGGTAATCTAGCAAATATACCCTCGATGCTTTACAATGGGTATGCATCTTTGTGAGTTACTTCATTTACTTTTCGCGCGTTCAGGCATAATCTCACTTTGTTAGGCTGCACTACCATTATCATTGGAGAGCTCCAAGCACTTTGAGATGGTTCTATTACTCCTAGGCTTATCATCCTACTTCTTGGTATAAAAGCTTTTCTACTGCAGGTCCGGATAATAACTCTGCTTTACTGGTTTGGCCTCACCTTCATCAATGTGGTGTTCTAGCAAAGATGTGCGACCAAGGCCCTGTTTTTCAAAGTTAGGAAAAACTCTTTGACTATCTCTAATTGTTGTAACTCCTTTTCAGTTAACGGACATGTTTCTGTTTCTTTATCTTATTGGAACTCAGATACGCGTTCTACTGAACTTATGATTCCTGGAGCTAGATTATAAATTCTCAAAAAATCTATGCCTAGTATCAGACGTTGCTGTATTCAAATTGGAACCCATGCATTTAAATTGTTTATATTTGGACCATTCTTGCCGGGCTAAATCTGCACCCACACAACTTACATTTACAAAATATTCTTCTCTGTTCTAAACATTCTTCACACTTATGGCCTTGAGTACAACAGTTACAACAAGATAATTTCTTAGTATTTTTCTGCAGAGCTGCTACTTGAGAATGACCTTCAATTGTGCTTGCTTCTTCTTCTACTTCCTCTAATACATATACTCGGTGTGATCATATCTCTTTTCCTCGTGTGTTTGAAAACTTGTGACGACTCGATTCTTTAAGAAAATTCTCTCTCTTTTGTACCAGATAACGTAGGTGACTGATTGACCGTATTTTCTCGAAAAGTAGGCGAACCTTTAGATCAGCTAATATATTACCTTGTACAATTTCTACTAATTCATCTTCTTCCAATCTTGTAGGCAATCGATCCATTAATTGACATATTGCTTCGTAAAAATCTTCGAAAGTTTCTCCCGGTTTCTGTTTACGAGCTCGTATTTGTTGCCTTATTTCATAATTGAACCGACTGTCTTTATATTGATGGCGTATCACTAAACAAAACTCTGACCAGGTAAGATGGTCAATTCCCTTATGGTATCGCCAGTACCAATCTTTAGCTTTACCAAAAACAATGTGTATATTCCGACATAAAGCTTCAAAATCTCCTTCTAAATGTTCTCGAGTCAACGTTTTCGTTCTATATAGAAATTCTTCCACAGGTAACCCGTTAGAAGATTCATCAAAATGGATCACTCCCGCTACTTTATTTGTGCCTATTAATTGATAAAGTTATTCTGCTACTACTCTGCGATCTGTTTAGTCGAATATGACTGTTTTGTTGCGCGTTGCTACTTATTGAAGAAATAACCCGTTCTACTGTCTGCTGAATAAGAGAGTAAAACACGCAGGACATTCTTCTTTTTCTTTTATATAATTAAGCATACAAGCTTTGTGAAATGAATGCTTGCAAATAGTAATAACTCTGATCTGCGTTTGTGTTTGAGTTTCGCTACAGACCAGGTAAATATTTTCGCCAGAATTTGCGGGATTATTTACTTCATGCGTACTCTGTTGTAAATGTTTTTTTTTATACCCTTGCAAAAAGGGTATATTAATTTTATTTATTTGGTCAGAAGTGTGCAACGCATAGAACGAAGCATCTCCGACCATACAAAGTATATATATTCTTGATCAGCACGACGAGACGAGTTCAAATAGCCATGTCCGTCCGTCCGTCCGTCTGGATCAACGCAAACTCCTCCCTAGACCGTAAGAGCTACAGAGCTGAAATTTTGCACGTAGGCTTGTATATACTGCAGGGTATCTCGGATTCAGCCGGATCGGACCACTATATCATATAGCTCCCATACAAACCCCAAAGTCACGAACAGTGACTTTTCTCAATAACTTCGTTATTCTCTGTGCTATTATCGTGAAACTTAATATTAGAGAGTTTATTACCCCTATAAACAACTGTGCCAAATTTGATCAATATCGGATGACTATATCAAATAGCTCCCATAGGAACGATCGGTGGAAAACAGTGACTATGATCAATATCTTCGATATTTCCTATGATTGTAGGCCATTCTTTCGCAAACATTAGCCATTGATGGCTAATAGGTAAGGAAAGAGTTACCAAAAAAGTTGCAAGGGTATACAAACTTTGACGCGGTCGAAGTTAGCCCCGGCCCTCTGTTTTTTTTTTTTTTTTTATACCCTTGCAAAAGGGTATATTAATTTTGGTCAGAAGTGTGCAACGCATAGAACGAAGCATCTCCGACCATACAAAGTATATATATTCTTGATCAGCACGACGAGACGAGTTCAACTAGCCATGTCCGTCCGTCCGTCCGTCCGTCCGTCCGTCTGGATCAACGCAAACTCCTCCTAGACCGTAAGAGCTACAGAGCTGAAATTTTGCACGTAGGCTTGTATATACTGCAGGCGTTGTATATCTCGGATTCAGCTGGATCGGACCACTATATCATATAGCTCCCATACAAACCCCAAAGTCACGAACAGTGACTTTTCTCAATAACTTCGTTATTTTCTATGCTATTATCGTGAAACTTAATATTAGAGAGTTTACTACGCCTATAAGCGACTATGCCAAATTTGATCAAGATCGGGTGACTATATCATATAGCTCCCATACAAACGGCCAAGTCACAAACAGTGACTTTCTCAATAACTTCGTTATTTTCTGAGCTATTGTCGTGAAACTTAATATTAGAGAGTTTACTACGCCTATAAGCGACTATGCCAAATTTGATCAAGATCGGATGACTATATCATATAGCTCCCATACAAACGGCCAAGTCACGAACAGTGACTTTCTCAATAACTTCGTTATTTTCTGAGCTATTGTCGTGAAACTTAATATTAGAGAGTTTACTACGCCTATAAGCGACTATGCCAAATTTGATCAAGATCAGGTGACTATATCATATAGCTCCCATAGGAACGATTGGTCGAAAACAGTGACTTTTGTAAATAACTTCGTTACTTTTAACGCGATTGCTTTTAAATTAAACATTTCTTAATTTAGATAAAACGTTCTTCCACATTGATGGCTAATAGGTAAGGATAGAGTTACCAAAAAAGTTGCAAGGGTATACAAACTTTGACGCGGTCGAAGTTAGCCCCGGCCCTCTGGTTTTTAATTTTTTTCACAGAACAAGAAAATATAATATGTGTAGGAATTTATTTTATTCACTATATTTATTTTGTAGTATTTTAGTTTATTTTAATGTAAAACTATTTATTTGATTATTTTAATTAGATTTAGTTGGAAATTAGTCGTCTTTACAGCTTCGCGTCGTTTCGTCTTTCGTCTTTTTTGCAACCGCTCTCGCTCGTCTCTTCGGTTCGACTGCCCGTCTTTAGCTCAATTCGCCTCGCTCAACAGAGTTGCCAGACCCAATCCCACAACTCGGCCATCCTAGTACGCATTCGCCTCGAATGCATCCTGGTCGTCTATGTCACAGGGAACCCACGGCTTCATATAGGCAGCGCAAGTCGTAGTTCGCCTAGGACCATCGTTGAACAATGTATCTTTGACCACGTCGTATGTATTTTTGGCCTTTACCATGGTAATGCGGTACGGACCTAAATATTTGGGCTTCAGCTTCAAACCTCCTCCAAGTTGGGTTCTTTTTAATAGCTACCAGATCACCGACTTTGTATATGGAAGCAGGTCTGCGACGTAAGTTGTAGGTCTTCTTATTTTCTTCTTGCATACGAAGGATCTGCTGCTTAGCTATATTCCGTAGATCATCTCTGTTGTCGTTAAAAATCTGAATCATCTCATCGTGAATTATTTCTTTCAGCTTAAGGTCGTCTTTTGTGTGCATCTTTGTACCAGTCAGTAGTTCGAACGGCGTTGAATGTGTGCTTCTGCTGTACGTTGAGTTAATCGTTTGTTGCACTTTGCCGACAAACTTATACCATTTGCTAGGGTCTTCTATCGAAATCTTAGACAACACGGATATAATAACAGCGTTAAGGCGTTCGACTTGTCCGTTCGCTTGTGGAAGACCAGTCGTGAAGTTCGATATTTTCTGCCTTACAATAGTCTTTAAACTCCTCAGAAGTAAACGCAGAACCTCTGTCAGAAATAATTTGAACTGGATTTCCAAAAATTAAACTTTGTTGTTGTAGTCTTGTGATTACTTCCTTCGTAGATGTCGTTTTCGTCGGGTACAACCAGCAAAATTTTGTAAAACCATCGATAACTGCAAGAATGTGCTTATACTGCTTGTGAGTTGACTCTAAGGGTTCAAGAAAATCGATGTGGAACGTCTGAAAGGGCAGTTCTTCTTTCGGCAGTGGATGCAGTTCTCCTTCTTTTTTACCAAGCTTTCGATTAAGTGTTATACATGGAATGCAGCATCTTATTTGGTGTTGTATTTTCTCATCTAATTTTGGGATATAATACTCTGTTTCAAACTTGGGGTTAAATATTTGCAAAACAGGTTTCTGTGTTATCAATTCTTTTAGCAAATTAAAAGATTTTATCTGACCCTCGTTGAATCTAAAAATTGCGTCGTTTTTTAAGAGGCTTGGCAATAATCGAAAAATCTGCAATGAACTTGCGAAAATAACCAACCAGGCCAAGAAAACTTTGGAGCTGCTTTTGATTCATCGGCATAGGTAATTTTTTTACCGCTTTGGTCTTTGCGTCTGAGATACATATCTTCTGATTCTTTATAGTATGCCCCAAAAATTCTATTTCTCTCTTCAAAAAGCAACATTTCTTTAAGTTAATGACTAAACCATATTCTTCACATCGCTTCAAAACATTTCTCAGATTGGAGACGGCTTCTTCTTCAGTTTTACCAGGGATTATAATGTCGTCGACGTATGGAATAGCCGTACCAGCACGGGTTAAATCACGAAAAATGGCATTAACGTGTCTCTGAAATACCCCAGGGGAGTTCGTCAATCCAAAAGGAACTTTTAAAAACTGATACTGTCCGTTGTGTGTAACGAATGAGGTGAATCTTCGACTCTCCTTTTCAACATCTACATGGAAAAATCCATTCTTTAAATCGATTGTGCTGAAAACCGTTGCTCCTTGTAGCCGATCCAATTGATCTTCAATCAGAGGTAATGGAAAATGGTCTTTTACTATTACCTTGTTTATTCTTCTATAGTCAATGCACAGACGTGGAAAACGCCATCGCGTTTTTTACTAATACGACCGGACTGCTGAATTCAGACTCGGATTGTTCTATTATTTCGTCTTTCAGCCATTGATCGACTTGGTCATCGATTATGCACCGTTCAGCAAAAGCGAATCTGCGTGGTCTCGAATAAATTGGACTATCGTCTTTTAATACAATACGCATTTCAACAATGTCAATTTCGTCGTTTTCGACCTTTATTCTCATTACCGAACTTAATTCCGTTTCATCATTATATTTCCCGATTTGTACGCCATCACGATTGATTTTTATTTCGGCTTGCTTACAAAAGTCTTCTCCTAAAATCACTTCAACATCTAGGAATTCAGATGATACCACTAAAAAAACCAAATCAAACTGTTCTTGGCTTACGGAGAGCCTTCCCGTAAACGAACCGATAGGTACCACTCTCTTTTTATCTCCGAAACCGTATAGAACTTTATCAACTCTAGCCAGCTTAGGTTTTTTCAAACGATTATAAATTGTTTCGGTTACGATATTATATTTGCTACCAGTATCAAGCAAGGCTATACACTTTTCATTGTTGATTGACACTTCTTTACACATAAACATATGATCAGCTGATATTTTATTAGTATTACGAACGTCTGTGCTATTTTCAGGCTTTTTATTTGGACAGTCTTTTGCTATGTGACCAAAATTATTGCAACCAAAACACTTTCTTCCTTTACTCTTATTGTCACAATTCTCAGATATATGTCCTTTTTGCCCACAGTTATAGCATTTTATACCACTTTCTTTATTTTCGTATTTCATTACACTTTCTTTTTTTGATTTGAACGTTCTTAGACTCACTCTTTTGATTACTCGACTTTTTCCGCATTTTTTCATAACATTTTATTTTCTCTTTAAACTCTTTTAGGTTATTAGCATTGTACAATATTGCTTTGTTCATACTCAAGTCATTAATTCCGTCAATTACATACTGCATAAGAGCACTGTTCTCTATATTACCCCGTGATGCCATCTCTTTCATTTTCAACAAATATTCTTGAACACTTTCACCTTTCTTTATTTTCCGTTCTGACAATTGTTTATGTAACTCCGCGCTATTTATTACTGTTTTAAACTCATTTAAAAGTGATTCTTTCAATGTCGACCAGTTTTTAATTCCGCGTTCACTCAGAATAAACATTTTAGCAAGTCCTTTAATAGCTCTTTTAGCAAAAACAAATTTTTGTAAACTATCCCATTGCATCAAGTCAGCCATGTCTTCGAAATCCTCAATCCATACTTCAACTGATAAAGTTTCATCGCCATGGAAAGGTCGTAAAGAGTCCTCAACGTCCCGAAAACTCAAAGCGAACCTCGGTGGTGGCATGTTGACATTCACTGCATTTTGCGTATCAATATTGTTGGCCACGACTGTAGAGTTTGCCCTATTCGTTTTGTTTCGCATATTTTCGTTTGTTGCAGCTGTTCTAAAATTCGTTTCGTCGCTCACCACTGACAACATTTCGTCTTCGTCTTGCATATTGCCTACATCGCCATCTCTTTCGCACTCATCGTCGTCATCTTCGTTTTGATCATTCTCTGTGTCAAGGTCAGCTAGCAAATTTCCAACTTGCAAATTGCGAAATAAATGGGAAGTTAGATTCGATTTATCATGCGATAAACCCAAAACGTTACAAATAATCACTAGATCGTTATTTGTTAAGTTCTTTTCCACATAAGACACTTTACTTTTATATAAATCGCTGTTGCAATCAAAATCAAACCCTTCAAACTTTCTCAATCTTTGGCGATTTGCACGATCGCCTTCTTCTTCGTAAATAAACTTGTAAAACAATGTAATATTAGATTTCTTTTCAGTTTTCAGTGCCTCTTGCACATTCCCAAAGTCTTCAAGTTTGCTCATAGTTCTTTCTCTTTCGCACACACACTAATATATATGTATATATACGTCGTTTGCCACGTCACCACAGTTATCATCGTATTCAAACACTTTCTCGTCGTTCGTTGAAAATTTTTTACCGTTTATTTGCCGCTTTTTCGTCGTAAGCCGCCACTTTTTCGTCGTAAGCCGCCACTTTTTCGTCGTTTGATGCTAAGTCTTATTCGTTTAGCGGTGTTTTTTTTTTCTCGTCGTTTGATTCCACTGTTACGTCGTTTTGTGTAAGTTTGTCTCTTTCTCACTCACTACTTTTTATTTCTTTATACAAAAGTTGAGTCATGCCTTCTTGTAGGTTGAGTCATGCCTATTTTGTAGGTTGAGCTCCCATATTTGTAGGAATTTATTTTATTCACTATATTTATTTTGTAGTATTTTAGTTTATTTTAATGTAAAACTATTTATTTGATTATTTTAATTAGATTTAGTTGGAAATTAGTCGTCTTTCCAGCTTCGCGTCGTTTCGTCTTTCGTCTTTTTTTGCAACCGCTCTCGCTCGTCTCTACGGTTCGACTGCCCGTCTTTAGCTCAATTCGCCTCGCTCAACAGAGTTGCCAGACCCAATCCCACATATGTGAAACAGAATTTTAATTTTTTTTTCTAAAAGCTTTCTATCGTTTTCATAGAATCTAGTTCCCTGATTTCAAAAGTGTTAAGAAATGTCTTCCAACAACTATGCTCATCTTCGGTCAAGTGTACGCTTTAGCATTACCTTGAGATTCCAAAAGAGATTCTAACATTATCTTTAACTAACAATTTTTTAATCAGGATAAGTGCAACTTAAAATTTTCCTATACATACACTGTAAAAATAAATTAATAAAAACTTCCCTTTGACGAGTCACATTATCATGAGCCACTCAAGATCAAATTACATTTCATCTTTCGATTTATACCAAATATAAACGTTGAACTTGACCTATGTGTCCCATGTGTTGGGCGCCAAAATTTTGTATTGTTCGGGTTCTTAATTTGTAACCGTAGCTCTTCCGTGTGGGATGGGTTTTCGCTGCAGTTTTTGAAACATCTCGCTAAATATAATTTATTATAGAGTCCCTATCAATTATTCACCATTAAAGCAGAAGTCGTTGTTACGATTGGAACTTTGCCGAGCTCTACTACTAGCTCGTTTGTTCCAAGCAGTAAGGTCTGGTCTGCGCCAGAAGGATGTTATGGCTTTCGCATCAACCCTGTAAACTTAAAACATTTGTTGCCAACCGAAAGGCAGAATTACTGGAGTTCATACCACATAGCGCTTGGAGACATGTCAGCACTAAGGAAAATCCTGCGGATTGTGCATCGCGAGGCATGCTAGTGAGTGAGTTAATTAACTTTGATCTATGCTCTATTTTCTCTATACTCAGATACAATGAATAGACCAAAAACTGTCTCAAGCCAGCAGCAGAACTTGAGTTCAGATCCAAAGTCTTGACAACTATTTCCAAGGATATTGAGGATTCCCCATTTGATGTACTACTCGAAAGAATATCATCTTGGAACAGACTGGTTCGAGTGGTCGCATATGTATTCCGCTTTGCCCATCGAATCAAAACAAGCAAGTCTGAATATTCAGGGCCTCTAAAACTCGATTAAATCACCAGAGCAAGGAAGTTTTGCCTACGACCGGCACAAAAATCAATTTAATGATGATAGATAGCTGCTTTTGAGGAAGCAGTCTTTCATCAACTTTTAGCAAACTATCTCCCATCGTTCACGAAGATGGAATTACACGTGTGGGTGGACGTTTGGAAAGGTCGCAATCGCCTACAGATGCCAAGCATCCAGTAGTTTTACCGAAACACCATCGCCTTGTGGAATTTCTGCTGGGACAGGGTCCCAATCTTCTTCCAGGAGTTTCAGAAACGTTTGTAATAATTCGCCAGAAATATTGGATCATTGGCGCATGAAATCTTATTCGATGTATCACACGTGTTTAAACTGTTTTACTCAGCACCATCACACAACACATCAGTTTATGGCCAATTTGCCGGCTGTTCGAGTGCGACAAGCCTTTCCATTTAAGCATACTGGATGCGATAATGCTGGACGTATTTTGCTAAAGGTACGAAAACCTAGGAAGGAAAAGAGCTACATTTCCCTGTTTGTATGTATGGTTACTTCAGCTTCTCATCTGGAGGTGGCCACTGATCTCAGCACAGACACATTCCAAAAAATTCTATTTCTTTCTTCAAAAAACAACATTTCTTGATTGATGACAACCATATTCTTCACATCGCTCTTAGATTGGAGACGACTTCTTCAGTTTTACCAGGGATTATTATATCGTCGACGTACGGGATAGTCGTACCAGCACGGGTTAAATCACGAAAAATGGCATTAACGTGTTTCTGAAATACCCCAGGGGAGTTCGTTAATCCAAAAGGAACTTTTAAAAACTGGTACTGTCCACTGTGTGTTACGAACGAGGTGAATCTTCGACTCTCTTTTTCAACATCCACTTGGAAAATCCATTCTTTAAATCGATTGTACTGAAAACTGTTGCTCCTTGTAGCCGATCCAATTGATCTTCAATCAGAGGTAGCGGTAAATGGTCTTTTACTATTACCTTGCTTATTCTTCAGTAGTCAATGTACAGCTGGAGAGTGCCATCGCGATTTTTCACTAATACGACCGGACTACTACAGACTCGGATTGTTCTATAATTCTTTCAGCCATTCTTTCGACTTGATCATCGATTATGCAGCGTTCAGCAAAAGCGAATCTGCGTGGTCTCGAATAAATTGGACTATTGTCTTTTAAAACAATACGCATTTCAACATTTGTCGCTTTATAGTTTTTGATACGATCTTTCACTTCGAACTTTGTACTTTTCGATGCATTTGTGTAATACGTCCGATGTTGTATCATTCAAGATGTAATATTTTGAGTTTGCAAAAGAAAGACACAAGCAGGTCTTTTCAGTTTGTATAAACAGTTTGTATAAACATATTTATGTATAAATGTATGAATGTATAAATGTATAATGTTTACATAAGAGCATGTATGTATATATGTCGCCGCAGCGAGAGAGTGAGGATGTATCATATTGCATACTGGGCCTGAGTGGCCGCGCATGTTATATTTGCCGACGCAGCAATTCTCCAGCACCATGCACTCATGGGTGGTTATGTTGCTTAAGAGGCAGAGGATTGTTACTAATTGATACAATATATTTGTATACATTGTAAAGTTGTTATTCTAGAACATGCTACATCCCCCCTCTTTAGAAAAATAACGGAATTAAATGGAGTTATTTTGTAATGGGAATTTATTTATGTATTATTGATAAAAAAATGTTTTTTTTTTTTTTTTTGTTTCAATTTGAATATTTCATTTTCTGTTTGATAATATATATTTTGTATATACATATGTATAGTGTCATTAAATGCAGATAAAAATTTTTGTTTTGTTTTATTATTATTTTGTTCATATATATGTGGGAATGGGTCGAGAGACGAGAAGCGGTCGATTGTACTGAACCAGTTCAGAGGTGCATAATTTAAAGTTTATCAACGATATCGATGACAAACCATCGATATCAATTGGAGAAAAGAGTTTTATGGCGTCAAGTTGTGTCGACCGGTTGTGTTCCTCGTGGCTGCTCGAATAAGAAGAGTGTAGTTATGTGGTAATTAAGTGATAAATGTATAAAGAAATAATGTTGAATAAAACTGATTGATTGTGAGAAAAAACGGCCTAGAAATTCGGGAGGAAAAAGTGGGATTGCACTAACAGTCCCACAAATTGGTGTCAGAAGTGGGATTGCACTAACAGTCCCACAAATTGGTGTCAGAAGTGAGATATGTACATTTACATAGTGCATCGAACTTACGTGCAGTTAAAAGATGTTGTTAAATAAAGAACACTAATAATTAAAACAAATCGTTCGAAGCGAAAAATTCATTAAAATTGAGTCGCCAAAGACAGAAAGTTCGAAAAAAATGTACAAAGAGCGGTAAAAAAAAAAAAAAAACCACCCCAATTGATGAATGCTTGTATGTTAGAGAGAGACAGCGAAACGTCCAAGTTCAAGTAAAAGTGAAAAGTGTGGAGGTGCGAACAGTACAGAACCCTGAAGTTTGCGTGGCAAAGAGGCTGAAAACGCAAAGAGATTGACGATCGTTGGAATTTTGCACAAATTTACGTGGCAATGAGGCTGATATAGCGTAATTTTGGTAAATGTGTTGGAGTATCGTCGTGGGAACTATTCACTGAGATGGTAGATTTATGTGGCAAATGGCCTGGAACATAGAATCTATGTGGTGAGCAGCTGTACCTAGAGTGGGAAATTCTTGAGAATTGGCGGCAAGAGAAGCTACAACAATTGGCGGCAAGAGCGAGAAAGCATTAGACGCACAAGTTTGGCGGCGTCAGTGGAAAAATTTGTACAAGGGCGAGACATCGGCATTGGCCTCACGAGCGAGACATCGGCATTGGCGTCACGAGCGAGACATCGGCATTGGCGTCACGAGCGAGACAGTGTTAGTGAGAGCATTCGTGAAAGATCGGCATATCAGCAGAATTGGCGCGAATAAACGGCGTTGGTGAGTCAACACGAGCGAGCGAGAAGGCAACATAGTGGTGAGCCAGATGTTTATGTTAATTAACAGTATGTTAACAGAACGAAAAATGTTATAATTTAAATTGAGTTGATGCAATCATTAAATTAAATCAAGATAAATTTATGTCAAAATTATAAATAATAATTTAAAGATTGGCTTGAATAAAAGTAGAGTAAATTAATGTTGATTCAAAAGTAAAGTAAATAAATTTGGAATTAAAAGAAAAGTAAATGTTAAAAGAGAAATAATTATATTTTGAAATTGCTAAAAGAAGAGAAAATTAAATTACTAACAATAGAGTAAGATTATACTTTTGTAAAATATATTGAAATTTCAGCTGTAACGAGTAAGCTACGACGAATACAAAATGAATAGAGACGAAGTATTAAAATTAAATGTAAATGAGCTCAAAGCAACTGGTAGAAAGCAATCGTTGCAAGATCGTCTTCTCGAACATTTCGGTTTGGTGGCTGACGAAGTCGAGGTTGAATCCGAAAGTGATGATGCGGGATCATTTCAGTCTACGGCACCAACTGTAGTTAGAAATAATTTTACTTTGCGCGACATTGAGGATTCTCTTTCTTCGTTCAATGGGTCAGGTCAACCGTCTATAGAAAATTGGTTACGGGATTTTGAAGATAATGCAGAAGCAGTTCAATGGAACTCTTTACAGAAATTTATCTATGCGAAGCAATTATTAAAAGGTGCAGCAAAAGTTTTTGTGCGTAGTGAGCGAGGAGTGACTGATTGGATATCATTAAAAAGAATTTTGTTAAGCGAGTTCGGCGCAGAAGTATCAGCAATCGAAGTACATAAATTGTTGCGAAATAGACGTAAACGCCCAAATGAAGATTTTCGTGAGTACCTTTATAGTCTGAGGGAAATAGGCAGTTCCATAAATTTAGATGAAGCTAGTCTTATAGAATATTTCATAGAAGGAATACCTGATCAAAAGCTAACAAAAGTAACTTGTATCAGGCAAAGACAGTCATTCAGCTGAAGGAACAGATTACAATTTACGAAAAGGTTTACTTTGGTCACCCTCAAGTGGTAAATAGAAATAGAAATCATAATGAGAAGGATGATAAAAAAGCGGAATTATCTAAACAACCGAGAAAATGCTATAAGTGTGGCGAAGTATCTCATTTGATGAGTGAGTGTCCGAAGATTAAGTGCTTTAAATGCGATCAGATAGGGCATAAAGCATCAGTATGCCCGACACGTAAATTAGATACTAAAAAGGAATACAGTAGGGCTAGTACAATGTCAAAAGAAATCAATGTAAAAGGAAAAGCTATTTTCAAAACAATATCATGTGGAAACGTTGAGCTGTCTGCACTCATAGATACAGGATGTGATCTATGTTTAATAAGAGATGATATTATCAGAAAACTTCATGGTATAGAATTAAACGATGAACGAAACCGTTTATTGGGAGTGTGTAAAAGTGAGTTAAATACTATAGGTAGTTTTAAAGCGCAGGTGACTATTGATGGTCTTCAATGGCCCTTAACGTTCCACGTTTATAGAAAAGAGGATATTGAATACGAAGTAGTGATTGGAAACAACATTTTAGAATTAGCTAATTTGGTTATCACAAAAGGAAATGCTACTTTTAAGCCTAGAGAAGTAGAAGTGATGCCAAACACAGAAGCGAAAGAAACTGTACACAATGAAGAAGTGAAAACTCCGAAGGGTATGTTACAGGAATTTGAGAGTTTGTGTTTATTAGCTGAAGAAGAAAAGAGTGAAATAGATTTGTGCCATTTAACTAAATCGGACGTCAAAGAAGTCAAGCAGCTTTTTCACAATTATGTACCACAGTCTTCAAAGAAGAGTCCAGTCGAAATGAAAATATTATTAAGTGACGAATGCCCAGTATACGAACGGCCAAGGCGTTTATCTTTCGTTGATAAAGGTATCGTGGACTCAACAGTAGAAAAATGGTTAGCCGAGGGTATCATTCAACCAAATACATCAGAATATGCGTCTGCTATAGTTCTTGTTCCAAAAAAGGATGGACGAAAAAGACTTTGCTGTGATTATAGACGTTTGAATGCTAAGATTGTAAGAGAACATTTCCCAATGCCACTTATAGATGATGTAATTGAGAAATTGCAGGGTAATACAGTGTTTACAACCTTGGATCTTGAAAATGGATATTTTCATGTTCCTGTGGAGCCCAACTCAAGGAAGTATACTGCTTTTGTGACACATAGCGGTCAGTTCGAATTTTTGTATGTCCCATTTGGAATTTGGAATTCCCCTCATGTGTTTTCCCGCTACATCTTTGCAACATTTATTGATTTGATTAGAGATGGCACAGTCGTAACATATATGGATGATCTAATTATTCCTTCAAAGGATATTAAAGAAGGAATTTACAAGCTGAAATGTGTGTTAAAGAGGGCATCTGAGTTTGGTTTGCGCATTAAATGGCAGAAGTGTCAGTTCTTAAAAGAAAGTATAGAGTTTTTGGGATACATTGTCGAAAAGGGTTCTATAAGGCCTTCTAAAGCAAAAACACAGGCGGTGAAAAATTACCCAAAACCACAGAATTACAAGAGTGTACAAAGGTTTCTTGGGCTAACTTCATATTTTCGTCGTTTCATAGAGTCTTACGCATTGATAGCGAAACCACTGTCAGACTTGTTAAGAAAAGATGCAACGTTTGTGTTCGGTGACGATCATCAAATCGCATTTGAACAGCTAAAGGCAGCCTTTATTAGCGCACCAGTTTTACGATTGTATAACCCAAAGGCAGTAACTGAAGTACACACTGATGCATCCATGTTTGGTTACGGAGGAGTTCTTCTACAAAAAGATAGCGATGATCAGTTATTCCATCCAGTACAATATCTCAGCCGGAAAACCAAGCCTGCTTTATTTCTTCAAGAATTCAAGTATGAAATTGAACATAGAAGTGGCAGTAAAATGAAGCATGTAGATGCTCTAAGTCATATGTCCTGTTTAATGTTAGAGGATTCAATGCATCACAGACTTAAAATAGCTCAAGCTAGTGATGATTGGATTAGGGCAGTGACAGCTGTTTTAGAGCATCAGACTTATGAAGATTTCTTTATAAAAAACGGTGTTTTGTACAAGGATCCCATTAAGGATTTAATTGTAGTCCCATCACTTATGGAAGAGGAATTAATTAAGATTGCACATAGAAAGGGTCATTTTTCGGCCAAAAGAACTCAAGAGGAAGTTGAGAGAAAGTTTTACATACCGAAGTTGTTCCAAAAGGCCTCTGAGATTGTAAAAAATTGTATCGAATGCATTGTTTCGGAAGGTAAAGCAGGCAAGAAAGAAGGTTTCTTAGCTCCAATAAATAAAGAAGTTAAACCTTTAGGGACTTATCATGTCGACCATGTAGGACCTATGGATCCGACAGCGAAGAGTTATAACTATCTATTTGTAGTTGTCGACGCGTTTTCGAAATTTGTGTGGCTCTATCCAACAAAAAATAGCGCATCAGAAGCGGTAGTAGATAGACTCAGGCGTCAAGCATCAGTTTTTGGAAATCCAGGGCGTATTATATCAGATAGAGGTGCAGCATTTGTCTCCACCAGTTCGGAGATTATTGTAAAGAGCAAAACATTCAGCATTTAATGATAGCTACCGGAGTACCTAGGGGAAATGGTCAAGTTGAACGTATCCATAAGATAATTATTCCTACTGTGAGGAACATTATATAGACAAGAATAATGTCCCCCCACAACAAACAAGCTACAACAAACAATCTACAAAAATACAAACACAGCCAAGACACAAACCAAATACACAGTATAAGAATTGGTCATATAAGAGTGAAATCGGGTGTGAATGAGCAAACGTAGCGAGGCCGGCCGAACATGGCCGATCGAACCCCACGCAACCGCTGGCGATTTCGTACAAGCGGGAAGATGCGTGGGAGGCATAACAAAAAAACAATTATACATGCACAGGCGACGGGCAGCCAAGTCCAACGTGGCTCGATCGAACCGAATGGAACCCCATGCAACCGTTTGGTGATTTCGTACAAGCGGGAAGATGCGTGGGAAGCATAACAAATATGAATATGTTGGCTGTATAAGAGTAAATGAAGCCGGGCTTGAAGACACAATTGCATGTGAAAAGGGGGCATTGGCCTCATTTGACAAATTAAGAGCATGGAGAGGCAAATAAATGCATGCATTCGCATACATATGGGTCACACGTACACTATGCGTGAGGCGGCGAGAGAGAATACCGGTGGCCAATGGGCCGCGCTATGCATACGTCACGCTCAGTACCCAAAAGAATTTCGTGAGCGAGAGAAAACGAAAGTGAGGGCCAAACAAGCCCGAAAGACGGGTGCGGGGAATGCTTGGTACCGAAATGAAACCAAGTGAGGGCTATGCTTATGAAACGGGGAGTAGGGGGGAGAGCAAAGAAATTGTAAAACGAAAATGGTTTGTGGATTTGTGAGGGGAATATGCAAGCCGAAGGGGGAGGGATGAGCCATGGGGAAGCCCTCTATCTAATAGATACGAGATGCACATGAAAGCGTTTTGCGTGGGGAATTAAACAATGTCATATATTAAAGTAATCAAGCTAATTATGTTTAAACATTAATTTAGTTAATACAATTAGCATATATGTATGTAGATGCTAATATTGAGTAAATGTGGGTGAATTTGGGTATGACGAGTGGATCAAAGGGAGCGACGGGCGACGGCAGCGTTGGCAGAGAAAGCAGAGAGAGTCAACGGGATACGGAGGGCGGCCAATAGAAAGGCGACGCCAATGCGAGAAAGTGATGCAAGTCAAGATGTACAAACAAGAAAGACAAGGACAAGGCGTAAATGGGCGCTCAGCCACAAAGAAAGTAGTTATATGCGCCAAGGATTTACGGGACTTTCACCACGCATAGCAACAAATGGATGCGTGGGTGAAAGCAGAGGGCCGATGGAAATGTACCAGCTGTATAGCGGTACCACACCAATGTGTTCCTGAGGCCATGGGATCTGCCTATATAAAGGCAACGGCTGTCAATCAAATCATCAAGTCGACAAGTCGTGATCAAGTAATAAGTAATTAAGGCCTTACGAGTAACCTTAAGAAACTAATCAAGGAAACACAAGAAACAACAGCAAAATTAAGAACTATACAGGCCTTACGAGTAACCTGTACAGCTTCATTCAAGTATAACAAGTCCTTAGACAAGGATACCAAGCACCGTACCCAAGCCAAAGTAAAGTTGAGAGAAACAAAGGAATCTCAACAAATTTAGCGGAAGGGGTGCAGAGGTGTATCGCAAATCAAGCACATTGTACGGATCGAGGCAGTAGCCAGCAACGGCTACAGAAACAAGAGGAAGACACAGACAGGACAACGAGGGACTCAAAGTAACTCACCAACGCTATCCGAGCCCAGCACTACCATCGAGAAACCGTCATATCCAACCAACTCCATTAACGATTTGAATAAACGTAAAATTAACATCGGCACTTGAAATCGAGTGTGTTTTGATTTCACCGGGGCACAAAATAAATTAGTTGTGCCGAACCTAGCCCAAGAGATATTGTAGATATCCCGAAGGACGAAAAAGGATCGTTACAACTGGCGCCCAACGTGCTATACTGGTGAAATTTTAACAAAACAAAAGTGTAAAATTGTAAAGAAAACATTCAAAATGGGGAAAGGATGGATTTACCACATGAAGAAGGAGGATCTGTTACAGACAGGCCAAAGGATCGGGATCGAGATGACCGGTACAGTGGAGGAAATGAGGAAACAGCTAGGCGAATGGGTAGAAAGGAATGAAACGGACCCAGACTGGAAGGAGGAAATAAATAGATTGGAAACAAAGTACGCGAAAAATATAAAAATGAAAACAATAGCAAGCACATCAAAAACATGCGAAAGTGAGGCTGAGGAATTCCAGAAAATAAACATCGCCACACTAGCAATCCCACCATATTTACCACCAAGTGGGGAAGCGAAGGAGCCCTAGATAGCACAGAAACAAAGAGGGACATAAGGAGACAAACGATAGACCCCAAGAAAACGGTACCACAGGCAACAAACAGGACCACTGAATACGCCAAGGTGGCAAAACAAGTGAGGGAATGGACATTCAGGTTCGACGGCAATTCCAGACCACTAGAGTTCATAGAACAGATCGAGTGGTCAGCAGACATGTATGGCATCGAGCTGGACATGATCCCAAGAGCAATGCCAGAACTACTGAAAGACAAAGCACTCAAGTGGTACGTCGCAAACAACAAGCAGTGGCGATCGTGGAAGGAGTTCGTTGAGGGCTTCAAGAAATACTTCCTGCCAAGAGGATTCTTCAACAAATTGGCGGACCAAGTGAAAAATCGCAAACAAAACAGAAACGAGTATTTTAAGGATTATATGATCGACATGCAAACAATGATGAGACCCCTCAAAATACCAGAGTACGAACAATTGGAGGTTATATTAGAAAATTGCACTCCAGATTTGAAGATATTCGTTCGGCCGCACAGAGTCAGAAACCTAGAGGAGCTGATGCAGTTGGCAGATGAACATGAGATGCTTGAACAAGAACGAGCAGATTTCCATCGCCCAAATAATGCTCAAAGAACACACAACAACCAATCAAGCCACAGAGGAGAAAATAATTACGGGCCAGCAGTCACACAGTGCCGGAGATGCCAAGACAACGGCATGGAGAACAACTCAAGACCAAGCCAAGAAAACAAAAACATCCAAGATGGGAAAGTTTTGAACCCAAACCAGGCATGCCGCAGATGCGGAGGAGCTGGACACTGGGCAAGGGAGTGCAACAATCAGAGACTCATTTTCTGTTGGCAGTGTGGAAGGATGGGAAAACGAACAAAAGAATGTTGTTGGACTTCGGGAAACGAAAGGCGGTTCCAGCCTATCAGGGGCGAGCAGGAACCCAGCCAACAAGCTCCTCAGCACTAATAGGCCAACTAATAGAGGAAGAGGATCAATTGTCGGCAATCATCGAAGTAGCAGGAGTCCAGATGAAAGCGACAATTGACTCCGGAGCCACGAGTAGTTTCATCAGCAAGCAGATGTTGGAAACAGTGAGGAATAAGGGAAAATGGGAGAACACACACAAACAGGTATACATGGCAGACGGAAAGGTACGAGACATTGAAGAGCAATGGACAGGATACGTGAGATTTGGGGACAAGGAAATCCACATGCCATTCCTGGTCATGCCAGAAGGAATGGATGCGTTGATACTAGGTTGGAATTTCCTCCGGATTATGAACACAGAGATATCGTGTGGAGGCCACAAAGTGCTAATACCGACAGTCAAGCGAATACAGGGCAGGCTGGTAGAAAGAATATCCATCATGGTCACTCAGAACAGTGACCAACAAGAAATACAAAGTTTCCTAAATCAGGAGTTGAAGGAATTAGGGAAAGTGAAGGGACTGTCAAAAGTGGGGATACATCGCATAACGATGAAGGATGATATCCCAATAAAACAAAGATACTACCCAAAGAATCCAAAAATACAGGGAGAAATCAACACAAAGGTCGATGAACTGTTGACAATGGGATGCATCGAACCATCACAAAGCCCTTATAGCTCACCCATAGTGATGGTGAGAAAGAAACAGACGGGAAAATGGATGGAGATTATGCGTAGATTTTAGACAGATTAACACAAAATCTATAAAAGATGCATACCCAATGCCACGCATCGACTACATCTTAAACCAACTACGTGAAGCGAAATTTATAAGCAGCCTAGACCTGAAGGACGGATACTGGCAGATTCCGTTAGAAGAAAAAAAGCAGACCAATGACGGCATTCACAGTCCCAGGGAAGGGGTTATTCCAATGGAAAGTAATGCCATTCGGTTTACACTCAGCATCAGCAACTTTCCAACGCGCACTGGACCAAGTCATTGGCCCAGAAATGATACCAAACGCATTCGCATACCAAGATGACATTGTGATAGTGAGCAAAACAATCGAAGAACACATGAATCATCTACAAGAAGTGTTCAGGAGATTGAAGGAAGCAAACTTGAGAATTAATGCCGAGAAGTGCCAATTCTTTAGAAAGGAGCTAAAATTTCTAGGCCACTTGGTGACAGAAAACGGTATTGCAACGGACCCCGAAAAGGTGGCCGCAATAGCCCAATTAGAACCACCAACTTGCACAAAGGAATTACGCCAGTACTTAGGAGTGGCATCCTGGTACAGACGGTTCGTACCAGGTTTTGCAGCACTTACACACCCATTGAACGAACTACTAAAGAAGAGAACAAAGTGGCACTGGAGCGAGGAGCATCAGGCAGCATTCGATGCTGTAAAGGAAAGGCTGACGAGTGGCCCAGTATTGGCATGTCCAGACTTCACAAAAACGTTTGTGCTCCAGACGGATGCAAGTAACATGGGATTAGGAGCCATATTGGTACAAAACACTGAGGATGGAGAGAGAGTGCTATCATACCTGTCAAGAGAATTAAACCCAGCGGAAAAGAACTATTCGGCAACAGAAAAGGAATGCCTAGCGATAGTATGGGCAATACGCAAACTAAAACCATACCTTGAAGGATACCGATTTAAAGTGGTAACAGATCACATGGCGTTGAAATGGTTGAATAGCATAGAAAGCCCTACGGGCCGTATAGCCCGATGGGCACTGGAACTGCAACAATACGATTTCGAAATAGCATACAGAAAGGGCAAATTAAACATTGTCGCAGACGCTTTGTCAAGGCAACCAATGGAAGGGTGCAAAAGAATAATAGATAATGGTGCCAGATTAAGACAAGCAAACAATGAGTGTGGGTGGATTCAAGACATAATGGGAAAAATAAAACAACAACCACAGAAATATCCGGATTACATTATAGAAAATAGTCAGGTATACAGGAACATTCCGCACAGAGCAGGCCAAGAAGAAGTGGTAGCTTGGAAACTATGTGTGCCAAAAACACTACTGTAAGTAATGGCCGAAAACCACACGGCAACAACAGCAGGGCATACAGGGAGCAGGCGAACTACTGCCAGGGCTGCAGCAAGATATTACTGGCCAGGAATGCAACGAGATATCAGGACATTTGTAGGAAAGTGTACGATATGCCAACAATATAAACCTAGCCAACAGCAGGCAGCGGGAAAGATGGTTCCGGAAGAACCATGGGCTACAGTATGCGCTGACTTTGTAGGACCGTTGCCAAGATCGAAACACGGAAATTCGATGCTACTAGTAATCATTGACAGGTTTTCGAAATGGACAGAACTGATACCGATGCGGAAGGCAACTGCAGAAAGTCTAGTGAAGGCCTTTCGAGAGAGGATACTATCTCGATTCGGAGCTCCAAAAAGAATGGGGATGCCAACACCAACTGACAGCACCGTACACGCCACAAGAAAATCCAACCGAAAGAGCAAATAGAACAGTAAAAACAATGATTGCTCAGTTTACGGGGGAAAATCAACGCAACTGGGATGAAAGTTGGCCAGAAATAACTCTCGCAGTGAATACAAGCCAATCAGAGGCAACAGGATTCACGCCAGCGTATGTAATACAGGGGCGAGAACCAAGAATGCCGGGTGCACTATACGATAATGTCACGATAGGCATAGGGAAGCAAACGATACCACCAGACGCGAAGGTAAAACAAATGCAAGAGCTGTTCGAACTAATACGGCGAAATCTGGAAACGGCTGCACAGGATCAGGCCCGCCATTACAATCTGAGACGAAGAGAATGGAGACCAGTGATCGGAGCAACGGTATGGGCAAAAGAACACCACCTTTCAAATGCTGCAGAAGGATTCGCAGCAAAGCTGGCACCAAAGTTTGGAGGCCCATATGAAGTGATAGGCTTTGCATCTCCGGTCATATGCAAAATACGGCACAAAGAAACGAAAAAAACCAGACAAGCACACATCAGCCAACTGAAGCAACAAATATGCGAAGAAGCGGATGGCACGAAAAGTGATGAGCAATGAGGATGGACGACTCGAATGACATGGCGGCGAGAAAATCTGCACAGACCGGCCGGCTGGACAGAGAACTCAAAACATGACTTCGAGCTGAAAATCTAAAAACGCATCGCATCAGAAACAAATTATAGCAAAGTTGCAAACCGCATCGCAGAGCACAATGAAGATGTGCGAATATCGTAATGACACATACAAGCATGCGAAAACGAATTTAGAAACTGGTAACGGATACCCGAATATCGTAACGATGCAAACAATATGCAGGCATAATAGAAAAAAAAAACCAGAGATAGAACGATTGGGGACAGCACCAATACATATGCGCTCACACCGCGAAAAGAGAGGGGAAAACGCACCCACACAGGCGCATGATGTTACGCACCCACACATACGCACGATATGACGTATGTAGTGGTGAGTCACCGCAATACACATACACATGCGCATGATACTATGCATATAATGGTGGAGCATCTCGGCGTTTTAAAATATGCCAAGAGAACAAGGGCAAGGAGGAGAAATCCTAAATATCGGTAAATATCAAAGAAATGACCGAAAGGCGAGGTTTCATGCGTGCAAGTGTCAGGATCAGGAAACACTCAAAGTTTATCACTCGGCGAGTAAAGAAAAAAAACACAAAGAAAACATGAACGCATTAAATCAAATTTTGGCCAGGATGAAGGCATAGCTCGACGAGGTGCGGCACCGCGGGCCAATATGGAACGCGGTGACTGGCATATGGTCCGATGAGGAGTCCGACGAGGATGAGCCGGATATGATGGATCCGGTAATCGCCGCCTCATCGGACGAGGAGAACGAGTTGGCGGATGAATCAAGTAGCGGCCGAAGCAGCCCAGCTGAGTATGCACCGTGGGAGCAGAACGAGGCATACGAGCCGCCGGCAAGATTGTGCCGGAAAGGGCCAGGGAAAGGCTGGCAGAGGCAATGAAGTGGCAACAGCAACAAGCCGAGCTAAAAAGGGCCAGGGAAAGGTTGGCAGAGGCTGTGAACCAGCAACAACAACAGCAGCAGCAACAACAGCAACAACAACTGCAGCAGCAACAACAACAGCAGTAGCAACAACAGCAACAACAACAGCAGCAACAACAGCAACAGCAACAACAGCAGCAACAACAACTGCAGCAGCAACAACAACAGCAACAGCAACAGTAGATAGGGAAAGGAGGGTATAATAAGTAGGATAATTAGATGTAAGTAGGAAAAAAAAGATGCGGAACGGGCCAAAAAAAAAAAAAAACAATGAAAAGATGCCCTAATCCGACAACAGTTAAGAAAAGATACTCAGCACAAATACGAGAATGGAAAATATACATACAGAAAACAAACACAAGGTACAAGGGACAGGGGAGGGCAAATCCCTCCCGAAGAAGGGGGAGTGTGAGGAACATTATATAGACAAGAATAATGTCCCCCACAACAAACAAGCTACAACAAACAATCTACAAAAATACAAACACAGCCAAGACACAAACCAAATACACAGTATAAGAATTGGTCATATAAGAGTGAAATCGGGTGTGAATGAGCAAACGTAGCGAGGCCGGCTGTTGGCTGTATAAGAGTAAATGAAGCCGGGCTTGAAGACACAATTGCATGTGAAAAGGGGGCATTGGCCTCATTTGACAAATTAAGAGCCAGTTGGGGCGTTTCAGTTATGATTAATGGAGTTTTTGTGTGCTTTGTTATTTTTGCTTGTTGACACTTATTACATTTTTTTATATATTGAGATATATCTCGTGTCATATTCCTCCAATAGTAATGCCTTTTTATTTTGGCCATAGTTCTTAATATTCCAGTATGACCTCCTTGTATGGGGTCATCGAGGAACGTAAACAGTATTGCTTCATTTTCTTTATCTTTATTTGATAACAGGGTCACCGGCTTGAGTAGCGCTACTCTTAATGATTGTAAAATTTTATTGCCCATATTTTTAAAAGATTCTATTGAGATAGTTTCAAAGATCTTTTCGCTCGGTGCCACTTTGACTTGACTTATGTTGAAGTATACCGGCTTCCTTTTCGAGGCCTTGAAAAAATTGACCTAAGTCGAGAATTCCATTGGTATACATATCGCAAATGTCAATTCTTGCTATAACTTTCTTGCCATGTTTGAATGTGGTTAAAGAATCGGTTATTCGCAAGGTCACTACTTTTTGTACTTCGTCGTTTACAATGACGTCATACACATTGGGCTTAGAAGGATTAAGAGATTGCTTTTGCAACTCTTTTTATATTATTTTCTTTTTCTTTTCCTGCGCAGGAATTTGACTGTTTACTTTGATTTCTGGTAGTGACTCTCAGAATTTTGTGACTGGTTGGTATATTTTGTAAGTCCTGTATAGTTATTCTCGATATATTCCTCTAATTCAAGTCGCATTCTGGTTAGCTTGGAACTTGGGTTTGCCATTGAAAACAAATAAGTTAAGGCTCTGTGGTCTGTTTTGATAGTAAAATGTCTACCATAGATGTATGGTCATAATAATTTAACTGCCGCCGTGTACAGACGTGTTTTTTAATGCACTCCGCTAAAATTGAGTGTAAAAAAAGACCGCGTTTGCAAAAATTTGTGTAGGGCTCTCAGTCGCCCCAGAGACGCCTATTTACAATCATATTGCTATTAGATTGCTCTAATAGCAATAAATACTAAGTTGCAACAACAAAGTGCGTAATTTTTACAAAAGCCATGTCCACCAATTCGGACCCAAGCTCTCTCGATCCCCAACAGCAACAGCTACAAGAACTAATTGTACAACAACAACGTGAGCGTCGACTCTCGGTCCAACGCAACAACGCGTACTTTTCGGTGGTGTCGCCGACCCCACTGAATGCTAACGTAAGCAATAACACCGAAAGTGCCAGCCACTCAGCAATCAAAAGTAACTTACCGTGGAGAGAGCAGTGTGCTTCTCCATCAATAACGATAACTGGGTCACCGATTGCACCGACCAGCACCGTCAGCTCGTTGACAGCAACTACTGCAGCGTCTGCCGAAGTATTGACCTGCCTCAAGCCGTCAACGACAAGTCGCCCTGAGTCAGCCAAAATAGTAAACCCAACGACTTCTGTCCAAACTGGAATGGATAGATATATTAAAATAACTAAGCGGAAGCTAAGCCCGCAAAAGAAAAGTGGCAACACGCCGAAAATAACCAAACCAAATGAACGAGTAGCACCCCTTAGCGGGAATCGTTTTAAAATTCTTGCCGATCAGCAAGATGATCAAGCCGGCGCTGTAGATAAAGTTAAATCGGCTAGACCACCCCCCTTGTACATCCGTGGAGCCAACTGCAGCGCCCTGATTTCGAAGCTAGTAGAAACAGTAGGGGCAAATAACTTTGTTGTAACCCCTCTCAATAGGGGGTAACATTAAAGAAATTAAATGTCAAACCCAAACTGAGGACAATTTCCGCATCATCGAAAAGTACCTCCGTAATGCTAACATCAACTTCTATACCTACCAACTAAAAAAGCAGTAAAGGGCTCCAGGTTGTGTTGAAGGGGATTGAGCCATCGGTCCCTACTCAAGAAATAGCAGACGCGTTGGTCGAAAAAGGGTTTGCGGTCAAATCCGTTGTCAACATCATCAACAGGAACAAAGTCGCACAGCCGCTCTTTAAAATCGAGCTCCAACCAGATGCAAAGCGGTCGAAGCCAAATGAAGTGCACCCAATCTACAACCTACAGCTCCTATTGCACAGAAGAATCACCGTAGAGGAGCCCCATAAGAGACACCAACCACCGCAGCTTAAAAACTGCCAGGAATATAACCACACCTCTAACAACTGCAATCTCAGGTCAGTGTGTGTTGGCTGTGGCGAAAATCATAAAGATGGCATTTGCACCAAGGACAGAAACAATGTCGCACTAAGATTATGCAGTAACTGTGGAGGGAACCACACGGCCAACTACAGAGGATGTCCTGTCTTCAAGGATCTTAAATCTCACCTAAACGGGCGCAAACCCCCAGCTGGACCAAAAATCACCGTCAACGCCTCTAAAACTACACCCGAGGTATTCTTCGCCAAGGCTGTTAGATCATCTAACATGCCTGCTACATACAGTCCTAGTGTATCCTTCGCTAGTGTGCTCCGAACTGGACAGACGGAGCCCGCAAAAGAGACCCCTTCACTTCACCATCTACAGAATCCGCAACCTAGCGCACCAGAGCTTGGCCAGCAAACTCCAAGTGGCTTAGAAGCCCTATTGATCTCACTCAATCAAAACATGACCACTTTTATGACGTTCATGCAAAACTGTATGCAAGAACTGATGCGGAATCAAAACCTGCTTATCCAGAAGCTTATCGAGAATAAATAATGGCTTCCCTACGTCTATGTCTTTGGAATGCTAACGGCATCTCCAAGCACAAAAATGAACTGCAACTATTCCTAGACTCAAGTGAAATCGACGTTTTGCTGATTTCGGAAACACATTTAACATCAAAAAATAATTTTCAAATACCAAAATATACCTTCTATGCAACAAACCATCCAGACGGAAAAGCTCATGGCGGGACTGGTATCCTAATCAAAAACCGTATAAAACACTCGTTCCTCAACAGATTTGAAACACAGCACCTACAAGCAACTGCTATAACCGTCCAAACCAGCTGCGGCAACACTACATTGGTTGCCCTGTACTGCCCACCACGCTTCTCAATCTCTGAAAAGGAATTTACCGATTTCTTTAACACACTCGGAGATCGCTTCATTGCAGCAGGGGACTATAACGCCAAACATACGCACTGGGGATCTCGCCTGGTAACTTAAAGGCAAGCAGTTGTACAACACAATAGTCAACCCTCTCAATAAGATGGATTGCGTCTCACCGGGTAGGCCTACTTATTGGCCCACAGATCCACAGAAAGGGCCTGACTTGATTGATTTCGCAGTAACCAAGAGGATTCCACGTAATCGGATCACTGCGGATACACTGCTAGATCTAACTTCCGATCACTCTCCAGTACTATTCACACTATTAACAAGACCTCAAGTACTTGATCGCCCATATAGGCTTACAAACAACAAAACAAATTGGCTTAAATTTAAAATGTACATGAGTGCCCACATTGACAGTTCGCCGAAACTGAATGCTGCAGAGGACATTGATATGTGCGTCTCTACACTTGAGTCTATGATGGCAGCTGCAGCAAGAGTATCTACTCCACCTGCCTCTTCTTACACTAAACCTGTTGACAGGCCTACGAACCGGCGGATAGAACAATTAGTAACGGAAAAACGACGTCTAAGAAGAGAATGGCAGATTACTCGCTCACCAGCAGCAAAACTTCGCCTAAGGCATGCTAATCGCAACCTCTCCAAGACGTTAAGACAAGAGGAAAGCTGGGCTCAAAGAAAATACATAGAAAAGCTCAGCCCAACCAGCACTAAACATCCTCTGTGGAAAGCCCACCCAACTGTAAGCGCTCCTGCAGAGACAATTTCACCGATAAGGAGTCCAACCGGTGGATGGGCCCGCAGTGACGAAGAGAGGGCATCCGTATTTGCCACACATCTTAAAATGGTTTTCCAGCCAAATCCAACATCAAACTCATCTGTACTTCCCCCTTCGAGCACACTAACGGATAGTGAGTACTCGGAACTCCAATCGGACGAGATTACTGCAGTTATTAAAAACCACATAAAGCCAAAAAAAGCCCCTGGCCCACACCGAAAATGATCCTGGAGCTCCCTATCATTGCCATACAATACATCTGCAAACTGTTCAACGCTATAATAAGAATTGGCTACTTCCCAAGAACATGGAAAAGGTCCACTATCATCATGATTCCTAAAGTGGGAAAAGACAAAACCCAGCCATCATCCTATAGGCCAATTAGTTTGCTGCCATGTCTTTCGAAGCTTTTTGAAAAGGTCCTGCAGATCCGACTAAACTCATTTCTGGCATCGGAGAACACAATCCCTTCACACCAGTTCGGCTTCCGCGAAAAACATGGTACAATTGAACAAGTCAATCGCATAACATCCGAAATACGAACAGCATTCGAACTAAAAGAATACTGTGCGGCTGTCTTTCTCGACGTTGCCCAGGCTTTCGATAGAGTTTGGCTGGAGGGTCTGATGTTCAAAATCCGGCAAAAACTGCCACAGTACACCCACAAACTCATGGAATCTTACCTTTACAATTGGCAATTCGCTGTAAGATGTAATGGCTCCGTCTCTGCTGATTTTGAAATCAAAGCTGGTGTACCGCAAGGCAGTGTACTCGGCCCATTGCTCTACCTACTGTACACTGCAGACTTACCAACGAGTTTAGGACTTACAACGTCCACTTTTGCCGATGACACGGCAATCCTCAGCAGATCCAAATGCCCAATACAAGCCTCTGCAAAATTAGAGGAACACCTCAAGGTGGTAGAGGAATGGCTAGCAACCTGGCGTATCCGGGTCAACGAGCAGAAATGCAAACATGTTACATTTACGCTTAACAGAAGAAACTGTCCAGCTCTAATGCTAAACAACGTACCAGTTCCTCAAGCCGAGGATGTCACTTACCTTGGCATCCACCTAGACAGAAGACTAACTTGGCGCAAGCACATCGAAGCAAAAAAGTCACAGCTTAAACTGAAAGCAAGTAGCCTACATTGGATCATCAATACTCGGTCCCCTCTACGTCTGGAATATAAAGTCCTCCTATACAACTCCGTACTGAAACCCATCTGGACTTACGGAGCCGTACTATGGGGGAAGGCAAGTACCAGCAATGTCGATATTATACAAAGAGCGCAGTCGAAAATTTTAAGATCAATCACGGGGGCCCCGTGGTACATACGGAACGACAACATTCAAAATGATTTAAATATACCTAGCGTAAAATCTGAAATAGGTAGTCAACAACTAAAGTATTCTGCGAAACTGGATGCACACCCAAATGTTCTTGCCAATTCCCTTACGCGAACTAATAATAGAACTCGTCTTAAAAGAAATGACAGACCAACCCAATAACAAGTGATTCGGGCCGCCTGCAATATCCCCAGGATTTATCTTAAGTACTAGATTAAGAAAAATATCTCAAACTTGTTGTTAGGCTCTAATTTAAGAGTGGATTCAACAAATATATATTAAACGTTATAAAAAAAAAAAAAAAAAAAAAAAAAAAGATGTATGGTCTGAAATGCGTGATTGCCCAGTGAATTGCAGCTAACTCTTCAGTTTTACTCTTATTACTCTCACCTTTGGTGAAAGATCTAGACGCGTATGCTACTGGAAGCTGTAGTCCATTTTTGTTTTGCGTGAGGACTGCTCCACATGCACATTTACTTGCGTCTGTGATTATGCAAAATTCTTTGCTAAAATCTGGGTACTGTAACAGAGTTGGGTTCATTAATGCTGATTTTAAATGCTCGAACGCATTTTGACAATCACTAGTCCATAGGAATTTAACATTTTTCTTACATAATCTTGTTATGTGACGAGAATATTCGGCGAAATTTCGTATAAATCTTCGAAAATAATTGCAAAATGCAATGAATCTTCTAGCGCTGTCCGCATCATGTGGGACTGGATAATTTTGAATGACATTATACTTTGTGTCATCAGGCAAGATTCCTTTATCTGTGCATTTATGTCCCTAAAAGGTGACTTCATGCATAAAGAATGAACATTTTTCAGGATGTAACTTTAGGTTGTGTTGCCTACACTTCTCAAAAACATCTGTTAGATTATTGAGCATATATTTTTCGGAACAACCTATGACTATTAAGTCATCCATGTAAAGGAAAGCTTGCGAAGGTTCAAGTCCAGTGAATGCTATAGTCATCATTCTCTGAAACGAATTTGGCGCTTTTTTTAAACCGAATGGTAATCGCGTGAAGCAATATGAGCCATTACATGTGGAAAAGGATGTTATGTTTCGTGACTCTTCTTCGCGTTCAATTTGATGAAAACCTGACATTAGGTCGAGGCATGAAAAATACTTTGCTCTACCTAGTTGATCTAAAATGTCATCAATTCTAGGTAACGGAAATTTATCGGACAACAATTTTTTATTAATTTGACGATAGTCAATTACTAATCGCCATTTTTTATTTTCGGAATTTGGTAATGATTTTTTCGGTACTAATAAAAGTGGGCTATTGTAAGGTGATACAGAGGGCTCGACTATTTCGTTTTTTATAAGCTTTTGGACTTGTTTTTGGATTTCGTCTTTCTGACTATGAGGATTTCTATAATTTTTGATAAATATTGGTTAATCGTCCACCAGTCTTAATTTTTGTTTATAAAAGTTATTTGTTGTTATTGATTCGGTTTCTAGTCCGAATACATCACTATATTTCTTGCACAACTTCGTAAGTTGGCTGTGAAACTGTGGGGGGAAAATTTTTTGATAACGTAGTTAGTACTGCGTTTTCACGCTGTTCTTTATTTGCTTCTATTATTTCGTAGCCGGAAGCGGTTCATATTTCAAACTTGATATGTTTACTATTTGGTCTATGTTTGTAGTGTTTAGCAATCGTATGACTGCCTTTTTGGGGGTTAGTTATGGTATTTGGTAAATAAATACCATTATGAATTTCCTGATTTGGATCAATACACTGTCTTCTTGTGAACTTATTTCGATCTTTCGGACAATTTGGAATCTTGCTGGCAATACTATTGAATTGTTACCAGAACTGTACGATATTGGTACATATATTGGATATTTTAGGTTGTTTGGTCTAATTATTAACCAGTCTTCGGACGGATTGAAATCTAATTGACAGTTGTATTTCCTTATAAAATCGATTCCTAGTATTCCATCACATGGAATAGCGAATTGGTTATTTACGACGTGAAAGTCGTGTGGGATTATATATTTTGAAAATTGGATTTTAACAGAAAAATATGGATTTAGTTACTTCTTTACTGATTCCCTGTATGTTTATAATTTTATTGGTTTGAATATTTTGAAGATTATCGGAATTTCCTTTTACAATAGATATTTCCGCTCCTGTGTCTATTAAGAATACTAACTTTTTTCCCGTTGCCACATTCGTGAAGGTAACAAACTCTTTACTGCTGAGTATCTAAAGGTGCCTGGGAGTTTCCAGAAGCATTCTGTGCTACCATAACATGATTATTGGTATAACCGTTTCGTCGGTTATTTCCTCGGTTACCTCTATTATTCTTGTTGTAACCTCTGTTGTTTCCTCTGTTATTATTATTCCTGTTTTGCTGGGAATTTTGGCCGTTATTGTTATTATTATAGTTATTATAATAACCACGACAATTGCCTCTACCGCGATAATTATATTTGTTATTATAATTACCACGGTTTCTTTGGGCATAATAGATGGCATTATTTTGGAAGCTATCTGTAGATCCCGACTCTACTGAAAGAGTGGACTTTTGGTATGACCTACCATGGCATTTACTGCCACTTTGGTAGTATATTTTACCGCTTCCTCATTTGGAAGACCATCGGACATATATGCGCTTTTAAGGGCGTCAGTCAACTCAGTAATTTCGTTTGTGTATGAAACACAGTTATTGGGATTTCTCTGCAGATTTTTAATTTTTGCAGTTAAAAGGTCTACTGAGTCACCCTTGAAGATTGTTGATAGTCTTTGTATTACTTCATCAATCGTTTTTTTTGAGCTTAGGCTGCTAGCGGCTTGACCTTTTAATTTTGATTCTATTAGTTGGATGGCTACCGCTTCGTGCGGTTCTTTTATGGTGTCAAGAACGCGAAGCGCTCCAATGAAACCTGGTAGACTTTTAATATCACCATCGAAGTATGGTATCAGCTTGGTGGCTGTATTTATGAATTCTACCCTCGTTTGTGTCATTGTGCTTTCTTTTGGAATGGCTGGTTTTTTATGACTTATTATTGATTGATCAGAGCTCACTGATAGTTCCTCTAGACCTATTTCTTCATCAGCCATTGGTTTCGTTACTTCTTCCAGTGATATTGAACTTTCCAAATCAATTGTTTGTTTATATTCAATATTGTATCTTTTAAATACGGACTTTGCCTTTTGTTTGCATTCATCATAGAATGCATCTGCGGCTGTTTTTCGTCCCGCACTTAGTTTACTCTAGTGTTCTCTTAACACTGCTCTGATATTTTTTAAACTCTCTATTATTATTTTCGAGTGTTTGTATATTGTACTTTGGGATGTTTCCCTATTCTGCGAGAGGCATTTACAAGATTTATTAAATTCTTGTGCATGTATTCTAGCTTCTCTTATTATATCATCCCAAGTAATCATATTTTGTTAATAGAAAAAAAATTACACTCTCTTTTTTTTTTTTAATTCCGTAAGAGATCGATTGTCTCTATGGGTTCTTCAAACAGTTTAGAACAGGTAAAATTCTATTTTTTCGCTTTAGGCGATTATATGCTTCTACTATATATCTTTCTATCAAGTGGGCTATCCTTAATTTGAATTTTCTGTTATTCACAATCCAGTATTTAATTTCCTTATATTTTTCCTTATACTTTAACTGGGAATTCTCCCGTTAAATCAAAGTATGCTAATCTTATCTGTACTAGGTTTATCGAACTTTGTGCCGATTTAATATTATCCCTATTAAAAACCTCAAATAAATCCGCTGCAATGTTGGGATTCCTATTTACTATCTTCCTAAAATAATTGTCTAACGTACTCATTTTAATTAACCAATATATATTTTATTCAGCTTAAAAAATTTTTTTTTTTTATTTGGAAATTGATATATATATTTTTTTCTTTTGATAAAAATTTTTTTTAAATGCACTTTTATTACAATTGTTGCATATGTTATTTAGATCTTATCAAGATCATTAGCATGGCTTAAGGCTCTTTTTGTTACACATTTATTGTGTAGTTTGTATGCTTTATATAACACATATGCGCTCATTATTATTACAATTACTAATAAAAGTGCATTTGTTGGTTTTAAATCTACATTCGATGACTCTATTTTATTAATAACGTTAGCAGTGGAGTCCACTGTCTTGGTATCTATTAACCCCATATTGGGTTCATTTAATATGTCATCAAACTAGCTTATTCTATTATCAAACATTCAAATTTTAAAATTGTTTCTCTTTTTTTGTTTTTTGTTTAATTTTTCTTTTTTTACATATATCCCTGCCTAGTTTTGCGTGTGGTTTTCAGGCCACACTCTAATTGGACAGCTTTAATGACGCACAATTGTACCTAGTTTGTTTTACAATTTATAAAAAACCAGAGGGCCGGGGCTAACTTCGACCGCGTCAAAGTTTGTATACCCTTGCAACTTTTTTGGTAACTCCTTACCTATTAGCCATAAATGTGGAAGAACGTTTTATCTAAAAAGGCTTATGTTTGCGAAAGAATGGCCTACAATTATAGGAAACAACGAAGATATTGATCAAAGTCACTGTTTTCCACCGATCGTTCCTATGGGAGCTATACGATATAGTCACCCGTTTTTTATCAAATTCTACACAGTCATTAACAGATATACTAAACTAACAAATGTTTAATTTGAAAGCAATCGCGGTAAAAGTAACGAAGTTATTTACAAAAGTCACTGTTTTCGACCGATCGTTCCTATGGGACCTATATGATATAGTCATCCGATCTTTATCAAATTTGGCACAGTCGTTTATAAGCGTAATAAACTCTCTAATATTATATATTTCACGATAATAACATAGAAAATAACAAAGTTATTGGAAAAATTACTGTTCGTGACTTTGGGGTTTGTATGGGAGCTATATGATATATTGGTCCGATCCGGCTGAATCCGAGATATACTCGATGACTTGATAGCTTGATCTTGACTCGACGACTTGATGATGTCCTGAGTCGCTGCTCGCCTTATAAAGGCATCCTGGGCCTCCAGAATCACTTGGTGTGATACCGCTATACAGCCGGTAACTTTCCATCGGCCCGTCGCTTTCATCCACGCTGATGCCATGCGTGGTGAAAGTCCCGTAATAATTCTTCGCGCAGCCGCAACCACTTTCTTGACTGCTGCGCGCCCATTGACTCTAGTCCCTGTTGCTCTGCTTTGCCCACATAGCGTCTCTGTTGCTATGCAGGCCTCCATCCTTTTCTCTCCAATATTCGCTTTATCCCAGTGGTCGCATATCCTCTCTCTTTGCTAGGCGACGCTGCTTTCTCCAATGTCCTTCTTTGCTCTGTTTGTTTCATTAGTTCGGATTAATTTGTTGCTCTTTTCCATTTTATGGATGTTTTATTTCATCAGAATAATATATTGATTTTCGTTTATTTCGTTTTAATTAATTGAAGTCAAAATTAACTAAATTCGTTCATCTACGTCATCAATATTGTTCACGCCACCGGGTGAACAGCAGTGAGCGGCGAAGAGCAGTGAGGAGTGAGGAGGGTTTTTTGATCCTCGGCATCTACGGTCACACCAGGAGGGGTGACTAGATTTTTCCGATGGGCATCGCCATTTAATCTAATACGAGATTTCAACCCAAACACCCGTTCTTTTCTTGTGATTTGCTTTTGCTTTTTTTCGATCGTAATTTTTTCCAACCCGCATCCATCTCGTGTGTGTCGGGACATATTGTAAAGTATATAGATTAGTTTAAAACGAAGTCCTCGCGCGTTTTAATTACTTACTACACCAGACCTTGAAGACATTGGCACCCGCCAACCATTTGAGGCTTAGTCGGGTCCTTCCGCCCCTCCACAAACATTGGTCCTTCGAGCCGGATATCCTTCCGCTCCTCCAGCTTGCATCGGCGGAATTCCTGATAAGTACAAAAATTTCATTATTCATTTCATTTACATACTACTAAAAGTGTGAGGTTTTCCCGCTTCTCCATAGCGACCTACACACTTTTACATATTGTATGTACATACCTGACCTGTTCCAAGGTTTCATGGTAGTTCCTAATCCTTAGCGTGATTGTCCAACGTTCTCATTTTACATTCCACGATTATCCATTTTTATTTTTTTTTTTTTTCCTCGCACTTGTCCAAATCCACCTTTTTTTTACATATGCATTCACATGTACATATAATTTACACAGCTGATTGCCAAATCCGCGTAAAAGTTTAAAAAAAAAAAAAAAATTATTAAAGTGTTATAAAAACTAGAAAAAATAATAATCAAAGTGTTCACCGCGTTTTCTTATGTGTTGGAATAATTATCTTTAATGCCAAACTTATTTCCGCACGCGCGTATCTACGTACATACATACATCGTCACCTGTTGATGTACGCGCATATGTACATACATATCCATATATGTACATACAATCCCTTCGCACATTTACCACGACACAAAAGGCAAAAAAATATTCTTTTTTTTAATAGCACTTCACGTATGCACCGCGATTTCTTGCGCGTTCGAATTAGGTGCGAAATTAATTTCCTCACGCGCGTCTTTGGATACCGGTGCACTTGCTTACATACGTACATACATACATATGTATATGTTTACATAGTCATACATTGCACATACATATGTACATATCCACAACACATAATACATTTCGGTGTCGCGCATTGATTTAACACAACCCCACATCCAATTAAATTACAATTACTTACGTTTTTTTTGTTGTTGTGAACAACGCGTGTGCATACATATGTATCTATACTCACCTGTGTACTTATGCATGTACGTACACACATAGATCAAAGCATCTGTCCATATGCATTGATCGGTTGTTTTATTTGCGCACAACACTCGCGGTGTGTAAAAGCGTTCTTTTGTTCTTGGTTTTTCCGCACAACCACAAAAAAAAATTATTCACATACATAATTAAACAACAAAATCAAAAACCAAATATATAAACAGCGGCCGACAGCTGTTTTCGGAGTAGTGGTGACACGTGAGTCGAGTCGTGATATCGATAGGCGGCTCAAACGCGCCAAATTTAAATCACATTATTTCCGACTCTCCTTTTTCGCCTAATTATATATCCGCCCATATTTATAAAACAATACATATATATTTTTCCAGCACTATCGTGCCCACATTTATATATCCGTCCATATTTATAAATTATTTATATAATTTTTCCGGCCAACTTTTTGCGCTCATATATATATATCCGCCCATATTTATAAATAAATACATATATATTTTTTCCAGCACTATCGGGTCCATATTTATATATCCGCCCATATTTATAAATGAATACATATATATTTTCCAGAACTATCGGGCCCATATTTATATATCCGTCCATATTTATAAATTATATATATAATTTTTCGGCCAGTATTTTGCGCTCATATATATATCCGCCCATATTTATAAATAAACACATATAAATTTTTTCCAGCACTATCGGGCCCATATTTATATATCCGCTCATATTTAAAACCTATATATATTTTTTTCCGGCCAGTATTTTGCGCTCATATATATATCCGCCCATATTTATAAATAAACACATATAAATTTGTTCCAGCACTATCGGGCCCATATTTATATATCCGTTCATATTTAAAAACTATATATATATTTTTTCCGGCCAGCCTTTTGCGCTCATATATATATCGGCCCATATTTCTAAATAAATACATATATATATATTTTTTCCAGCACTATCGGGCCCATATTTATATCTCCGTCCATATTTATAAATTATATATACAATTTTTTCCGGCCATTATTCTGCGCACACATATATATCCAGATCCAGATTTATATAAAAACGTATTTTCCTTTTATCCTATACATCTTTATTTATATATTTCATCCGTGTTTTGTTTTATACGTACTCCCATCGGTAATTTTCAATCCCCATTCGTGCGTTCGTATATTATTCCGCATCTATCCCCATTAAAGGGGCTTCGTTTCCGAGCCACACGCGAGAAAATTCTCCCGCAATCCTGCGGTGCACAGTGAGGAAGTTCTTGCGTCCCCATACAGTCCACTTCTCACTTCCAAAACAAAAAAAAAGGGACGCGCACAAACGCGGTGTTCGTCGGTAAGGTCGTCCCCTGAGTATGTCCACGGAGCCGTCCAAGACTGCGCCGAAGTCCAACAGTCTTTCGTCTCCCTCTGCAACTCCGGAGAAGGTTCGGCCTCCGACAACTCCGGTGACCGTGAAGCGTACGGATATTTCGCGCAAGTTCTCGTCAGTTCGCAGCCGCAGCGAATCCCCAAGGTCCCGTCCGTCTTCGTCCAGCTTACCTGAGGGTCGCAGATTCTCGGTTAAAGACTCGAGGGAACACAAAGGTCGTTCCAAGCTTTCAACTCAGACCCAGATTCCGCACGTTGTTGTGACGCACTGTTCTGACGCTCCCGTCACCCGATCCGTATCACAACAGCGTAGAGAACACTCCAGAATGTCCCTTTCCGATTTCGTTATAGCGTGCGACGCATTGACTCTGTTTGAAGCTCGCGAGAGTGAAGCTCTAACTTCTGAAGTGCCCTTGTTTTCCATTAAAATGCACTTAGAGCAGCTCAAATCCCTTTGGTCAACTGTCGAGATGGAATACTCCCGTTGTCACAAGGCCTTGACAATCCAAGCCGACGAGGAAAGCTTGGCAAACATAAGCCACATCAAGGCGAAGCACGAATCCGCTTACGCGGCATATGTGCGATGCGGGACGTTGTTCGGAGAACGCATCGAACAGCTCTCGGCACAGATGACGACTCTTAGGCGTCAGCCAACCGCTCCGTCGGGGCCACCGGGGCATAGAGTTCCTCCGTGTGAGGTAGAGACATTTGATGGCGACAGCCTAGCATGGCCCACATTCCGCGATTTGTTCGCCGCCATTTATATCGCCAATCCGTATTTGTCACAAGTGGAGAAGCTCTATCACTTGAACGCCAAGACGCGAGGGGAAGCGAGAACCATCGTGGCTAAGTCCCCCTGACGAATGAGGGTTTCCAGGCCGCGTGGGAGAACCTCACCGCACGGTACGAAAACAGCCGTCTGCTGGTCATGACTCAAGCCAGACAACTCCTTCAGATTCCCGCGGTGGCACAAGAGTCGGGCAAATCCTTGCGAGAGCTGCAGACCGCGTTTCAAGGGTGTCTTACCGCACTTGAGCGTTCGGGTGTTAGTACTGAGAATTGGGATGTCCTACTTATCGCCATCTGCACTAGTAAATTGCCGAAGGCCACAATCCTCCTGTGGGAGCAATCAGTGCCCAATAAGACTGTCGTCTCAACGTGGTCCGATTTGAACCAATTTCTTACCGATCGGTATCGTGTCCTGGATGCCACCGAAGAACATAAGTCGGCCCCAAGTGTCCAAGCCATCCCCATTGGTCCCCGCAAATCCTCTGCAACGATGAAAGTCCAAGCGTTTCCAGCGAAAGCTCAGCTCAAATCGGCGTCTTGCAAGCTGTGCCATCGGGAAAATCACCCAATACGGCTCTGCCCTAGTTTCCTTGATATGCCTGTTCAGAGGCGGCTGGAAACCATTAGACAGCAGGGACTTTGTCTGAACTGTTTTGCCCGCGGTCATCAAGTGAAGGGCTGCTCCAGTGCGCATAATTGCCATACCTGCAAGGAACGTCATCATACGCTGTTGCATCCTAGTGATGTGTCCGTGCCCTCGCCATCCGCTGCGCAAGTCCCACCATCCAGCGCCACAGAGCGCCCGTCCGCGAGCGACCAGCTCACAAATGCTCAAAGTTATTTTGCATCTACCCCAGGCAGAGGCCTTTTAGGCACTGCGATTGTCACTCTGCACCATCGTGGTGTGGATCATCATATTCGGGCGTTGATCGACTCGGGAGCCGATTCAACTTTTCTCTCCGAACGTGTCTTCAGCATGGTCCAGCCCCCTTCTACCCAGTAGACGCCGCGGTTACTGGCATGGGCCAGAGTGATGGAGGCTGCGCCGACAAGGTGTGTCTGCTAATGCTGTCTCCCCCGTGTGACAGATTGAACAAGATTGAGGTCTCCGCCCTGGTCGTATCCAAATTGTCAGGGGCCATTCCAACAGCTCCATTCCTTAATACGGTTCCGACGCAGTGCCTCGATCGCCCCCTGGCTGACCCGTACTACAACAAGCCCGCGCCTATTGACATGATCATCGGTGTAGACCTGTTTCCCCACATCCTCGGAGAACGGATCAAAAAGGATATTGGTGATTTTGTCGGGCTAGAAACCATCTTTGGATGGGTTCTGTGTGGGGCTATCACTCCTGACCCCCCGGTGTCTAGATCCGTTTTCGCGGCACAGACGCGAGTTAGTCCCGAAGCAAAGCTTGATGTACTCCTCACCAAGTTTTGGGAGGTGGAAGACCTTCCCGCAAAGCCGGAAAAGGAGGATGACGCATTCTGCGAGCGGAACTTCCAGGAGACCACCCAAAGGGGAAAGGACGGCCGATATGTTGTGTCCCTACCGTTCAAAGATCCGAATAGCGTGGACTTGGGCCACTCAAGACCGATCGCGCTGGCTCAACTCCTGCGGAATGAAGCACGCCTTCTCAAGGATCCGGTTCTAAAAACGCAGTACGATGCCATTATTCAAGAGTACGAGGAATTGGGTCATATGATTCGGGTGACGCCCGATAGCACCACCACTAAGGTACGCGTGGTATTTAACGCGTCGAGCCCCTCCACACAAGGCATCAGCCTCAACGATGTCTTGCACACCGGTCCTACTCTTCAGGCCGACCTCACGCTTCAGGTACTGAAATGGCGGTTCTTTCAATTCGTTTTCAATGCCGACATAACGCAGATGTATCGACAAATCCGAGTCGATCCCAGGCATACCCCCTTTCAGCGGATCCTCTACCGAGACCGCTGCGGCAATATTCAGGATTACGAGTTACAAACTGTCACGTTTGGGGTTAACTGCGCGCCATTCTTGGCGATCCGAGTCCTTTTACAACTGGCACAAGACGTGCAAACGATGTATCCTCAGGCGAGCGAAATCCTTCGGAACTACATGTATGTTGATGATGTCCTTGCCGGCGCTCACACTGAAGCCGACGCTCGTCTCGCCATACGAGAGCTTCAAGCGGTCCTCCAATCTGCGGGATTCCCGCTTCGGAAGTGGACTTCCAATAAGAAGGAAGTACTTCAAGCCATTCCGAGAGAGCACCTGCTGCGAGAGGACTTTCTCGAGCTGGAAGACGCGAGCACCGCAAAAACCTTGGGTATTCGATGGCAAGCTGCTGAGGACGTCTTCTTCTTCACCACAGCGGACCCCCCCTTGAAGGAGTCGATCTCCAAGAGGCAGGTTCTGTCCCATATCGCTAAGCTCTTCGACCCCGCTGGGTGGCTAGCCCCATTTGTCATCCGAGCGAAGATATTCATGCAGCAAATCTGGCTTACCGAACTGGGCTGGGATGATGTTCTGCCGCCTCTCCTGCTGCAACAATGGCATGAATTCCTGCAGGATTACCCAGGCCTCAGTCGACTCCGCATTCCCCGTTGGCTAAACACCAGCGATAAGCTCTCGTGGGAGCTTCATGGCTTCTGTGACGCGTCACAGAAAGCGTATGGAGCGGCCCTATATGTGCGGGTTCGGTACGGCAATCAAGTAGACGTCCATTTATTAACGGCTAAGACCCGTGTAGCTCCAGTCAAAACAGTCTCGCTGCCTCGGCTAGAGTTGTGCGGAGCGGTTCTGCTAGCCGATCTCTGGGCGTCGATCGTTCCTGAACTTCCAGTCCGACCTGCAACCTCCCAGTTTTGGACCGACTCTACCATCGTGTTGGCTTGGCTCAATAAACCTCCGTGCAGTTGGTCCACCTTCGTGGCCAATCGCGTATCCAGGATCTCCGAAAGCACTAGTGGCCAAAGCTGGTCACATGTGCGCTCCGAGGACAACCCCGCTGATCTGGCGAGCCGTGGAGTCTCCGCGGCCGAGCTATCGGCCAGCAGCCTCTGGTGGCATGGGCCGGACTGGCTCCAGAGAGCCCCCGAGTATTGGCCAACTCCCCATAACGAACTCCCAGACACCCAGCTGGAGCAACGGGTCCAGTGCCACACCACCGCGACCACCCTACTCGAGGACGTCAGCGAACGTTTCTCGAATTATGGTAGGGCTCTACGAGTCATCGCGTACATCCTACGCTTCGCCACCAAGAGGATTTCGACGCCTTCCACGGTTCGCCTCACCAATGACGAACTTCTTTCCGCCGAGCGCGCCTTGATTCGGACCTCTCAGCGGCGGGAATACCTCGCGGAGATACGGGCCCTGGGCGAAGGGCGACCCCTGCCATCATCCAGCACTCTACTCAATCTGAACCCATTTCTCGACCAGCATGGGTTACTCCGCTCCTGCGGACGACTCCGGGCCGCTGAGTCCCTCCGATATGATGAACGTCACCCTATTCTCCTCCCATATAGTACTCATTTCACTCGCCTGCTTGTCGCATTCGCCCACCGCATCACGTTGCATGGCGGCAATCAACTGATGGTGCGGTATTTGCGCACCAAATTCTGGATCCCACGGATAAAGAACATGGTAAAGTCCCACATCAAGGGGTGCAAGGTCTGCATCGTTCATCGTCGACGACTACAGACCCAGATGATGGGTGATCTCCCTCGAGAACGCATCACGTATTCCAGGCCCTTCACCCACACGGGCATTGATTTCGCAGGGCCGTTCGAGATCAAAAATTAAACCGGGCGTGCGTGTCTCATAACTAAGGGTTATGTCTGCGTCTTTGTGTGTTTCAGCACGAAGGCAATCCATCTCGAGGCTACCTCCGACCTCACCACTGAAAGATTTCTGGCAGCCTTCTCTCGGTTTGTCGCACGGAGACAATGCCCACAGCGCATTTACTCCGACAACGGCAAAACCTTCGTAGGGGCCTCAAAGGCGCTCGAAAAAGATTTCCTGAACGCCACCAAGCTTGAAATAATGAAGGCATTCCCCCAGCACATCCTATCCTGGCAGTTCATTCCGCCAAGCGCGCCCCATATGGGAGGACTGTGGGAAGCAGGGGTCAAAAGTTTTAAGACCCTGTTTTACAAGTCCTCGTCCACTGTCAAATACACCTTCGAGGAACTTTCCACTCTCCTGTGTAGGATCGAAGCGTGCCTAAACTCCAGGCCAATCTCTCCCATGAGTGAGGACCCAGAGGATCTACTGGCCCTAAGCCCGGGACATTTCCTGATTGGAGGACCACTCTTAGCCATTGCGGAACCGGAAATTCTGGTCGAGCCTATGTCGCTGATCAACCGATGGCAGCGACTAAAGGCAATCCAGCAGGCTTTCTGCCGCCGCTGGAAGAGTGAGTACCTCAAGGAGCTTCACAAACGGAACAAGTGGAAATCACCGACTCGCAGCATCCAGACCGGCGACCTCGTGATCGTGTCCGAAGATCATCTCCCCTCCAACGAGTGGCGCTTAGGGCGAATTGAGCGCACTCTGCCCGGGGCTGACGGCCTCGTCCGAGTGGCTGATGTCACCACCGCGCGTGGGTCTATCCGAAGACCCGTAGCGAAGCTCATTCTGTTGCAAGACAGCAGGAGTCCTGAGTCTAAAACCTTATCGTGACTCCTAATCCCTCTATGTTTCCTCCGAATGTCCTCGTCTCCGTGCATGTTTCTCGTTCCCGTGCATAGACTAATCCACTCCCCCATACGTGATTTCTTTCGTTACAGTTCATTCAGCTCGCCCTTTCATAGCGACATGGCCCCCACGCGTCTGCCGCACCACCGCAGCAAACGAGCTCCACAGGGCACGAACGTGTACCGATGCCGGGTCTGTCGGGGGGGTTCATGCACTCCGGCAGTGTCAGCGCTTCCTAAACCTCCGAGGGGAAAAGCGGCTTCGGGCGGTGCTCATCAATAAATATTGTCCCAATTGCTTGGCACACGAGCATTCATCCGACGCGTGTCGGACTCGCCATGGTTGCCGACGATGCGGGCAAAGGCACCATACCCTGCTCCACATGGCCGACCAACCGCCGAGACGACGTGCCTCCGCCCGGCGTCGCAGCCGATCACCCCCCTCCGGGCGTGCTGCACCCCCGCTACAACCCCGTTCCCGATCATCGTCCGACCGCTCCGCTTCCCCAGAAGGCGCACCCGAGATTTCGTTATCCTCCCTGCTCCACGCCAGGACGACGACTGTCCTGCCAACCGCAGTCCTCCGGTTGGGCAATGGCTCGAAATCCTTCGAGACCCGCGTCCTTCTTGATGCGTGTGCGGCTGAGAGCCGCATCAATCTCTCCTTTGCCCGGTCCCTGGGGTTAGCTGTGACCAAGGTCGGGGTCGACCAAGCCTGTACGGCCGTCCTCGAGTCGAGGTCCGACAAGACGTTCCGACGGAACGTTATATTCCGGGTCGAAGAGGACTTGCTCATCCGCACTCCCATCCGGGAAGTGGCGGCGCCGGTCCGAGAGAAGTTCGCCACCCTGATCCTGGCCGACCCCTACTTCTATCGGCCGGCGTCGGTATCCGTGGTGCTCGGGGCAGACCTCTATCCTGAGGTCATCCAACCAGGCTGTGTGCCCGGTCATAGCGGTACTCCCGCAGCCCAGAGCACCGTGTTCGGATGGGTCGTCTCCGGCTCCTGTGGGATCTAGGCGCTCCAGGACGTTGCCGTCCCCCATCCTTTATATGTCCAGGGTGGCAATTGCAACATGTTGCAAGGGGGCGGTATGTTCACGCCACCGGGTGAACAGCAGTGAGCGGCGAAGAGCAGTGAGCGGTGAGGAGGGTTTTTTGATCCTCGGCGTCTACGGTCACACCAGGAGGAGTGACTTGATTTTTTCCAATGGGCACCGCCATCACTAAGAATCGAGCCTTTCACCCGAACACCCGTTCTCTTGCATTTTTTACGTTTTGTTAACCACTTTCAACCCGAACCATTTCCGTGTGTGCCGGGTTACCTGTGAATATTATATAAATAATAAAACCTACGTTTATTTAACCGAAGTTTTTCGTGCGTTTTAATTCACCATTCGCTCACCACAAACTGAAGAAATTGGCACCCGCCAACTCCTTGTATTTCATTTGGATCCTTCCGCCCCCCACGAACAGGTCCGTTTTGCCTTTCGGTCACTTTTGTAAATTAGTGCCGGTCCTGTCACGGTCGCCATGTAATACGTCCTATGTTGTATCATTCAAGATGTAATATTTTGAGTTTGCAAAAGAAAGACACAAGCAGGTCTTTTCAGTTTGAGTATGGTTTATTGAATGATTCTTAATTCTATTACAATTGTTTTCTATAGCTAAAACCGCGTAGCTGCGCTGCTGGCAATGCAGGCAGAGGAGCGGTATGCTTATAAACATATTTATGTGTAAATGTATGAATGTATAAATGTATAATGTTTACATAAGAGCATGTATGTATATATGTCGCCGCAGCGAGAGAGTGAGTATGTATCATATTGCATATTGGGCCTGAGTGGCCGCGCGTGTTATATTTGCCGACGCAGCAATTCTCCAGCACCATGCACTCATGGGTGGTTATGTTGCTTAAGAGGCAAATGTACTTGAATGTTGCGGACATAAATATTGTTACTAATTGATACAATATATTTGTATACATTGTAATGTTGTTATTTTAGAACATGCTACATTTGAGTCAATGTTAATTTCGTCGTTTTCGACCTTTATTCTCATTACCGAACTAAATTCCGTTTCATCATTATATTTCCCGACTTGTACTTCATCACGATTGATTATACCATACACCCATAGGGTGAAATGGTATATTAAAGTCGCCAAAATGTATGTAACAGGCAGAAAAAAGCTTCTCCGACCCTATATATATATTCTTGATCAGGATCAACAGCCGAGTCGATCTAGCTATGTCCGTCTGTCCGTCCGTCCGTCCGTCTGTATGAACACGCAGATCTCGGAGGCTATAAGAGCTAGAGCCACCAAATTTGGTATGTATACTCGTGTAGTATGTAAATGTATAGAGTTAATTGGAATTTTGGCCACGCCCCCTTGCGCCCCCCAGGAATCACATAAAACTGTTTTTCTTAAAAAGTATAACAGCTAGAGACATCAGATTTGGTTTGGATACCCGTTTAGTTAGCCCCCTTACGCCAGCAGGAATCACATAAAACTGTTTCTTAAAACGTATAACAGCTAGAGACATCAAATTGGTTTATAAACATTTTGCCACGCCCCCTTTCGCCTGCGGAATTCACATAAAACTGATTTTCTTAAAAACTATGACAGCTACCGACATTAAATTTGGTATGCAGACTAGCTTAATAGACGCGCAGATATTGGCTACTTAAACATTTTGCCACGCCCACTTTCGCCGCAGCAAATTAAACTAAACTGATTTTCTCGAAAACTAACAAAGCTAAAGTCACTTAATTAAGTATGTACACTGGATTAGTACGCGCGCAGAGTACATATATTTTTATGCAGAGTATATATATTTTTATGCAAAATATGCGTATGAACGTATTTTACTAAGCGGTTCACAACGCCAGAATTGGCCGTTGGCTAGTGGCGGCGCTAGAGTGCTTGTGTGTTTATAGAGTGAGCGAGATAGAACATAGTATGAAGCATGTAAAAGCAATAGACATTCATTTGGTTTTCGAAATTTAAAAAAATTTGTTTCACCTGGTGTATGGTATACCCGAGTCGACGAGTCGACTTACTTACTTCATTATACCCTTGCAAAAAGGGTATATTAATAGAACGAAGCATCTCCGACCATACAAAGTATATATATTCTTGATCAGCACGATGAGTCGAGTTCAAATAGCCATGTGCGTCCGTCCGTCCGTCCGTCTGGATCAACGCAAACTCCTCCTAGACCGTAAGAGCTACAGAGGTGAAATTTTGCACGTAGGCTTGTATATACTGCAGGGGTTGTATATCTCGGATTCAGCCGGATCGGACCACTATATCATATAGCTCCCATACAAACCCCAAAGTCACGAACAGTGACTTTTCTCAATAACTTCGTTATTTTCTGCGCTATTATCGTGAAACTTAATATTAGAGAGATTATTACGCCTATAAACTACTGTGCCAAATTTGATAAAGATCGAATGACTATATCATATAGCTCCAATAGGAACGATAGGTCGAAAACAGTGACATTTGTAAATAACTTCGTCCTTTTAACGAAATTGCTTTCAAATTAAGCATATATAATTTAACTGCCGCCGTGTACAGACGTGTTTTTTAATGCACTCCGCGAAAATTGAGTGTAAAAAAAGACCGCGTTTGCAAAAATTTGTGTAGGGCTCTCAGTCGCCTCAGAGACGCCTATTTACAATCATATTGCTATTAGAGTGCTCTAATAGCAATAAATACTAAGTTGCAACAACAAAGTGCGTAATTTTTACAAAAGCCATGTCCACCAATTCGGGCCCAAGCTCTCTCGATCAGCAACAGCTAAAAGAACTAATTGTACAACAACAACGTGAGCGTCGACTCTCGGTCCAACGCAACAACGCGTACTTTACGGTGGTGTCGCCGACCCCACCTAATGCTAACGTAAGCAATAACACCGAAAGTGGCAGCCACTCAGCAATCAAAAGCAACTTACCGTGGAGAGAGCAGTGTGCTTCTCCATCAATAACGATAACTGGGTCACCGATTGCACCGACCAGCACCGTCAGCTCATTGACAGCAACTACTGCAACGTCTGCCGAAGTATTGACCTGCCTCAAGCCGTCAACGACAAGTCGCGCAGAGTCAGCCACAATAGTAAACCCAACGTCTTCTGTCCAAACTGGAATGGATAGATATATAAAAAAAAACTAAGCGAAAGCTAAGCACGCAAAAGAAAATGAAGCAAGTAAGTCGACTCGTCGACTTGGGTATACCATACACCTGGTGAAACAAATATTTCAAATTTCGAAGACCAAATGTATGTCTATTAAATTGTTTTTACATGTCTTATACTATGTGCTATCTCGCTCACTCTACAAACACACGAGCACCCTAGCGCCGCTACTAGCCAACGTCCAATTCTGGCCTTGTGAACCGCGTAGTAAAATACGTTCATACGCATATTTTACATGTTTCTAGTCCGATTTCAATAAAATTTGATAGTTTGGTAGAAATAGATAAGATTAATTATTGTGCCGAATTTGAATGCGATAGTCAAAAAACTACAGGAGGAAATCGGTTTTTTCTTAATTATGGAGGCGGAAGTGGGCGTGGCAAAATGTGAAAATATATATTCTCTGCGCGCATACTAAGCCAGTATACATACTAAATTTGGTGACTTTAACTTTGTTAGTTTTTGATAAAAGTAGTTTTGTTTAATTTACGGGGGCGGAAGTGGGCGTGGCAAAATGTTTAAATAGCCAATATCTGCGCGTCTATTAAGCTAGTCTACATACTAAATTTGATGTCGGTAGCTATCATAGTTTTTAAGGAAATCACTTTTATGTAAATTCCGGGGGCGGAAGGGGGCGTGGCAAAAAGTTTAAACAATTAGTTTCTGCGCGCTAACTAACCGAGCATATAAACCAAATTTAATGTCTCTAGCTATTATACTTTTTAAGAAAAACTGTTTTGTGTGATTCCTGGGGGCGTAAGGGGGCGTGGCAAAAAGTTTGAACAGTTAATTTCTGCGCACTAACTAATCGGGTATACAAACCTAAATTTGATGTCTCTAGCTGTCATACTTTTTAAGAAAAACAGTTTTATGTGATTCCTGGGGGCGTAAGGGGGCGTGGCCGAAATTCCAATTAATGCTGAACATGTGCATACTACACGAGTATACATACCAAATTTGGTGGCTCTAGCTCTTATAGTCTCCGAGATCTGCGTGTTCATACAGACGGACGGACGGACGGACATGGCTAGATCGACTCGGCTATTCATCCTGATCAAGAATATATATACTTTATAGGGTCGGAGAAGCTTCCTTCTGCCTGTTACATACATTTTGGCGACTTTAATATACCATTTCACCCTATGGGTGTATGGTATAAAAAGTGGCAATACGCCGAAAATAACCAAACCAAATGAACAAGTAGCACCCCTTAGCGGGAATCGTTTTAAAATTCTTGCCGATCAGCAAGATGATCAAGCCGGCGCTGTAGATAAAGTCAAATCGGCTAGACCACCCCCTTTATACATCCGAGGAGCCAACTGCAGCGACCTGATTTCGAAGCTAGTAGAAACAGTAGGGGCAAATAACTTTGTTGTAATCACTCTCAATAGGGGTAACATTAAAGAAATTAAATGTCAAACCCAAACTGAGGACAATTTCCGCATCATCGAAAAGTACCTCCGTAATGCTAACATCAACTTCTATACCTACCAACTAAAAAAGCAGTAAAGGGCTCCAGGTTGTGTTGAAGGGGATTGAGCCATCGGTCCCTACTCAAGAAATAGCAGACGCGTTGGTCGAAAAAGGTGTACGTTGTCAACATCATCAACAGGAACAAAGTCGCACAGCCGCTCTTTAAAATCGAGCTCCAACCAGATGCAAAGCGGTCGAAGCCAAATGAAGTGCACCCAATCTACAACCTACAGCTCCTATTGCACAGAAGAATCACAGTAGAGGAGCCCCACCGCAGTGTAAAAACTGCCAGGAATACAACCACACCTCTAACAACTGCAATCTCAGGTCATCATAAAGATGGCATTTGCACCAAGGACAGAAACAATGTCGCACTAAGATTATGCAGTAACTGTGGAGGGAACCACACGGCCAACTACAGAGGATGTCCTGTCTTTAAGGATCTTAAATCTAACCTAAACGGGCGCAATCCCCCAGCTGGACCAAAAGTCACCGTCAACGCCTCTAAAACTACACTGGAGGTATTCTTCGCCAAGGCTGTTAGATCATCTAACATGCCTGCTACATACAGTCCTAGTGTATCCTTCGCTAGTGTGCTCCGAACTGGACAGACGGAGCCCGCAAAAGAGACCCCGTCACTCCACCATCTACAGAATCCGCAACCTATCGCACCAGAGCTTGGCCAGCAAACTCCAAGTGGCTTAGAAGCCCTATTGATCTCACTCAATCAAAACATGACCACTTTTATGACGTTCATGAAAAACTGTATGCACGAACTGATGCGGAATCAAAACCTGCTTATCCAGAAGCTTGTCGAGAATAAATAATGGCTTCCCTACGTCTATGCATTTGGAATGCTAACGGCATCTCCAAGCACAAAAATGAACTGTCACTATTCCTAGACTCAAGTGAAATCGACGTTTTGCTGATTTCGGAAACACATTTAACATCAAAAAATAATTTTCAAATACCAAAATATACCTTCTATGCAACAAACCATCCAGACGGAAAAGGTCATGGCGGGACTGGTATCCTAATCAAAAACCGTATAAAACACTCGTTCCTCAACAGATTTGAAACACAGCACCTACAAACAACTGCTATAACCGTCCAAACCAGCTGCGGCAACACTACATTGGTTGCCCTGTACTGCCCACCAAGCAGTTGTACAACACAATAGTCAACCCTCTCAATAAGATGGATTGCGTCTCACCGGGTAGGCCTACTTATTGGCCCACAGATCCACAGAAAGTGCCTGACTTGATTGATTTCGCAGTAACCAAGAAGATTCCACGTAATCGGATCACTGTGGAAACACTGCTAGATTTAACTTCCGATCACTCTCCAGTGCTATTCACACTATTAACAAGACCTCAAGTACTTGATCGCCCATATAGGCTTACAAACAACAAAACAAATTGGCTTAAATTTAAAATGTACATGAGTGCCCATATTGACTGTTCGCCGAAACTGGTTGCTGCAGAGGATATTGATATGTGCGTCTCTGCACTTGAGTCTATGATGGCAGCTGCAGCAAGAGTATCTACTCCACCTGCCTCTTCTTACACTAAACCTGTTGACAGGCCTACGAACCGGCGGATAGAACAATTAGTAACGGAAAAACGACGTCTAAGAAGAGAATGGCAGATTACTCGCTCACCATCAGCAAAACTTCGCCTAAGGCATGCTAATCGCAACCTCTCCAAGGCGTTAAGACAAGAGGAAAGCTGGGCTCAAAGAAAATACATAGAGAAGCTCAGCCCAATCAGCACCAAACATCCTCTGTGGAAAGCCCACCCATCTTAAAGCGCTCCTACAGAGACAATTTCACCGATAAGGAGTCCAACCGGTGGATGGGCCCGCAGTGACGAAGAGAGGGCATCCGTATTTGCCACACATCTTAAAATGGTTTTCCAGCCAAATCCAACATCAAACTCATCTGTACTTCCCCCTTCGAGCACACTAACGGATAGTGAGTAAAAAGCCACATAAAGCCAAAAAAAGCCCCTGGCCATGACCTAATCACACCGAAAATGATCCTGGAACTCCCTATCATTGCCATACAATACATCTGCAAACTGTTCAACGCTATAATAAGAATTGGCTACTTCCCAAGAATATGGAAAAGATCCACTATCATCATGATTCCTAAAGTGGGAAAGGACAAAACCCAGCCATCATCCTATAGGCCAATTAGTTTGCTGCCATGTCTTTCGAAGCTTTTTGAAAAGGTCCTGCAGATCCGACTAAACTCATTTCTGGCATCGGAGAACACAATCCCTTCACACCAGTTCGGCTTCCGCGAAAAACATGGTACAATTGAACAAGTCAATCGCATAACATCCGAAATACGAACAGCATTCGAACTAAAAGAATACTGAGCGGCTGTCTTTCTCGACGTTGCCCAGGCTTTCGATAGAGTTTGGCTGGAGGGTCTGATGTTCAAAATCCGGCAAAAACTGCCACAGTACACCCACAAACTCATGGAATCTTACCTTTACAATAGGCAATTCGCTGTAAGATGTAATGGCTCCGTCTCGGCTGATTTTGAAATCAAAGCTGGTGTACCGCAAGGCAGTGTACTCGGCCCATTGCTCTACCTACTTTACACTGCAGACTTACCAACGAGTTTAGGACTTACCACGTCCACTCTGAATGATTTTGCTGATTTTGAAATCAAAGCTGGTGTACCGCAAGGCAGTGTACTCGGCCCATTGCTCTACCTACTGTACACTGCAGACTTACCAACGAGTTTAGGACTTACAACGTCCACTTTTGCCGATGACACGGCAATCCTCAGCAGATCCAAGTGCCCAATACAAGCCTCTGCAAAATTAGAACACCTCAAGGTGGTAAGGAATGGCTAGCAACCTGGCGTATCCGGGTCAACGAGCAGAAATGCAAACATGTTACATTTACGCTTAACAGAAGAAACTGTCCAGCTCTAATGCTAGACAACGTACCAGTTCCTCAAGCCGTGGATGTCACTTACCTTGGCATCCACCTAGACAGAAGACTAACTTGGCGCAAGCACATCGAAGCAAAAAAGTCACAGCTTAAACTGAAAGCGAGTAGCCTACATTGGATCATCAATGCTCGGTCCCCTTTACGTCTGGAAATTAAAGTCCTCCTACACAACCGTACTGAAACCCATCTGGACTTACGGAGCCGTACTATGGGGGAAGGCAAGTGCCAGCAATGTCGATATTATACAAAGAGCGCAGTCGAAAATTTTAAGATCAATCACGGGGGGCCCCGTGGTATATACGGAACGACAACATTCAAAATGATCTAAATATACCTAGCGTAAAATCTGAAATAGTTAGTCAACAACTAAAGTATTCTGCGAAACTGGATGCACACCCAAATGTTCTTGCCAATTCCCTTACGCGAACTAATAATAGAACTCGTCTTAAAAGAAATGACAGACCAACCCAATAACAAGTGATTCGGGCCGCCTGCAATATCCCCAGGATTTATCTTAAGTACTAGATTAAGAAAAATATCTCAAACTTGTTGTTAGGCTCTAATTTAAGAGTAGATTCAACAAATATATATTAAAAGTTAAAAAAAAAAAAAAAAAAAAATTGAACATATTATATATCTGTTATTTATATATCTGTTAATGACTGTGCCAAATTTGATCATGATCGGGTGACTATATCATAGCTCCCATAGGAACGATCGGTCGCAAACAGTGACTTTTGTAAATAACTTCGTTACTTTTAACGCGTTTGCTTTCAAATTCAACATTTGTTTGTTTAATATATATGTAGAATTGGAATATTCTTGGTTATTAAATTCAATATTATTTAAGGATGTGATTTCCTTATTTAAACTTTTTTATTATTTATTAACAATGTTTCTTTGTGTTAAGAATACATATATTTATTAATTATTATAATGGCCTTAGCGACAAATTTGGGTGTGCGATGTGATCGAGGCGAGAGTACGATTGCGAGTGCTTTCCGATCGACGCTTCTCCTTTATTTTTATGAGTGAGTCGACCAGATAGGTACGGCCGCTGCGTGTCGTTCTGTCTCGCTCACTCGGTACCAAACGATTGCAATGATTATGCCTGCCTGACACTTCATTTCCTACAATCGGCTGTCCTGACAAGTCATTCGACCCGAATGATCCTAGCCAAGGTTTCATGAACTCAGCCACTGTTGAGGTCTTACAAGGTCCTTCACCGTCGCCAACCTTCTCGACGTCGTATCGACCGTGCCTATTCACCTTCGTAACTTTATATGGTCCTAAGTATTTACCTCTCAACTTTAGACCTGTCCCATACTGCGTACGTTTAATCGCCACTAACTCGTTTAAATTGTATTTTCTTTCACATTTCCTGTTTTTGTCGAACGTTCTTTTCATTTCCTGCTGTATTTCATCGATATTCTTTCGAGCCTCCGCTCTAATCTCATCACGACCACAGTCTAATTCTTCTATTAACGAATCGGTTATCAGCTTTCTCATTTTGGGATCATCAGGACTACGCATCTCTATTCCTAAAATCTTAAAAGGTGTAACTCTTGTACTTCTTGGAGCAGTATTATTAATAAATTGTTGCACACGACCTACATACTTGTACCAGTTTCCCTCATTCTCTTGACTTAACTTTGAAATCATTGGAAATATTATCTTATGCATCCTTTCTACTTGGCCGTTGCCACGGGGTACACCTGTTGCTATCAGTAAATGCTGTATATCCTGTCTGTTACAATATTCCTTAAACGCATTGGACGTGAATGCTGCTCCCCTGTCAGAAATTATTTTCATCGGGTTACCAAAAATTATGGCCTGCCTTTCAAGAGAACTAAGTACTTCCTCGACTCCTGTTCCACGAGTCGGATACAACCATACAAACTTAGAGAACCCATCAACAATAACAAGTATATGATTGTAACGCTTTGTTGTGACCTCCATCGGGCCAACGTGATCAATGTGATATGTCATCAATGGCTGATCTCCTTTACTTATTGGCATCAAATATCCTTCCTTTTTGCCGGTCTTGGCATTAACAATAAGACATTCCACGCAACACTCAACAACACGGACTACCTTCTCTTTTAATTTTGGAATATAATACGATTTTTCTACGATATCCTGAGTCTTTCTAGCTCCAAAATGTCCTTGTTTATGTGCAATCTGTATTATTTCCTTTTCCATCTGCGAGGGAACGACAATAAGTTCTCGATTAGGGTCCTTTAACAATATTTCGTTTTCAATGTAAAAATCTTCATATCCTTTCTGTTGAACTAAGCTCCTAATCAATTTAGTCCAATCATCTGACAACTGTGCTTCCCTTAATTTATGGGTTATAGTGTCAGTTAGCAGAAAACAAGATAAACGGCTCAAGGCATCCACATGCCGCATCTTTGAACCTGAACGATGTTCGATCTGATAATCGAAATCTTGTAGGTACATTGCCCAACGTGCTACACGCAACGGAACCTCTTTCTTTTTCATTGTCATCGTGAACGCATTACAATCTGTGACAATCTTAAATCTCAATCCTAACACATATATACGCCACTTTATTAATGCTCCAATAACCGCTAAAACCTCAAGTTCATACTTCTCTTCGCAAGGTTTAGTTTTCCGACTCATATATTGTACCGGATGGAATAAACCATCTTCTGAATCTTTCTGTAAAAGCGCAGCTCCGAAACCGTGTTTCGAGGCATCAGTGTGAATTTCAGTCTCTAGCTTAGGATTGTATAGCTTTAAAACAGGACCTTTGATCAATGCTAACTTCAATTGCTCAAACGCTACCATTTGCAATTCTTTAAACTCAAACTTGTTGTCCTTTCTCAAAATGTCAGTCAAGGGCTTAGCTGTTACTGCGTATCCTTCGATAAATTTACGGAAATACGATGTTAACCCTAAAAATCGTTGAACTGACTTCTTATCATGTGGGATCGGGAATCTTGAAACGGCATCAGTCTTCTCCTTACTTGGCTTAATACTTCCATTTTCAACTATATAGCCCAAAAAATTTACTTTACTCTGCAGTATCTGACATTTCTCCCAGTTTATTCTCAACCCATTTTCCGCAGCTATCTTCAACACCCTTTTAAGTTTAATTAGACCATCATTCACGCTAACACTTGGTATAATTATATCGTCCATATACACCACTGCATCTCCATTCTTTACTGATTCTCTCATTACTGCCATTATAAATCTGGTAAAAACTGCTGGAGAGTTGGAAATTCCGAATGGTACGTACAGGAATTCATACTGACCATTCTGAGTTACGAATGCAGTGTACTTCTGAGATTTTTCCTCAACAGGAACATGGAAAAACCCGTTTGTTAGATCTAAAGTAGTGTAAACCAACGCACTTTGAAGTTTTCTAATACGGTGTCCATCTGTGGCATAGGAAAATTATCTCGGACCACTTTCTCATTTAGCTTTCTGTAATCGCAGCACAGACGCTTTTTCCCATTCTTCTTTGTTACAAGTACAACAGGCGAAGCATATTCGGAAAAACTTGGCCTTATTATCTTCTCCTCTAACCATTCTTGTACTATACTATCAACGATTTTCTGATCAGACTCTGCTAGACGCCTTGGATGCTGATAAACTGGCAACTCATCCGTTAGTACAATCTTCATTTCTATAGGAGTGTTTGTATTTCTAATAGGTTTGTAACTATTAATCAACTTCTTGACTTCACTACCGATTTCTGCACTGATATGTGACAATTCACTCTTGATTTCCAATTTATTCTGTTCTGCACTGTGCATACACATACCTTCAAATTCCTCAAACAACTCAGCACAAGATTTATTCGCGTTACACAGTGATTCTTTTCTGTTGATGCTCACAAACTTTGTACCTTTCTTGGTAACAACCAAATCGACGTGATCTAATATGGTTCTACCCAAAATTGCCTCATATGCCATGTCTTCATCAGGAACGATATGAAACTCGACTTCCATCTCAATGCCATCTATCTTGACAGTTATGCTAAAACTACCGAAGGTCATCACATGACTTCCACCAATGCCTGTAAGAGTCTTCGAATATCCAGTTAGTGACTTAATTCCGAGTTTAACAAACACGCTTTTACGTATGAGACTCAAATTTGCTCCTGTATCAATTAGACCGTTGAACTTAATCGATTTATAAGTTACTTCTTTCAACTCCAAACCCGAATCAGTAAATTTACCTGATGCTTTTATTAATTTATCATCTACAACATTGGTGCTTTCAACTTTGGTGGTATCTTTATTTTTACATTCAAACGAACGATAACCTGTTTTGCCACATTTAAAACAAGTAAACGTTTTCTTGTTACAGTCTCTCATCATGTGTGAAGGATCACCACACTAAAAACATTTGCGATCATTTTTTGTTGTCGAATTTTTTCTCTCTATTATCTCTACCTTGCTTGTGAACAGATGACTCGAATGTTGTTTTCTTTGACGACTTTCTAGGATCATAGGATTTTAAGTAGGTCTCTATTTGAACTCTTAACGCATCCACTGTTCTCGCCTGATACAATAATGCCTTATTTGCTCTCATGTCTGGTATACCTTCTACGAAATACTCGATTAAACTTTCGTCATCCACATCGATTGGCTTTGCAATTTCCATTAACGAATACAAAAACTCATACAAGTTCTCACCTCTCTTTAACTGTCGATTGCTCAGTCTTCTATGAACTTCTGCTGATGAAACCTTTACTCTAAATTCGTTTTCCAAAGCTACTTTCAGGGACTCCCAACTACAAATATCTCTCTTACTACGTATAAACGATAATGCAGCTCCCTTTAACAATTGTTTAGCATAACTGACTCCACTGTACGGTTAAAGCGCATTCTTCTAGCTCCCTAATCCATTGTACAACATCAATCGAACCTAAACCGCAAAACTCTGAAACGCTTCCCTCCACATCTTTTAGTGTGAACCATGACCTTTGCCCATCTGTGTTCGGGACTTCTCGAATTGTTCTTGCCGAGGCGAAATCTGCCTCCTGCCCGTCATTTTCAATTTCTATTAGATCGTAGTGAGCGAGTAGACGCGTTTGCAACTCTGCTTTAAGGCCTGTAGTCTCTAGCCCTAACTCTCTCAATTTAGTGCGCAACTCCTCAATACGCAACTTTAGAATCTCACCTCGATCCATTTCACTCAATTACAGTTATATTGCTTAACACGATTGGTATATAAATATATAGGTAGTATTAATCAATCAAATTTGTTACGACTTAACAAGATTTACACACTATGTTAATGTAGGTCAAATTGTGTTAGGTTATGGTTTAATTCAGACGATTCTCAGAAATGTGCTCTCTGCAGCTCGCATCAATTTCGTCGATGTTTTTGCCACCGGTCTGGTTTCGCTGTGCAAGCAAAGTAACTCACACTCAAGACAATAATTAAACAGCTCACCCAACTATAGTCGTCCTGCTCTGTGGGGCCACTCAATATCTCTGTAGCAACTGTTCGGTTCGCTCTCTGTTGCCACTCACTCTGTTGTCGCTACACACTCGGCTGTTTTCCACTCGTTCTCGTGATCTCTCTTTGTCTGCTTCCACACCAATTGTCTCAACTTCGTGTCTGCTGCCTTCTCGTTTGGTCTTGTCGGCGTCGTCTGCTTTTGTAACGGTTTCTGTTCTCCGCTTTCTGTTCTCCTTTGGTTTTCCGTTTCCACAGTGAACACTAGTTATCACCAACTTCGTGCTCTCTGTCTGCTCTCTCCGTCTGTCTGCTTCCACAGTGAACACTGGTTATCATCACCTTCGTGCCCTCTGTCTGCTCTCTCCGTCTGTCTGCTTCCACAGTGAACACTAATTTTCATCAACTTCGTGTCCGCTGTCTGCTATCTCCGTCTGTCTGCTTCCACAGTGACCACTAATTATCATCAACTTCGTGTCCGCTGTCTGCTCTCTCCGTCTGTCTGCTTCCACAGTGAACACTGGTTATCATCAACTTCGTGTCCGCTGTCTGCTCTCTCCGTCTGTCTGCTTCCACAGTGAACACTGGTTATCATCAACTTCGTGTCCGCTGTCTGCTCTATCTGTCTGTCTGCTTCCACAGTGAACACTAATTTTCATCAATTTCGTGTCCGCTGTCTGCTTTCTCTTTTCCTCTCGAGTCACCACCCTTCTCGAGCTGCTCTCAACTTCAGCCGCCGACTTTTGCCGAAACGGCGCCAAAATTCTGGGTGACGCTTTTCTTGCGTCGTCCGACCGCTCACCGTCTGACCGTCCACTCGTCGCCTCTCGTACAGTCACGCCAACTTCCACTAGTTTTTGAACTTGTAGTGGTTGCGTCTTTTGAAATTCGTTCGCCAACAACCTTGACTTTGTATATATATTACACGTTAATGCATGCAATTTTAACAATTTTCTGTTCATTTGCGAACTTCACACACACACACACACACGATTTTCACTAATTGTCTTGGGCCAGAAATCTCGGTTGAGCCCCCAGTTTGTAGAATTGGAATATTCTTGGTTATTTAATTCAATATTATTTAAGGATGTGATTTCCTTATTTAAACTTTTTATTATTTATTAACAATGTTTCTTTGTGTTAAGAATACATATATTTATTAATTATTATAATGGTCTTAGCGACAAATTTGGGTGTGCGATGTGATCGAGGCGAGAGTACGATTGCGAGTGCTTTCCGATCGACGCTTCTGCTTTATTTTTATGAGTGAGTCGACCAGATAGGTACGGCCGCTGCGTGTCGTTCTGTCTCGCTCACTCGGTACCAAACGATTATAGCTCCCATAGGAACGATCGGTCGAAAACAGTGACTTTTGTAAATAACTTCGTTACTTTTAACGCGATTGCTTTCAAATTAAACAGTTGTTAATTTAATATATCTGTTAATGATTGTGCCAAATTTGATAAAGATCGGGAGACTATATCATATAGGTCCCAAAGGAACGATCGGTGGAAAACAGTGACTATGATCAATATCTTCGATATTTCCTATGATTGTAGGCCATTCTTTCGCAAACATTAGCCATTAATGGCTAATAGGTAAGGAAAGAGTTACCAAAAAAGTTGCAAGGGTATACAAACTTTGACGCGGTCGAAGTTAGCCCCGGCCCTCTGGTTTTTATTTCAGCTTGCTTACAAAAATCTTCTTCTAAAATCTCTTCATCTTTTCTTGGCTTACGAAAAGCCTTCCCGTAAACGAACCGATAGGTACCACTCTCTTTTTATCTCCGAAATTGAATAGAACTTTAGCATTTTTTCGAACGATTATAAATTGTTTCGGTTACGATATTATATTTGCTACCAGTATCAAGCAAGGCTATACACTTTTCATTGTTGATTGATACTTCTTTACACAGCTGATATTTTAGTAGTTTTTCGAACATCCGTGCTTTTTTAGGCTTTTTGCTATGTGACCAAAATTATTGCAACCAAAACACTTTCTTCCCTTACTCTTATTGTCACATTTTTCAGATATATGTCCTTTGTGCCCACAGTTATAGAATTTTATATCACTTTCTTTATTTTCGTATTTTATTACACTTTCTTATTTGATTTGTGCGTTCTTAGACTCACTTTTTGGATTACTCGACTTTTTTGTTGGTAGCATTGTATAATATTGCTTTGTTCATACTCAAGTCATTAATTTCGTCAATCACATACTGCATAAGAGTACTGTTCTCTATATTACCCTGATGCCATCTCTTTCATTTTCAACAAATATTCATGAACACTTACTTTATTTTCCGTTCTGACAATTGCTTATGTAACTCAGCGCTATTTATAACTGTTTAAACTCATTTAAAAGTAATTCTTTCAATGTCGAACAATTTTTAATTCCGCGTTGGCTCATAATAAACATATTAGCAAGTCCTTTAATAGCTCTTTTAGCAAAAATAAATTTTTGTAAACTATCCCACATCAAGTCAGTTATGTCTTCGAAATCCTCAATCCATATTTTAACTGATAATGTTTCATCGCCATGAAAAGGTCGTAAAGAGTCATCAACGTCCCTAAAATTCAAAGCGAACCTCGGTGGTGGCATGTTGACTGTAGAGTTTGCCCTATTCTTTTTTGTTTCGCAAATTTTGGTTTGTTGCAACTGTTTAAAATTTGTTTCGTCGCTCACTGCGGACAACATTTCGCCTTCGTCTGGCATATTGCCTACATCGCCATCTCTTTCGCACTCATCGTCGTCATCTTCGTTTTGATCATTCTCTGTGTCAAGGTCAGCTAGCAAATTTCCAGCTTGCAAATTGCGAAATAAATGGGAAGTTAGATTCGATTTATCATGCGATAAACCCAAAACGTTAAAAATAATCACTTAATCGTTATTTGTTAAATTCTTTTCCACATTAGACACTTTACTTTTATATAAATCGCTGTTGCAATCAAAATCAAACTCTTCAAACTTTCTTAGTCTTTGGCGATTTGCACGTTCGCCTTCTTCGTATATAAACTTGTGAAACAATGTAACATTAGATTTCTTTTCAGTTTTCAGTGCCTCTTGCACATTCCGAAAGTCTTCAAATTTGCACATAGTTATTTCTCTTATGCACACACACTAATGTTGTACATACATATATGTACATATATGTATATGTATATGTCTATGTATATATACGTCGTTTGCCACGTCACCACAGTTATCGTCGTATTCAAACACTTTCTCGTCGTTCGTTGAAAACTTTTTCGTCGTTTCTTTGCCGCCTTTTTCGTCGTTTCTTTGCCGCTTTTCCGTCGTTGGCCGCCGATTTTTCGTCGTTTGATTCGTTTTCGCGCTATTTTTTCGTCGTTTTATTCCACCGTCGCGTAGTTTTGTGTATGTTTGTCTCTTTATCTCTCACTGATGTTACTTTGCATATTGAATCATGTCTTCTTTGTAGTTTGTAGGTTTGTAGCCTTGTCACTTTGTAGGTTGAGTCATACCTTCTTTGTAGGTTGAGCCATGCCTATTTTGTAGGTTGAGCCCCCCATATTTGTAAGAATTTGTTTTGTTTCAATATATTTTTTCAATATATTTATGTGGGGTTTTATTTACGATATAATTATAGTCTAGGGGGTTTACATAAAAATCCGACTTCTTAGAGATTACACTATGCTTAATGACAATCGACGTTTGGCTCGGCTCGACTTTGGCGTCCGTCTATGACGCTTCGACTTTTCACGCCCGACTTTGCCGATCGAGTTTTAGTGTCCGACTTTGATACACGACTTGTAGCACCCGTCTGTGGTACTCGACTTTTAGTGTCCGGCTTTGACAATCGACTTATAGTACCCGTCTATGGCACTCGACTTGACCTTGTATCCGACTATGATGCAAGACCTTAAAACACGTCCGTCTTGTTCGACACGCGAAAACCAACTCTCTCGTCGTCATCTCTCATTTGTTCGTCATACCTCTTGATCTTTTCTCTTTGATCGTCGTCTCGTCTCTCTACTTCGTGTACAGTCGGATTGATGCACATCGCAAATGCACATCCCACATTTATTTGTAGTATTTTAGTTTATTTGAAGGTAAAACTATTTATTTGATTATTTTAATTAGATTTATTTGGAAATTAGTCGTCTTTACTACTTTGCATCGTTTCGTCTTTCGTCTTTTTTGCAACCGCTCTCGCTCGTCTCTTCGGTTCGGCTGCCCGTCTTTAGCTCAATTCGCCCCGCTCAACAGAGTTGCCAGACCCAATCCCACATTACTGCCCTGTGCAGTCACTGTACTTTTTAATGATGTAATATGCACGTGTTTCAAATATATACATATATAAATATCTGGTTTTCCCAAAGAGGAAAAAAGATATTGTGAGTTAAAAAGCAACGTACTTTATTATTTGAATGAAAACTGAACTGAGTTACAAAAATGTCTTATGGTTATATATAAGCTAAATTTGTGAGCCCTTTAGTGGCGTGATTGATATTGATGCGATTTGATTGGCCCGAATTTAAATGAATTAGCGTTCTCACGCTATTGATTTTGAGGGGGACAATTATTATTGCAAGTGTACAATTGTTTATAAAAACGGATGTTTACTTTATCGTTATGAATTTTAGGGGCGAAAATGTATATGTTATTGGATATTGAAGTTGGATATATGACTCCCCCATCCTAAGGAAAATAGCCGGTCCTCAGGAGGATACATTGGGATATAGCGAGGGGGTTTTCTCAGCTGTATAGATTTTATCATTTATATTTATTTGGTAAGTTCCATGTTACAATTATGTTTGGTTCAATGTAATTAGTTTGAAAATTCATATATGTTTTAGTGTATTTACAAGTGGTTGGGATTTGATTTAAAATGCCAATTATACATTCATTAGTTTCTATTTGTTTTGTATTTTGATTCAACAAAGTGTTGTCAAAATAGTATTTTTCGTATGAACTCTCTGTCAAAATATTTTTATTTTCATCTGGATAAGGAAGTATCTCAAAGATAGGGGTTTTTATTATTTCTCGAGCAATGTTTGAAATGATAAATATCTTGTTTGAATTTGGTTTAAGACAGGAAGTTTTTGTATTCAATAGTTTTTCCGAACTAACATGACTTAAGTGATTATGTTTTAAAAGTTTTGGGTTGAAAATTCCTAGTCTAGTGAGCTTCATGCCCATTTCTATCTCTTCAATGTATTCTGTGAAATGCTCAAAATTAAAGATTAGATCTTCTAATCTTTCTGATTTTTCTTTTTCTTCCCTGAGGTTGTTTATTACTTCTAAACCTTTTTTAACAGTGTCTATTACGTAATTTATTTCGTTTGGTTGTACGCTATTGCTTTCAAGATTATTTATTTTTTCTTCTAATTCATCTTTATCGTTCTGATCAAGAGTACCGAATAGACATTTGTATATTGAACCAATTCCGTTAGTTGGTCCTCGTTTGTTGCGTTTTACAATTTGTATTCCATTAATTCCCCTACTTAGTTTTTCTTTTAAGTATTGAATATGTATTATGTTTTTTGAATTCCAGAGCTTGTTGCATTAAATTTTTATATGTAATGTCTATTAGCGATAAATTCACTTTTAAATAATGATATTTAAAGTTTGTCTGTAATTAATTAATTGTCGTATTTGCTTTTATTAACTTTCTTTTTTCTTCTTGAATTTTGATTTGTAGTGTGTGACTTTTTGTCCTCTATTTCTTTCTTCAAAATGTTTCTCGTCTAAATAATTTATTTCTCCTGTCTTACTAATGGTGCTTGTTTAAATCTAGTATCGATTTCGAAGTCGCGTCTGTTTTCATTTAAATTGTTTGTTTGATATATTTTTTTCGTTTGGGTATTATAGTCGGGGGATCCTGCATAGATAAAAATGTCCGCTGGTGTTCGGTTAGTTGTTTTATGTCTCGTCTTATGGTTGTATACGTAGAGAATTTTTTCAAATTTGATTAATTTATCTTCTATGTCATTTTCACTATTTATAATTCTGAGTTTTCCATTTACTGTTTTTTGGAATCTTTCTACGTCTGAAATGCCGTTTTTACTTGATGTGAATATATTGTTATAATAAAACAGAATGCGTGTGGTTGGTTGTGCAGTTTATTCGCGACTGACTTCTATTTGTCTCTCATCGAGTCATTGTACTCTTTAACGCATCTCCTGAGAGAGTATACAAAGTTACATATATATATTGTTATGTGCGCATTAAGTTTTTGTTAAATCCGTTTATGTTAAAATAAAACGCAACTGTTCTGTTCCATACAACATACAACACCTCCCTTTTTAAAAGAATAACGTAATATTATGTAGTTATTTATTTGTTTTTCTTAAATACTATGTTGTATATTTTTAATTTTAATTTTTTTTTTATAAAAATGTTTTCTTTTTTTTTTTGTAATTAAAAAAAAAATTTTTTATTTTTTCCAATATGTATATACTAGAGAGCTGCATGAATGTCAAAAAAGGCACATTCGAATTAACAACGCTCGAAATGAGTTGAATTGAATTGAATGCGAAACGTCATGAATTTGAGTGAGTGAAAGCGCTCGCGAAAGACTCGGTCGTACGACATTTAACCGACAATAGACGAATTGAATGAGTGCGAATGCCGAAAAATTTTCAACGCCAAATGAATTCATTCGAATGCCAACAACAATTTTTTTGGCTTTGTCATGCTTGAAGCAGAAGAAGAAAAAGGGAAAATGCAAAACAAAATTTTTGTTTTTATATTTATTTTAATATATATGTATGTATACATTATATTCTAATTATAATTAAATTAATGTATGTTAGACTGTTTTCCATTATGCCTGCCACAACTGTCTCCAACGAAATGAACGATGCTCAAAATGTGTGTGCTACAAATAGAATAATTCGAGTGTGTTCGGCATTTCCAAAGTTTTCACTCGGCTTTACGCTTCATTCTATCGAATTCACTCGAGTGAGTGACTTTGGTTATGAGTTCCAGCACACAACAACATTCATTCACATTTAATTCATTGTGTGCGCCTCACTCACTCAATTCAATTCAATTCGAATGAATTCATTTCAGCGTACGTTGTGAGTGAAGCCATGCAGCTCTTTAGTATATACATATATATATTCTTATCTCTTTTTTTTTTTCTTTATTTATTTATCTTTTTTAGTCTATCTTTATGAACTTTTTGCTCCTTATTTTTCTTATTTCTTATAATTATATTGTTATTCTTTTCTATATTAATGACCTCAAATGGTCCTATATAAGAAGATTCTAATTTGTGACCTGTTTCGTTTTTCAAATAAACTTGGTCTCCTATTTCTAGTTTAAAATCTAATACTTTCTTATCGTTTATTTCTTTCTGTTTAATTTTATTTTTTTCTAAAAGTATTCGAGCTCTCTTATACGCGTTTTCTAGTCTAAATTTAACTTCCTTAGAATAATCTTCTATATTATATATAGGTTCTATTTTATCTACTCTATTAAATTGTATTGGTAAGTTATTCTGTCTTCCAAATACTAGTTCATATGGACAATAATTATGAGCTACAGATGGTGTTGTGTTAAAACAATACACGAAATACTGTAACCATACGTCCCAATCAGTTTTATCTACTGAAATATATGAACGAATGTACTCGTTGAATGTCCTATGACTTCTTTCAACGGTACCTAATGTCTGGTGGTGGTGTGCTGTAGATGTTATGTTATCTATTTTTAGATATCTGCACAAGTCAGTTATAATAGAATTTTTGTATTCTGTTCCCATGTCCGTAATGAACGTCTTCATTGGACCGTACTTCAGAATAAAAGATTCGAATATGGCTTTTGCGACAGTTGTTGCACTTTTATTTGCAATAGGAATTGCTACTAAATACTTTGTCAAATCACATATTAAAGTGATTGCGTATTCATTCCCATTTTCCGAACGTGGTAGTGGACCAATTGTGTCTACTATCACCCTGTCGAAAGCATATTGTGGAGTTTCTGTAATTATCATAGGTGATCTCGTGTGTTTCGTCGTTTTTGACGTCAGGCATTTTGGACATTTATTAATGTACTCTTTTACATGTTTCGTCATGTTTTTCTAATAATATTGTCTTTTTATTTTTGTTATCGTTTTATTTATGCCTGTGTGACCTCCTTGAATTGGATCGTCATGAAATGTAGACAATATAGCTTCTTTTTCTTTTTCATTGTATATTTGGGTCACCGGCTTGAGTAGCGCTACTCTTAATGATTTTAAATTCTTGTTGCCCATATGTTTGAAAATATCTATCGAAATTGATTCAAAGATCTTTTCGCTCGGTGCCACTTTTAGTTGGCTGACATTATATACACCGGCTTGCCATTCAAGCCTTTGGAAAAACTGACCTAAGTCTAAAATTCCATTGGAGTATAAATCGCTAACATTTATTCTCGCTATAACTTTTTTTCCATGTTTCAATAAACATTTCGAATCTGTCATTCGCAAGGTCACTACTTTTCGTACCTCGTCATTTGTTATGACTTCGTATACGTTGGGCTTAGAAGCTTTTTCAAGACTTTGCCTTGGCAATTGTTCTTGTTTGTTTTCTGCGCAGAAATTTTGTTGTCTACTTTGGTGCCTGGTAGTGACTTTCAGGACTTTTTATTCATATCAATTAAATCAGTTATTGTAATTCTGGACAGAGCGTCTGCCACGAAATTATCTTTTCCTCTCAGATATTCTACTGTAAAATCGTATTCTTCTAATTCGAGTCGCATGCGAGTTAATTTTGAACTTGGGTTTATCATCGAGAATAAATATGTTAAGGGGCGATGATCAGTTTTTACTGTGAAATGTTTGCCATATATATATGGTCTGAAATGTGTAATTGCCCAATGTATTGCTGCTAGCTCTTGTTCAGTTGTACTTTTATTGCTTTCACCTTTAGTGAATGCTCTTGATGCATATGCAACTGGGAGTTGGAGTCCATTATAGTTTTGAGTTAAAACTGCTCCACATGCGTGCTTGCTTGCATCTGTGATTATACAAAATTCTTTGCTAAAATCTGGGTACTGTAACAAGGTTGGTTTAACAAGTTGTGTTTTTAAATACTGGAATGCCTTTTCACATTCCGCTGTCCATTCGAATGGGACATTCTTTTTGCATAATCTTGTTATATGCCGTGAGTATTCGGCGAAGTTTTTTATGAAACGTCTATAATAATTGCAAAATGCAACGAATCTTCTAGCACTGTCTGCGTCCGTAGGGACTGGATAGTTATTAATAACATCGAATTTTGTATCATCTGGTAAGATTCCTTTGTCGGTGCATCTGTGACCTAAAAATGTCACCTCATGCATGAAAAATGAACATTTTTCTGGATGTAATTTCAATTTGTGTTTTCTACAAAGTGTAAAAACGTCTGTTAGGTTTTTTAAGCATGTGTTGTTCAGAACAACCAATAACGATCAAATCATCCATATAAAGGAATGCTTGTGAAGGCTCTAAACCCGAGAATGCTATTGTCATCATTCTCTGAAATGAATTAGGTGCTATTTTTAGACCAAATGGTAATCTCGTGAAGCGATATGAACCATTGTTTGTTGAAAAAGACGTTATGTTCCTTGAGCTTTCCTCAAGTTCAATTTGGTGGAAACCTGACATTAAGTCAAGGCATGAAAAATATTTAGCTCTACCCAGTTGATCAAGAATATCGTCAATTCTGTGGAGTGGAAATTTATCTGATAGCAGTTTTTTGTTTATTTGGCGATAGTCAATTACTAATCGCCATTTTTTCTCTTTAGAGTCCGGAAGAGATTTCTTTGGGACCAATAAGAGTGGGCTATTGTAAGGTGAAATCGATGGTTCAACAATATTTTGTTCAATTAACTTTTCTACTTGTTTTTTAATTTCTTCGGTTTGGCTATGCGGACATCGATAGTTTTTTACATATACTGGCTCTTCGTCCTTAAGTCTCAATTTTTGTTTATAAAAGTTGTTGGTTGTGATTGGTTCGGTTTCAAGTCCGAACACATCACTATACTCGGTGCATATTTCCATAAGTTGCTTTTTGAACATGATTGGAAAATTTTTCTTTAGTTTACTAATAACAGACTCTGTTCTATTGTTATTTGAAGTTTGAACCACATCGTATTTTGAGAGCGGTTCGAATTTTATTTTATTAATGCCTACTAGTTGGCATTTATCTGTCGTATTTAAAAATCGGACAAAAGTATTTTTGGTTTGGGCAATAGTGTTTGCAATATAAACACCATGCTTGATTTCTTGATTTGGGATGAAAATGCTTTCTTCTTCTGAAGACAAATCTATTTTGCGTATCACTTGGGATCTCGCTGGCAGAAGTGTTGAATTATTACCAGAACTAAATGTTATCGGTACATTAATGGGATACGTTAGGTTTGAAGGTCTGATTATAAACCAATCCTCCGAAGTATTATAATCTAATTGGCAATTAAAAGTCTTTATAAAATCTAGTCCTATTATTCCATCGCAAGGGATTGCAAAATCTGAATGTAGTAAATGAAATTTATATGGAATAATGTATTTCCCTGTTTGTAATTCAATTGAGGCTAGTCCTTTGGAGTTAATTACTCCTTCACCTATGCCTCGAATGTCTATGATTTTATTGAATTGTATGTCATGAAAGACATCGGAATTTTCTTTTATAATTGAAATATCTGCACCTGTATCAATTAGGAATGTAATGATTTTATTTGTCTGAACATTTGTAAATGATACAAAATTATTGAGACTTAAGTTTACAGTATATATTTTACTTTTTAATTTCGAGTATCTGGAGGTGTCTGCGAGTTTCCCGAAGCATCTTGGGCTACTCGGACATAACTGTTTTCGGTATTGCTATTGTATCTGTTTTGGCTGTTACCTCGGTAGTAATTATTTCTACCTCGGCCATTACCTCGACCACCTCTATTGTTGTTTCTGTTATTGTAATTGTTATAGTTGGAGTTGTAGTTTCCGCGGCCATTGCCTCTACCTCTTTGGTAATGGTTACTACCTCCTCTATTATTGCGGCCTCGTTGAAATAATACTGTATTTGCACTTCCAGTCATTTCCGTGCTGCAATGGATATATTTACCCATTACATCATTGAAAGTTACAAAGTTTCCAGCTTCTAATATTACTTTGAGCTTTTCGTGCTCGCAATTTTTAATCATTGCAGAAACAGACTCGCTTGTAGAGAATTTTTCCGCATTGATTGGGTCTAATCCGTTATCAATAAAGGCTGCCTCCAGTTGCTTCCGCAAATTATCCATTTCGGTTGCATACTGGGAAGCAGTTTTGCCTTTTTGTTTTATGTTCATTAGTTTTGCCTTTAAAACGTCAGGAGATTCTCCTTTTACATTTTCTTTGAGCTTATTTATTATCCCTGCAATAGTGGTTTCATTTTCTACTTTATAGAGGATTGTGCCGGTTATTTTTGATTTTATAACCTCAACTGCTATATCCTCTTGGTCTCCCTTAGTTCTTTCCACAATGCGTAATGCAGTTAGGAATCTGTTTAATAATAACTTTTTACCATCAAATTCAGGAACTGAAGTGGAAACCTGTCTAACATATTGCCTGTCTAATTCCACTTGGTTAGCCATTGTACTTTCTTCAAGTGTTTCGATGTCACTATCGATATCACTTTCAGTATCAATAATTGGTTTGGACTCGTCCAAATCCGCTAATTGGCTTTCGTCAAATTCAGCTGGCTGACTTTGATCTTCTGGAATTACTATTACAATATTTCGTCTAGTACTAATGTTGTTCAATCTTATTTTCAATGATTTTATCAGTTTTTCACACTGATGCCTATGCTCTTTTGCTAATTTCTCATTAACTTTGTTTACTATTGATAATATGTTATTATACTGTGTTATCAGTATTTGAGCATGGTTTATCAAAGTTTCCGGTCTTATGACTTTATCTGAGTTAATACATTTAAAAGATTTTTCAAATTTATCTTTATGATCATTAATCTTTCGTGCTATCGTACTCCACTCCATATTTTGTCTACAACATTCAGCGGTGCAATCGTACCAAAATTATTGTTGTAGAACCAAGTATGTCATGGTTTTCTTCTACTGTTTTTACCATTACACATGGTAATGTACTCATTACTATGCCCTTTTCTATTTTGTTGTTACATATTATTAATGGGCTTGCTGCACAATTAAAAGTATCTATATTTTCGTCTTCGAAATCACCAATTTTTATAACTTCGTAATATTTACTCAATATTATCAAAGAATTTATTCTAAAGTTGGGTTCTCTATTATACACTTTTCTACTATGTCTATCGTCTTAAACAACATCTAGGTTATCGGCCCTACTGGAATATTTTTTCTTAAGGCACTTATTGTGCATCTTATATAGTTTTGTTAAAACGTTTGTTAATAAAAGAATAACAATTATTACAAGCATTAAGGTTATGATTTTCAAATCAACCGAGACAGTTTCGACATTATTTATGACATTCGCGGTTGAATCCGCTACTTTAGATTCATGATCTAACATATTGTCAACTTTTTCTATGTTACTGTCTTTTGGAATCGCATTAGGGTGCATATAGAAAAAAAAAAAAAAAAAAATACTAACTAAAGAATATATATATATATAAAAAAAAATTTTTTTTTATTTTTCATTTAAAGTTTTGTTTTTTTTTTTTTAATTATTTTTCTTGAAACTATTTTTCTAACGCTGCTGAGTTTTATTCTCAGCGCCAGAGACATGGAAAAGTTATTGTTGTGTTAGTTACACACGATTGGCTGACATTTTTTATTTAAACAATTAATTGTCCAATCGTGTGTTTTTAGTAGAAAGCCTAATAGTGGTTAGTAGGCGCAACCTGCACTTTCGTGCCTCAGTTTGCTTATTAGATTTTAAGTCTATGGCAAGTTAGGGCTTGCGCATTACTGCGGCCCGCTTGCGTTTCTGCGCTCTTTGGCGCAGTTCAATTTTGATGTCCTCAATACGCTCTATGCAGCGTTGTCGGTCTTCTTCGTTGGTGCTGGCCTTTAGCAAATCCTGCTGCAGTCTTTTCTGGGTGAGCAGGCGTCTCACCTCACCGCCTCGTTTCGTCTTCTTGGGGATTCTCTTCTGTTGCCGGGCCCTGTACTCCTCTATTGTTAGTGGCCGTGGTCCATCGAATGGATTTGCCTGCAAAGCCTCTTGCAACGTCGGCAAATCCCTTTGTTCGTTAGGAACAGCGGTCTTGAAGGAGGGTTCCGTGGACATCAGTATCTTGTTGTTGATTTAATTGGTTTTATATTAATGTTTCAAATTATTATTTTTTTATTATTGTTTTTAAATTCCAATTAATTTCTTTTTTTTTTTTTTTGTAAATAATTGGAGAAACGTATGTGTGTTATGGGAGTGCACCTTGGAGCAGCACCCAAGAGTTGATAGTAGAAAAATCACATGAATTCCAGCATCTAGATTAATTTTTCTTTTTGTTTTGTTTCATTCATCATAGCGCGCACAGTGGTTCGCAATTAATTCAAAATACATTTCACAATTTGCACAAATTATTTTCGTGTTTTTTGGTTTATGTTGAAATGTTAATTAATTTATTTCTTTTTTTTTCACATGTCACGGTCGCCATGTTATGTGCGCATTAAGTTTTTGTTAAATCCGTTTATGTTAAAATAAAACGCAACTGTTCTGTTCGAGCCGTCATCCAGAATTGTCTGGACAGTTTATTCATATGCTAGTTTTAGCCTATACATCTTATATGTATTGAATACATTCTGCCGCTTAGGGCGCTGGCAGAGAGAGGGAGAGTGTGTTGCAGTATATATGTTTGTATGTGTTAGCATATATGTACAGAGGGTACATAGTCAAAAGTGCTTACGCTAGCGATCCCACGCTCAGCGGCAAGTCCGCATAAGTGGCGGATCATATTATTATTATGAATGGTTGCATAAACATAGCAACAAAGTGTTGGTATGTTACTCTTACTTTAATGTTGAGCATATGACCACTTGTTATATTGTATACTCTACAATACTGTGGGCATATGCTCATTTGGCATACAACATACAACAATATTCATATGTGTATGATCATGCATGCATTAAGCTGAAAGAGAATTTTTTCAACACCCTTCCTCAATGCAAGTATGTCCACAAATTTATCTTATACTTAACAAATTCGTAAACTCTACATGCTTCTTATTCGCAAGATTCTTGGTTAGAATATCAGCTATCATTTCATTAGTAGACTTATACTTTAAAATAAAAATCTGACCATCATTAACTACTTGTCTAACAAAATGATATCTAATGTCCACGTGCTTCGTCTTTGAATGGTGTACCGAGTTCTTAGCCAATTGCTGCGCGCTGAGGTTATCGCCATACAAAACGGTAGATGTATCTTCCTCTCCGCAACCAATCTCGATGATTAATCGACGCACGCTGTTGATAACGCTGCTAAGAGCAACACTCCGCTGCTTCTCCGATTTCCATGATATCGGTCCGCCAGCCAGAAAATATACATATCCTGTATAAGACTTGCGATCAATCCTATCGCCTGCCCAATCTGCGTCCACGAAACCAGTAAACGCCGCATCCGACTGCTTGTAATGAATCTTGAAGCCAACTGTCGAAGCCAAATATCTTAAAACATGCTTTATGGCTGCAAGGTGTTCATTATGGGGGTCCTTGTTACGTTGAGCCAACTTCGATACTGAGTGGAGAATATCTGGTCTAGTAGTCAACGCAAGCCACATTAGCTCGCCTATCATTGACTGATAAAGAGTTGCATCAACCCTTTTACACTCCATTTTATCGCAGGCTACCTGATACCCTGCTTCTAACGGTGTTGCAGCTGGTCTGCACTGAGCATAGCCATAACGCTCCAGTAGATCCTTGATGTACTGTGAATGACCCAATGATATTTCGCCAAGTTCGCCAACACGGTGAACCTCCATGCCAAGGAACAAACGCACAGGTCCTGTCAAGATCCGATTTCTCCTGGCATCCTATAAGAAGATCGTCTACATAGACAAGGATTAGAGATAGATTACCTTTCGCTTGCTGTTTGTATAGACTTTGTTCATTGTCGCAAGGTATGAAACCATTAGCTCGCAAAGCAATATCGAGTTTGGAGTTCCATTCCCTCCATATAATGCCTTCTTTAACAGAAGTACCTTGCTTTTGTCTTCAGTTGCGTATTCTTCGGGCTGCCTCATGTATACGGTATCGCCCAAATCACTGTGCCGTGCATACATCCATCTGGTGTAGATACAATTTTAACTGAGCTGCTAGGGTCAAGATGAAGCGAACACTCTCCAAGCGACTTACAGGCGAGTATGTTTCATTCACTCCTTTTGCTACTAGTTTCGCCTTAAAACGCTCGACTTTTCCCTTTTCATCACGCTTTACACTGTAGACCCACTTGCAGCCAATAGACATCAAGGAGTCATACTCCTTTTGCATAGCCTCACGCCAATGCGAAGCGAACGGTCTACTAAGCGCCTCATCATAGGTCTCTGGTATGACCACCTCACTTGTAATACTGCTTCTTTGGTCTGCCAGGCCCTCCAGTTCGAATCAGCTTCGGCCTACCGGGTCCAACACGTTGTTCAACCACAGGTTCTGCCACTTCTTGTTCAACTGCCATGTCGAAATCTTCGCTACTGCTGCCCTTCTCGCTGACCTCTGCATCAGACTCGTCTGTACTGCTCAAGTGATCTGCTGCATCAACAGATCCTGAATCCTGATCATCCGTATATGGAAAATCAAACTTGACGATATCACCATTCGAATCGCCATTGCTGAAACGCTTGTCGAACAAAACGTCTCGCTTCTCAATAACTTGCCTGGTTTCGGCGTCGTACAACCGATACCCTTTTGCATTTCGAGAATAACCAACCATTCGGTATTCTTTGCACTTTGGATCAAACTTGCCCTTATGATGTCCTTTGTCCAGTGCCACTGCAATAGACCCAAAAACTTTTAAATGACTTATTGATGGTTTCTTACCATTCCATACCTTTTCGCATTTCGAGAATAACCAACCATTCGGTATTCTTTGCACTTTGGATCAAACTTGCCCGTATGATGTCCTTTGTCCAGTGCCACTGCAATAGACCCAAAAACTTTTAAATGACTTATTGATGGTTTCTTACCATTCCATGCTCCTATTGGAGTCCAGGGCTCGAGTTGGTGACCTATTTCGCAGATAAGCAGCTGTATAAACTGCCTCAGCCCAAAGAGATTCATGTAGACCAGACTGGATGAGCAAGTATCTTGACATCTTCACAAGGAGGGAGGACATGCCAACTGACACCCGCATAGTGGAATTCGCGGACGACATCGCCATCGTCATTGTGGCCAAGGATATCCAGCAGGCGGAAGAAAACACCAATGCAGCAGTGTTCAGGATTCTGGAATGGATGGAGGCAAACTCACTATCCATAGCCGCACACAAAACCGAGGCCGTGGTCATAAGCAGCAGGAAAAAAAGTGGAAACAGGCAGGATCGAAGTCGCCGGATGCTCTATAACATCAAAGCCTGTCATGATGGACATTCAAAGCCCACCTGCAGTATACCGCAGATAAAGCTGCGAAGGCCACGTCAGCTATAACTCGGCTTCTGGCTAACGTCGGCGGCCCCAAGCAAAGGAGCAGATGGCTCATCTCGACGGTGGTAAGGTCCATCATCCTATATGCCGCCGCCATATGGGCCCCAGCGATGTCATCCCCCACCTACAGCCTGGACTGCAGATCGTCGTACCGAACATCCGCACTCAGGACCATATACGCGTTTAGGACAGTTTCCGAAGATGCCGCCTTGGTGCTGTCTGATATGGCCCCACTAGCCCTCTTGGCTAACGAGGCTAGAAATAGAGATCCGCCGCCAGTTAGAAGAGAGACGACTCTGACTAACAGGCAACGCAGATGGCGTGACTCAAACCATGGGAGCTGGACAAGGCGCCTTCTCCCCGACATTCTTGTAGAAGCGGAAAACGATGTATGGGGCAGACCGTACAAAATCGTAATGAAGAGGTTAAAAACTCACCAAAGAACAGAGCCCCACTCTGTCGCTGACATGGACCAAATAGTAGGAGAACTTCCCCGTAATATGTGTGGCAAAGAATTTGAGTGAAGCAGAGACAATATGCTCGAACGGGATCGCTCGAGTGCAACAATGGCTGGCTACAATGGGCCGAAAATAAACCAGAGGGCCGGGGCTAACTTTGACCGCGTCAAAGTTTGTATACCCTTGCAACTTTTTTGGTAACTCTTTCCTTACCTATTAGCCATCAATGTGGAAGAACGTTTTATCTAAAAAGGCTTATGTTTGCGAAAGAATGGCCTACAATCATAGGAAGTAACGAAGATATTGACCAAAGTCACAGTTTTCCACCGATCGTTCCTATGGGAGCTATATGATATAGTCACCCGATCTTTATCAAATTCGACACAGTCATTAACAGATATATTAAATTAACAAATGTTTAATTTGAAAACAATCACGTTAAAAGTAACGAAGTTATTTACAAAAGTCACTGTTTTCGCCCGATCGTTCCTATGGGAGCTATATGATATAGTCACCCGATCTTTATCAAATTCGGCACAGTCATTAACAGATATACTAAACTAACAAATGTTTAATTTGAAAGCAATCGCGGTAAAAGTAACGAAGTTATTTACAAAAGTCACTGTTTTCGACCGATCGTTCCTATGGGAGCTATATGATATAGTCATCCGATCTTGATCAAATTTGGCACAGTCGTTTATAAGCGTAATAAACTCTCTAATATTAAGTTTCACGATAATAACATAGAAAATAACGAAGTTATTGAGAAAAGTCACTGTTCGTGACTTTGGGGTTTGTATGGGAGCTATATGATATAGTGGTCCGATCCGGCTGAATCCGAAATATACAACGCCTGCATTTCAGCTCTGTAGCTCTTACGGTCTAGGAGGAGTTTGCGTTGATCCAGACGGACGGACGGACATGGCTATTTGAACTCGTCTCGTCGTGCTGATCAAGAATATATATACTTTGTATGGTCGGAGATGCTTCGTTCTATGCGTTGCACACTTCTGACCAAAATTAATATACCCTTTTTGCAAGGGTATAAAAAGAAGCTGTTCTTATAAGCAGTAGAAAAAAAGTGGAGACAGCAAGCATACAGGTCGGCGGCACGCAAGTAATCACAAAAAGGAAACAAAGTACCTTGGGGTACTTATTGATACAAGGCTAAATTTCAAAGATCACCTCACAGCAACTGCCAAAAAGGCTAGAATAGCTTGCTCTGCCTTATCACGATTAATGCCCAACACGAGAGGACCAAGCCAGAGTCGTAAAACGCTGTGGCATGGGGTAATCAAGGCAACCATGCTTTACGGCGCACCCGTTTGGGCAGAAGCAATGTCCACAAAAGCATACGCCAGAGAATTGGACTCAATATATAGAATCAGCGCACTAAGGGTCTGCTGCGGCCATGGTACTAGCAAGCGCAATCCCAGTCGGAATCCTGGCCAATGAATCAAAGAGACTCTTTTGGGCACTAAAAGAGCCAAAATTAAGTCCAAGCGATAAAGAATTGCTACGGGTACAAGCGCGCGAAATAACGATAGCAAGGTGGCAATCGCTGTGGGATATGTCGCAAAAAGGCAGATGGACCTATCGGATAATTCCAGGTCTAAAAGACTGGTTGGCCAGGGCCCATGGAGAAGTAAATTTCTTCTCGAAGAAACTTGTGAGCGGCCACGGCTGCTTCCGTAGCTACCTACACCGGTTCAGACACGCAACAAGCCCAGAGTGCGCATGGTGCGCCAACGGAGAAGACGAGACGGCTGAACACGTCCTCTTTAGATGCGGACGCTTCTACATCGAGCGAGAACACCTCGAGGCGGAACTCGTGGAGCAAATTTCTGTATCCAACCTGGTCCCAATGATTATTCGTCGCAAGGAAAACTGGGAGGCATTCAACAAGTTCGCGGCCATCGCCATGACCGAGCTTCGCAGAGTGGAGCAGCTGAGTCGAACCTGAGAGCAGGAAGCGGGTGGAAGGACGCTTGTGTGAAGCAATACCCTACGAGCTACTTCCCCTCGCAAACCTTTTTTCCAAATTTTCTTTTTCTTCTTGTACATATTTCTATTTCTATTTCTATTTCTATTTCTATTTCTATTTCTATTTCTATTTCTATTTCTTAATAAATAAAAAAAAAAAAAAAACACATACACACACATACATACACACACATATACATCTCCGGCACCAAAAGACGCTCAGACCGTCCGAGGCATAGTAGATACCCTCTTCCCTCAAATCGTGGACGAATTGCCTGTCCTGCATTCCCTGCTTCACCCACACATAGAGGAATGCACAGTGGACGAGGTACTTGATATAGTCCGGAAACTCAAACCAGCGAAGGCTCCGGGACCCGACGGAATCCCTAACCATATACTGAAGATCGCGGTCTCTTTACAAGCTGAGTCCTTTGTGGACTTGTATAAAAGTTTCCTGAGGGAAGGTGCCTTTCCATCCAGATGGAAAAGACAGAATCTAGTCCTGCTAACGAAGCCAGGGAAAACTTCGCTCGAAGCGTCTTCGTTCAGACCGATCTGCCTCCTGGACACGGCAGGCAAAGTCCTGGAGTCCCTCATTTGCGCAAGACTTAGCTCAGCCATCCAAGCCAAGGGAGGACTTTCGGAGCAGCAGTTCGGTTTCCGGAAGGCCAAGTCCGCAACGGATGCCATTGCACGCGTGGTTAACATTGCGGCGGACGCGATCGTCGATGGAAAGGGGGGACAAAGGAGTATTGTCTGGTCACCACCCTAGACATAAGGAACGCCTTCAACTCGGCCAGATGGAGCCGTATCCTAGTCGCACTAGCCGACTTTGGAGTCCCACGCTACCTCCTTAGTTGAGTACGACAATATTTTCAAGAAAGGACCATCTGCTACACCACTAATGATGGCCCAGTAGTGCGGACAGTGTCTGTACGACGGAGTCTTACGCCTGAAGTTTTTGTTTGGTGACGCTATAATTTATTGTTATTATACTCTTTTCTTTATATGTTACGTTACGTTTTTATGTATATATGAGTAATAAATGGAATTAAAAAAAAAAAAAATACACACATACATGCATGTATGGTCGATTCACCAGAAATCGACGCTTGCGAATTTTTTTCTTTTGTTGCAAAATCATATACATACGCATGCATGCATGTACATACATACATATACATACCCTTGTTGAAAACTCAAACCTTATTATTTTTAATTGACAAAAAAAAATTAATTTTTAAAATTTGTTTATATATAACAATTTTCTTATTATACGCTAACTGGGCTCATAACCTATGGAAAATATAGTCTAGATTGTTATATATATATACTCAACACAAATGCAAAATAATAAGACACTTTGAATTTAGTTTTCACAATCAATTTATTTTGAGGAACCACACGCACTCGCAGTCAGATCAGAACTAAAGAACTCAAACGTATACTGATGCTCACATAGCGATAGAATAGAAAAGAGAGCATTTTCGGTAAGGTCCCGTTTTCAATATCGTTTTCAATTTGCTTGTACATATGTATGTACTTTTTCAACAATAACATATAGCTCCAGTGACTTTTTTCAATACCTTCGATATTTTGTGATCTTTTGTTGTATATTTTTGAATAACCTAGTAGAAAATTTTAATTATTTTGCATCAGTCTGCATCACGACTTAAGTCATAGCAAGAAAAAAAGAAAAAACACGAAAAAACTACAATACTATACAAAATATGACATTTAAAAATAAAGCGTAGATTTAAGTTATGTAACGGGAGAATTAATCTTCGGCGGAAAGAAAAAAATGACCTTTGCAATTGAAGTTTTTTTTTTCGAATAATAGTAAATAAGGAACAATTTATTTTTTATAGAATTTTAAGTTCCTACAACATGATTATATAAAGAGATAAAATAGAATGTACATATTAACATATCATGTTTTTTCTTTTGTTATTGGCCATGGTCGGGAGGGTACAAATGAATAATGGCAGTCTACATCCAAGCCATACAAAAGCAAGATGTCAAACGTTTGTAGGAGTTCACCCTTATATAGCTAGTTGATTAACTTGGCTGCAATTGTTTGTGTCTTGTTGAATCCCAAAAATTATAAGGAATCCTATAGAGGGCAACAATGTAAAAAAACCAGAGGGCCGGGGCTAACTTCGACCGCGTCAAAGTTTGTATACCCTTGCAACTTTTTTGGTAACTCTATCCTTACCTATTAGCCATCAATGTGGAAGAACGTTTTATCTAAAAAGGCTTAAGCTTGAGAAAGAAAGGCCTACAATCATAGGAAATAACGAAGATATTGATCAAAAAATTCAGAGAGCCAACACTTACAAACTACTGTATATAATTCATAAAAATCATAATTCACAAATCAAAATTTTGCACCACAAGGAAGGGCAGTTTTACTTGCATGATAATCGTTTCGTAAGGCGCAATAATCCTTGAAATAATCCTTGCTATAATAGACACATTTACTCTTTCTGAAGCTGTGGCTTGAGGAGAATTAAAGGCCGCACAAAAACGCTTAATATCAGTGTTCCTTGTGTTCAGTGTTTTCGTTGGCGGCTTGCCGGTTACAATGATATTGCAAAGGCGTTAGACATAAAATATTTTAATGCAGGATAGTTGCATCGGATGTGTCGGTGTTTTGCGTTCGTCAGATACCGCACGGGGAGCTAAGGTGTAGCGTGTTATTTATCTCTAGAGCAGTTTATATTTCCTAATGCCACTGTGATATAAGCCAAGACCGGGTTCCTTTTGTAAAAATAATATATCCAAGATGAACACGTCAGTGTCCATGCATAGTCGTTTTCAGAATGATTCTTTATTCCAAATTATTATTTTGCTTAAGCTAAGTTTACATATATATTCTTATGCTGCGACTTATGCGACAGCTACAAAAGAGAGGGAGAGTGTCAGTACATACATACAAATTGTTGGAGCGCTTGCATCAAAGTGCTTGGTCAGCGTTCACACGCTGGCCTGGCTCTAGCTCATGTTACGCTTGTGCATACATTGCTTATGTGAATATATGTATGTGCATATACAAATGTACATACATATATGATCATGCTTAGCTGTAGATTTATGTGAATATGTTTATGTACATACATCAATGTATGTATATAAACATATTCAAGTGCACAATTATATTTTAATGCGTATATGTTTAATTGTTTATACTTGCAACAGAGTGTTACAAGTTGAGCTCATTGTACTGAATGATTATTTGTATGAATATATCACACCTCCCCTTTTTAGAGAAAAACGTAATATTATGGAGTTATTAATAATCATTAGATAATTAAGTAAAGGTAAAATAAGGGTAAGGTAAATGTGTATATTAGGGAAAAAAATTTCTTTTTTTGTGTTTTAGTTTGTGTCTGCTCAGACAAATTTTCTTTCTCTCTTTTCTTTTCGAAATCATATGAATATATTTTCGATAATAGATGAATCCATAAAAAAAAATTTTTATATATATATTTTTTTTTAATTACCTTTTTTTTATTATCATTTATTTTATTATTATTTTTTTTTAATCTATCTTTATGTACTTTTTGTATCCTACCTTTATTGTTTCTAATTTTTATATTGTTATTTTTACCTATTTCTACAACATCGAAGGGTCCTAAATACACTAAATCAAGCTTATGATCAGTTTCGTTTTTTAAGAAAACCTTGTCTCCTATTTCTATTTTAAAATCTGATACTTTTTTATCATTTATTTAATCATTTATTTCTAAACGTATTCTAGCTCTTTTATACGCGTTTTCTAATCTAAACTTAACTTCCTTAGAATAGTCTTCTATATTATATATTGGATCTATAGTATTAACGCTATTAAATTGAATTGGTAGGTTACTTTGTCTACCAAATACAAGTTCATATGGACAATAATTATGTGTTACTGATGGTGTTGTGTTAAAACAATACACGAAATACTGTAACCATATGTCCCAATCAGTTTTATCTACTGAAATATATGAACGAGTGTACTTGTTGAAGGTCCTATGACTTCTTTCAACGGTACCTAATGTCTGGTGATGGCGTGCTGTAGATGTTATGTTATCTATTTTCAAATATTTGCACAGCTCAGTAATAATGGAATTTTTATATTCTGTTTCCATGTCCGTAATGAACGTCTTCATTTGACCGTACTTCAGAATAAAAGATTCGAATATGGCTTTTGCTACAGTTGTTGCAGTTTTGTTTGAAACAGGAACTGCTACTAAATACTTTGTCAGGTCACATATTAATGTGAGTGCGTATTCATTCCCATTTTCCGAATGTGGTAGTGGACCGATCGTGTCTACTATCACTCTGTCAAAAGCATATAGTGGTGTTTCGGTTATAATCATAGGTGATCTTGTATGTTTTGTCGTTTTCGACGTCAGGCATTTTGGACATTTATTAATGTACTTTTTTACACATTTAGTCATGTTTTTCCAATAATATCGTCTCTTTATTTTTGTAATTGTTTTATTTATGCCTGTATGACCTCCTTGAATTGGATCGTCATGGAATGTAGACAATGTAGCTTCTTTTTCTTTCTTATTATTTACTTGGGTCACCGGCTTGAGTAGCGCTACTCTTAAAAATTGTATTGCCCATATTTTTGAAAGAGTCTATTGAAATAGTTTCAAAGATCTTTTCGCTCGGTGCCACTTTGACTTTGGTGATACTAAGTACACCGGCTTCTTTTTCGAGCCTTTGAAAAAAACTGACCTAAGTCGAGAATTCCATTGGTATACATATCGCAAATGTCAAATCTTGCTATAACTTTCTTGCAATGTTTGAATGTGGTCGAGGAATCAGTTATTCGCAAGGTCACTACTTTTCGTACTTCGTCATTTACAATAACGTCATATACATTGGGCTCGGAAGCTTTTTTCAAGATTTTGCCATGGCAATGGTAATGGTTCTTGTTCATTTTCTGCGCAGAAATTGTTTTGTCTACTTTGGAACCTGGTAGTGACTTTCAGGATTTTTTTGTTCATGTCAATTAGATCGGATATTGTTATCCTTGATAGGGCGTCTGTCACAAAGTTATCTTTACCTCTCAAATACTCTACTGTAAAGTCGTACTCTTCCAATTCTAGCCGCATGCGTGTTAGTTTTGAACTCGGGTTGACCATGGAAAACAAATATGTTAATGGTCTATGGTCTGTTCGCACTGTGAAATGTTTTCCATATATATATGTAGGAAATGAAGTGTCAGGCAGGCATAATCATTGCAATCGTTTGGTACCGAGTGAGCGAGACAGAACGACACGCAGCTTCCGTACCTATCTGGTCGACTCACTCATGGAAAAATAAAGCAGAAGCGTCGATCGGAAAGCACTCGCAATCGTACTCTCGCCTCGATCACATCGCACACCCAAATTTGTCGCTAAGGCCATTATAATAATTAATAAATATATGTATTCTTAACACAAAGGAACATTGTTAATAAATAATAAAGTTTAAATAAGGAAATCACATCCTTAAATAACATTGAACTAAATAACCAGGAATATTTCAATCCTACAAACTGGGGGGCTCAACCGAGATTTCTGGCCCAAGACAATTAGTGAAAATCGTGTGTGTGTGTGTGAAGTTCGCAAATGAACAGACAATTTTTAAAATTGCATGCATTAACGTGTAATATATATACAAAGTCAAGGTTGTTAGCGAACGAATTTCAAAAGACGCAACCACTACAAGTTCAAAAACTAGTGGAAGTTGGCGTGACTGTACGAGAGGCGACGAGTGGACGGTGAGACGGTCAGCGGTCGGACGACGCAAGAAGAGCGTCACCCAGAATTTTGGCGCCGTTTAGGCAAAAGTCGGCGGCTGAAGTTGAGAGCAGCTCGAGAAGGGTGGTGACTCGAGAGGAAAAGAGAAAGCAGACAGCGGACACGAAATTGATGATAATTAGTGGTCACTGTGGAAGCGGACAGACGGAGAGAGCAGACAGCGGACACGAAGTTGATGATAACCAGTGTTCACTGTGGAAGCAGACAGATGGAGAGAGCAGACAGCGGACACGAAGTTGATGAAAATTAGTGGTCACTTTGGAAGCAGACAGACGGAGAGAGCAGACAGAGGGCACGAAGTTGATGATAACCAGTGTTCACTGTGGAAGCAGACAGACGGAGAAAGCAGACAGAGAGCACGAAGTTGGTAATAACTAGTGTTCACTGTGGAAACGGAAAACCAGAGGAGAACAGAAAGCGGACAACAAAAACCGTTACAAAAGCAGACGACGCCGACAAGATCAAACGAGAAGGCAGCAGACACGAAGTTGAGACAATTGGTGTGGAAGCACACAAAGAGAGATCACGAGAACGAGTGGAAAACAGCCGAGTGAGTAGCGACAACAGAGTGAGTGGCAACAGAGAGCGAATCGAACAGTTGCTACAGAGATATTGAGTGACTCCATAGAGCAGGACGACTATAGTTGGGTGAGCTGTTTAATTATTGTATTGAGTGTGAGTTACTTTGTTTGCACAGCGAAACCAGATCGGTGTCAAAAATATTGACGAAATTGATGCGAACTTTGCGTTGTAATAGGATTAATTATGATTAGTTAACTAAAAAACTCTTTAGGGTTTTCGGAGAATTGCAACTCGCAAAGTTGTAAGTAATTATTATAGCATTTAGAATTAGAAACAATAAAATTATACACGTGACATTATACTTTTTGTAATACCAACCTTAAAATTCTTCAGTTTTGACATCCCCCTCGTAAACCATGGTGATTTTTGCGTCACCACAGGAGACACTAGGTGTACACAGTCATTAAAGATTGGTATAAAATAAAGAAATGGCGGAATTTATATCCGTACAAGTGTATAAATTAGTCCAATAGGTATAAAGAAAGGCATTGTTTAGTCCGACAGAGTCAGTCTTCCGAAACCCTCTATTTAAATTAGAGGGTTTTAACCAAGTCTCAGTAAAGACAATTAGGTCAAAATCAAAAGACAGTAAGTAAGTAAATACTTCGTCTAACATATACCAAACTGTAACCCAGCTTATTCCTTTGCCTTGTTCTAGATCATCCAAATGATTTTGAACGAACAAACAACTTGCGTACCAATCGGACAAATTAAACTCATAAGGAATGTTCCATCCAAGCGAACCAAACTTACGTCGCTCTTGTACTATAGTATGGAGGGTCATTAGAATAAAAAATTTTAAGAACAATTCTCGCCTCCTAGAGTCTAAGGGTTCATTATGTATATAACACAACACTTTGATAAATAAAATCAGTTCTAGATTCCCTATTCATATACTGTACCGCATAAAATGAACTATCTATCATCATCCAAATCAGTCGTGTTTTTTTTTGTCCTCTCGCTAAATACTGTTTTCACTTTTTATACTCTTGCCTTTTTGCATATATTATATTAATTTTGGTCGGAAGTGTAACTAACTACTACTAAAGCGCATAGTAGGAAGCTGTAATGACCGGGTTCCACTGAGATGAATTTTAAAAGAATGAACACGTCAGTTCTGTTTTTTATTCCAAAAAATATTCTTTGGCTTAACCTATTGTTACATGTTTTCTTGTTTATACTTGCAACAAAGTGTTACAAGTTGATATGTGGTTTACTTGTGTCTGGCCAGACAAATTTTCTTTCTCCAAATTTTTTTTTGTTTGTATGCATATACCTTTAATTAGTAGTTGAATCCATAATAAAAATTGTATTTATTTTTTCTCGATTTTTTTTTAAAATTATTTTTTTGCAAATTTTAAACCTATCCTTATGTATCTTGTATCTTACTTTTATTGTTCCTAATTTTTATGTTGTTATTATACCATACACCCATAGGGTGAAATGGTATATTAAAGTCGCCAAAATGTATGTAACAGGCAGAAGGAAGCTTCTCCGACCCTATAAAGTATATATATTCTTGATCAGGATGAATAGCCGAGTCGATCTAGCCATGTCCGTCTGTCCGTCCGTCCGTCCGTCCGTCCGTCCGTCCGTCTGTATGAACACGCAGATCTCGGAGACTATAAGAGCTAGAGCCACCAAATTTGGTATGTATACTCGTGTAGTATACACATGTTCAGCATTAATTGGAATTTCGGCCACGCCCCCTTACGCCCCCAGGAATCACATAAAACTGTTTTTCTTAAAAAGTATGACAGCTAGAGACATTAAATTTAGTTTGTATACCCGATTAGTTAGTGCGCAGAAATTAACTGTTCAAACTTTTTGCCACGCCCCCTTACGCCCCCAGGAATCACACAAAACAGTTTTTCTTAAAAAGTATAATAGCTAGAGACATCAAATTTGGTTTATATGCTCGGTTAGTTAGCGCGCAGAAACTAATTGTTTAAACTTTTTGCCACGCCCCCTTCCGCCCCCGGAATTTACATAAAAGTGATTTCCTTAAAAACTATGATAGCTACCGACATCAAATTTAGTATGTAGACTAGCTTAATAGACGCGCAGATATTGGCTATTTAAACATTTTGCCACGCCCACTTCCGCCCCCGTAAATTAAACAAAACTACTTTTATCAAAAACTAACAAAGCTAAAGTCACCAAATTTAGTATGTATACTGGCTTAGTATGCGCGCAGAGAATATGTATATATTTTCACATTTTGCCACGCCCACTTCCGCCTCCATAATTAAGAAAAACCGATTTCCTCCTGTAGTTTTTTGACTATCGCATTCAAATTCGGCACAATAATTAATCTTATCTATTTCTACCAAACTATCAAATTTTATTGAAATCGGACTAGAAACATGTAAAATATGCGTATGAACGTATTTTACTACGCGGTTCACAAGGTCAGAATTGGACGTTGGCTAGTAGCGGCGCTAGGGTGCTCGTGTGTTTGTAGAGTGAGCGAGATAGCACATAGTATAAGACATGTAAAAACAATTTAATAGACATACATTTGGTCTTCGAAATTTGAAATATTTGTTTCACCAGGTGTATGGTATACCCAAGTCGACGAGTCGACTTACTTGCTTCATTTTTAGATGTTTCTACCACTTCGAATGGTCCTAGATAGGCCGAGTCAAGCTTATGACCAGCTTTGTTTTTTAAGATATTGATATTGATGCGATTTGATTGGCGCGAATTTAAATGCTGAATTAGCGTTCTCACTCTTTTATTTTTTAGGGGGACAATATTTATTACAAGTGTTTAATTGTTTATGTTAATTATGAGTTAGCGTTCACACGCTTTGATTTTGAGGGGGACAATTGTTATTACAAGTGTCCAAATGTTTGTAAAAACGGATCTTTACTTTAACGTTATGAATTTTAGGGGGCGAAAAAGTTATATGTTTTTGGGTATTGGAGTTGGATATATGACTCCCCCATCCTAAAGAAAATAGCCTGTCCTCAGGCGGATACATTGGGATATAGCGAGGGGTTTTCCTCAGCTGTATAGATTGGAGTATCGATTTTGCTTATAATTTGGGACTCAATTTTTTTCAATAATTGGGGTTTCAATTTTATCTGTGGGAGCTCGATTGTCATTTGATCGAAAATGCTTAATTATTAATTTTTGTGGCATTGTCTTAAACTTATAGATTAAGTATTTATTATAGTAAGTACAAAAGTGGTTAATGTAATAGTTTGAAATACAGTATAATTTTTGGTGTGTTCGTTAATTATCTCTTTTGTTTGGATAAAGGAAATATTTTGTTATTGCCTTCTATTATTAAGGCGTTTTTTACGCAATTTTGGTTAAGTTTAGTTTTTGGTAAGTTCCATGTTACAATTATGTTTGGTTCAATGTAATTAGTTTGAAAATTCTTATATTTTTTAGTGTATTTACAAGTGGTTGGGATTTGATTTAAAATGCCAATTATACATTCATTAGTTTCTATTTGTTTTGTATTTTGATTCAACAAAGTGTTGTCAAAATAGTATTTTTCGTATGAACTCTCTGTCAAAATATTTTTATTTTCATCTGGATAAGGAAGTATCTCAAAGATAGGGGTTTTTATTATTTCTTGGGGAATGTTTGAAATGATAAAAATCTCGTTTGAATTTGGTTTAAGCCAGATGGAAGTTTTTGTATTCAATAGTTTTTCTAAATTAACATAACTTAAGTGATCATATTTTAAAAGTTTTGGGTTAAAAATTCCTAGTCTAGTGAGCTTCATGCCCATTTCTATGTATTCCAAATCTTTATTAACAGTGTCTATTATGTAATTTAGTTCGTTTGCTTGTACGCTATTGCGATTAAGATTATTTATTATTTCTTCTAATTCATCTTTATCATCCTGATCAAGAGTACCAAAAAGAAATTTGTATATTGAACCAATTCCGTTAATTAATTTCCATTAATTTCCCTACTTAGTTTTTCTGTTAAGTATTGAATATGGATTATGTCTTTAAATTCCTGTGCTTGTTGCATTAAATTGTTATATGTAATGTCTATTAGAGTTAAATTCACTTTTAAATAATGGTATTCAAAGTTTGTCGGTAGATCCACGGTTCCTGATTTAAATATCAAGTAACCGTTTGGTGCTTTTACTGTGTTTATGTCAATGGATTGGCTGCATGTTAATTTCAATGTTAATGAAGCAAGTAAGTCGACTCGTCGACTTGGGTATACCATACACCTGGTGAAACAAATATTTCAAATTTCGAAGACCAAATGTATGTCTATTAAATTGTTTTTACATGTCTTATACTATGTGCTATCTCGCTCACTCTACAAACACACGAGCACCCTAGCGCCGCTACTAGCCAACGTCCAATTCTGGCCTTGTGAACCGCGTAGTAAAATACGTTCATACGCATATTTTACATGTTTCTAGTCCGATTTCAATAAAATTTGATAGTTTGGTAGAAATAGATAAGATTAATTATTGTGCCGAATTTGAATGCGATAGTCAAAAAACTACAGGAGGAAATCGGTTTTTTCTTAATTTTGGAGGCGGAAGTGGGCGTGGCAAAATGTGAAAATATATATTCTCTGCGCGCATGCTAAGCCAGTATACATACTAAATTTGGTGACTTTAGCTTTGTTAGTTTTTGATAAAAGTAGTTTTGTTTAATTTACGGGGGCGGAAGTGGGCGTGGCAAAATGTTTAAATAGCCAATATCTGCGCGTCTATTAAGCTAGTCTACATACTAAATTTGATGTCGGTAGCTATCATAGTTTTTAAGGAAATCACTTTTATGTAAATTCCGGGGGGCGGAAGGGGGCGTGGCAAAAAGTTTAAACAATTAGTTTCTGCGCGCTAACTAACCGAGCATATAAACCAAATTTGATGTCTCTAGCTATTATACTTTTTAAGAAAAACTGTTTTGTGTGATTCCTGGGGGCGTAAGGGGGCGTGGCAAAAAGTTTGAACAGTTAATTTCTGCGCACTAACTAATCGGGTATACAAACTAAATTTGATGTCTCTAGCTGTCATACTTTTTAAGAAAAACAGTTTTATGTGATTCCTGGGGGCGTAAGGGGGCGTGGCCGAAATTCCAATTAATGCTGAACATGTGCATACTACACGAGTATACATACCAAATTTGGTGGCTCTAGCTCTTATAGTCTCCGAGATCTGCGTGTTCATACAGACGGACGGACGGACGGACGGACGGACGGACGGACAGACGGACATAGCTAGATCGACTCGGCTATTCATCCTGATCAAGAATATATATACTTTATAGGGTCGGAGAAGCTTCCTTCTGCCTGTTACATACATTTTGGCGACTTTAATATACCATTTCACCCTATGGGTGTATGGTATAAAAATAGCATAATGCACAAAAAAGGTTTCTTTTTTTGTGATGTTTTGTTTTGTTGATTTTCTTTATTTTAGTTATGTTTTGTTTTGGTTTTTGTGTTCGCACACAAGTTGGCATTTTTGTTCCTCAATTGGATTTTATGGTTGGTTATATTTTCGCGCACAGTTGTCGTAAATATTTTTTTCACTGTACACTTTTAAGCACTACCCGTAAGTTCTTGATGTCGGAACGGAGTTTTATAGTGATTATTCACTAATTCTATGTAACACACGGATAATAATTCTATGTGTCACACGGATAGAATAACAGTTCACTATAGTGATTATTGACTAATTCTATGTAACACACGGATAATAATTCCATGTGTAACACGGATAGAATAACTAGTTCACTTTTACCGATCCTACCGACTGCGCCAATTAAATATCTGGGTTTCCAAAAGAGGAAATAAAAGATATTGTGAGTTAAAAGGAACGTACTTTATTATTTTAATGAAAACTTTATACTGAGTTACAAAAATGTCTTATGGTTACATTTATAGGCTAAATTTGTGAGCCCTTTAGTGGCGTGATTGATATTGATGCGATTTGATTGATTATTAGATTGCTCTAATAGCAATAAATACTAAGTTGCAACAACAAAGTGCGTAATTTTTACAAAAGCCATGTCCACCAATTCGGGCCCAAGCTCTCTCGATCCCCAACAGCAACAGCTACAAGAACTAATTGTACAACAACAACGTGAGCGTCGACACTCGGTCCAACGCAACAACGCGTACTTTTCGGTGGTGTCGCCGACCCCACTGAATGCTAACGTAAGCAATAAAACCGAAAGTGGCAGCCACTTCGAAAGCAACTTACCGTGGAGAGAGCAGTGTGCTTCTCCATCAATAACGATAACTGGGTCACCGATTGCACCGACCAGCACCGTCAGCTCGTTGACAGCAACTACTGCAAAGTCTGCCGAAGTATTGACCTGCCTCAAGCCGTCAACGACAAGTCGCCCTGAGTCAGCCACAATAGTAAACCCAACGACTTCTGTCCAAACTGGAATGGATAGATATATTAAAATAACTAAGCGGAAGCTAAGCCCGCAAAAAGAAAAAAAGTGGCAACACGCCGAAAATAACCAAACCAAATGAACGAGTAGCAACCCTTAACGGGAATCGTTTTAAAATTCTTGCCGATCAGCAAGATGATCAAGCCGGCGCTGTAGATAAAGTTAAATCGGCTAGACCACCCCCCTTATACACCCGTGGAGCCAACTGCAGCGCCCTGATTTCGAAGCTAGTAGAAACAGTAGGGGCAAATAACTTTGCTGTAACCCCTCACAATAGGGGTAACATTAAAGAAATTAAATGTCAAACCCAAACTGAGGACAATTTCCGCATCATCGAAAAGTACCTCCGTAATGCTAGCATCAACTTCTATACCTACCAACTAAAAAGCAGTAAAGGGCTCCAGGTTGTGTTGAAGGGGATTGAGCCATCGAAAAAAGTGGCAACACGCCGAAAATAACCAAACCAAATGAACGAGTAGCAACCCTTAACGGGAATCGTTTTAAAATTCTTGCCGATCAGCAAGATGATCAAGCCGGCGCTGTAGATAAAGTTAAATCGGCTAGACCACCCCCTTATACACCCGTGGAGCCAACTGCAGCGCCCTGATTTCGAAGCTAGTAGAAACAGTAGGGGCAAATAACTTTGCTGTAACCCCTCACAATAGGGGTAACATTAAAGAAATTAAATGTCAAACCCAAACTGAGGACAATTTCCGCATCATCGAAAAGTACCTCCGTAATGCTAGCATCAACTTCTATACCTACCAACTAAAAAGCAGTAAAGGGCTCCAGGTTGTGTTGAAGGGGATTGAGCCATCGATCCCTACTCAAGAAATAGCAGACGCGTTGGTCGAAAAAGGGTTTGCGGTCAAGTCCGTTGTCAACATCATCAACAGGAACAAAGTCGCACAGCCGCTCTTTAAAATCGAGCTCCAACCAGATGCAAAGCGGTCAAAGCCAAATGAAGTGCAACCAATCTACAACCTACAGCTCCTATTGCACAGAAGAATCACCGTAGAGGAGCCCCATAAGAGACACCAACCACCGCAGTGTAAAAACTGCCAGGAATACAACCACACCTCTAACAACTGCAATCTCAGGTCAGTGTGTGTTGGCTGTGGCGAACATCATAAAGATGGCATTTGCACCAAGGACAGAAACAATGTCGCACTAAGATTATGCAGTAACTGTGGAGGGAACCACACGGCCAACTACAGAGGATGTGCTGTCTTCAAGGATCTTAAATCTCACCTAAACGGGCGCAAAACCCCAGCTGGACCAAAAATCACCGTCAACGCCTCTAAAACTACACCCGAGGTATTCTTCGCCAAGGCTGTTAGATCATCTAACATGCCTGCTACATACAGTCCTAGTGTATCCTTCGCTAGTGTGCTCCGAACTGGACAGACGGAGCCCGCAAAAGAGACCCCGCCACTCCACCATCTACAGAATCCGCAACCTAGCGCACCAGAGCTTGGCCAGCAAACTCCAAGTGGCTTAGAAGCCCTATTGATCTCACTCAATCAAAACATGACCACTTTTATGACGTTCATGCAAAACTGTATGCAAGAACTGATGCGGAATCAAAACCTGCTTATCCAGAAGCTTATCGAGAATAAATAATGGCTTCCCTACGTCTATGTCTTTGGAATGCTAACGGCATCTCCAAGCACAAAAATGAACTGCAACTATTCCTAGACTCAAGTGAAATCGACGTTTTGCTGATTTCGGAAACACATTTAACATCAAAAAATAATTTTCAAATACCAAAATATACCTTCTATGCAACAAACCATCCAGACGGAAAAGGTCATGGCGGGACTGGTATCCTAATCAAAAACCGTATAAAACACTCGTTCCTCAACAGATTTGAAACACAGCACCTACAAACAACTGCTATAACCGTCCAAACCAGCTGCGGCAACACTACATTGGTTGCCCTGTACTGCCCACCACGCTTCTCAATCTCTGAAAAGGAATTTACCGATTTCTTTAACACACTCGCCAAACATACGCACTGGGGATCTCGCCTGGTCAATCCTAAAGGCAAGCAGTTGTACAACACAATAGTCAATCCTCTCAATAAGATGGATTGCGTCTCACCGGGTAGGCCTACTTATTGGCCCACAGATCCACAGAAAGTGCCTGACTTGATTGATTTCGCAGTAACCAAGAGGATTCCACGTAATCGGATCACTGCGGATACACTGCTAGATCTAACTTCCGATCACTCTCCAGTACTATTCACACTATTAACAAGACCTCAAGTACTTGATCGCCCATATAGGCTTACAAACAACCAAACAAATTGGCCCAAATTTAAAATGTACATGAGTGCCCACATTGACTTGATATGTGCGTCTCTGCACTTGAGTCTATGATGGCAGCTGCAGCAAAAGTATCTACTCCACCTGCCTCTTCTTACACTAAACCTGTTGACAGGCCTACGAACCGGCGGATAGAACAATTAGTAACGGAAAAACGACGTCTAAGAAGAGAATGGCAGATTACTCGCTCACCAGCAGCAAAACTTCGCTTAAGGCATGCTAATCGCAACCTCTCCAAGGGGTTAAGACAAGAGGAAAGCTGGGCTCAAAGAAAATACATAGAAAAGCTCAGCCCAACCAGCACTAAATATCCTCTGTGGAAAGCCCACCCAACTGTAAGCGCTCCTGCAGAGACAATTTCACCGATAAGGAGTCCAACCGGTGGATGGGCCCGCAGTGACGAAGAGAGGGCATCCGTATTTGCCACACATCTTAAAATGGTTTTCCAGCCAAATACAACATCAAACTCATCTGTACTTCCCCCTTCGAGCACACTAACGGATAGTGAGTACTCGGAACTCCAATCGGACGAGATCACTGCAGTTATTAAAAACCACATAAAGCCAAAAAAAGCCCCTGGCCATGACCTAATCACACCGAAAATGATCCTGCCATACAATACATCTGCAAACTGTTCAACGCTATAATAAGAATTGGCTACTTCCCAAGAACATGGAAAAGGTCCACTTTCATCATAATTCCTAAAGTGGGAAAGGACAAAACCCAGCCAGAAGAAACTGTCCAGCTCTAATGCTAAACAACGTACCAGTTCCTCAAGCCGAGGATGTCACTTACCTTGGCATCCACCTAGACAGAAGACTAACTTGGCGCAAGCACATCGAAGCAAAAAAGTCACAGCTTAAACTGAAAGCAAGTAGCCTACATTGGATCATCAATGCTCGGTCCCCTCTACGTCTGGAATATAAAGTCCTCCTATACAACTCCGTACTGAAACCCATCTGGACTTACGGAGCCGTATTATGGGGAAGGCAAGTACCAGCAATGTCGATATTATACAAAGAGCGCAGTCGAAAATTTTAAGATCAATCACGGGGGCCCCGTGGTACATACGGAACGACAACATTCAAAATGATTTAAATATACCTAGCGTAAAATCTGAAATAGGTAGTCAACAACTAAAGTATTCTGCGAAACTGGATGCACACCCAAATGTTCTTGCCAATTCCCTTACGCGAACTAATAATAGAACTCGTCTTAAAAGAAATGACAGACCAACCCAATAACAAGTGATTCGGGTCGCCTGCAATATCCCCAGGATTTATCTTAAGTACTAGATTAAGAAAAATATCTCAAACTTGTTGTTAGGCTCTAATTTAAGAGTAGATTCAACAAATATATATTAAACGTTAAAAAAAAAAAAAAACCTTAGTAGATGTCTGACTAACTACTCTCTTCACGAACCTCTTCGTGTTCTTTGCCAATCTTTTAACAACCTTTCTCACCTTATCTCTCCTCATCTTTCTGTCACTTCTCTTCGCGCTATACTTTTTAATCATCTACAGCGAAACCAATGAAAATATTCTGGACTTGGATTGGCTGCAACTCATCCCTGGCCACATTGGCTGTGAATCGGGGCATAGCTGGCACCTTGTGCAAATAAAACACCTCCACCGGAGCGGGGATGTCTAGTTGTGTATAAAGCTAAGCTACCCTCTTTATTTAATTACTATCTGTCTTTAGCTTAAGCTTTTTCGTCGACTGCTGTGTTAGTTGACCTAAATAAAATAAAAATAAAAAAATAAAAATAAATAAATAAAGAAAGCGTTAAGAATGACAACAGTACACACAACTATAATACGAGAAGCAAAGGTCGTCATAAAGAAGACTAGGATCAGGTGATCCTTACTGTCAGAATGGCCGAATTGTAGCAATATGTATTAATATTAAGTATATCTTCCCCCAGTGCAATATGTTTAGAATTAAGTATATTTTACTCTTTCCCCCAGTGCATTATGTTTAGAATTAAGTATATCTTACTCTTTTCTTTGTTACAAATTAGTTTTAAGTTTTGTGCAGTGGTACAGTACGAGAAGCGTGCTGTCTCACTTTATAGAAAAGAACAGAGAGATTCAAATAAAAAGAATGAGAGCGGCTCAGTTTTATGGAGAGCTCACCAAAGACAGACGTGTTTTACTCGCTATAATATAGTAGACAAAAGTTTTCCAATTCCATTTAATGAAATTTTGGGACTAGATTTCTTCAAAACATTTAATTGCCAATCAGATGTCAGTGAACCAAACGATTCACTAATATTAAGACCAAATAATTTAAATTTTGCAATAAATATCCCAATATTACACACTTATGACAGCAATACCACAATCCTACCAGCAAGATCTGAAGTAATCCGACAAATAAATATTCCAAACGAAAACTCAAATATCGTCATCTTATATCAAGAAGTCGAAAATGAAATACATATTGGAAATTCGATCTCAAGCCCGAACCAAAGATTTGTCCGAATTTTGAACACAAAAAAGAGTAAAAATTTTAAATTTAAAAAACATAAAATATGAATCATTAAAGAATTTTGAAATTGTACAGTAAACTGTGTATACAGTATGTTTAAGAATAAACATCGCGTTCATCTGAAATGGCTTCACCAAATCAGATTGAACAAAGAAATAAACAAAAAATAGCTGATACAGATTCATGGCTCAAAAACCAAACCAAACATGCGTCCACACTCTGTGGAAAAGCACTTAAGATTTAACAACGGCGCAATATCAAGTCGCCAATGCTGTGCATGATATAAACAAGCATTAATATAAACATTAGAGTAAGCATTTTTAAGAACAATTGTCGCCTCTTAGAGTCTAAGAATTCTTTGATGTACACAAGACGTTTGTTAATAAAATCAGTTCATATTTTGAATTCAAAAGATGAAGATCGTTTTTTTTTAGTTTGCGGTGCTGAAAAATCCTCTTCATTTTGGTCCTTCGAGAAAAAAGGAACTCTGTAGTTTTCCCCCACCAGTGGTAAGAGACTCAGAGAATGAATCAGCTCCTTAAAGTCTGAATTCTTCTGATAAGATCAGCTAAAGGTAGCAAAATAAAAAACTCTTGTTTTCCCCCACCAGTGGTAAGAGACAGAGTATAAAATAAAAGCAAAATATTATTGCTTAATAAATTAAAAGTGCGTGCGTTCGAATTTAAAGGCAGTTTGGCTAGCGGAGCAACTGTAGTAATTTCGACGGCGGAGTGTTTTTTTTTGTGTGGCATAATCGAAGCCCAATAAAAAAAAAAAAAATGCGTGCGACCGAATATATAAAGGCAGTTTGGCTAGTCGAGCAACTGCAATAATTTCGGCGGCGTTAAAAAAAAAAAGAACAATATAAAGTTCGTGTGTGGCGTATTCGAAGCCCTAATATCGAAAAAAAAAAAACATCCTCGCCTATATATACACTATAGGCGGTTACAAGTCGACTGGCAACAAGAAGCAGATTAACGAGGCAGTTGCAAGTCGGCAACAAGAAGCAGATGAACGACGCACAAGCAACAGGATAGTTGCAAAGAAGAGGCTACTGAAGAACAAGGAAATCTGGTGCACTGACCGGCACCGGTACCGCCTGAGCCCATAGGCCCTGGACATCAGCAGCTGACAACGAGCGTGAAAGGCAGGCCGTCTTTTACGCCTTCGAGGGAGCATCAGCGTGCCAAACGGCGACGACCAGCTGATGCGGGAAAAACAAAAAAAAGCAGTTGCAGCAACCGAGATTGAAGTGAACCGATAGCGCTACAAAGAGCGCCCAACAAAAATTAATAATAAAACTGTGCGCTGCGTCGCATAATTTTTTTAATGCACTGCGATGCATATTTTTTTATATAAATTATAAAACAAACTATGTAAAATTGTGCGGCATTAAAGCTGTTCAATTAGAGTGTGGCCTGAAAACCACACGCAAAACTAGGCAGGGATATATGTAAAAAAAAAAAAATAATATACATTCATTTATCCTATAAGACAAAAATGTTCACTAATAAGGCTGCAAAAGTGTTGGAGAAGCAGGCAGAGTTACATACCAGGTTAAGGCAGTTAGAAGCACTAGATCCTAGCAGCATAACTGGCAAAGTTGTAGAGGAAGTAAAAGAGATAAGGAATCAATGGATACCTAATAACAAAAAATTGATCCAGTCTGCTCCAAATTTCGAGCATGATTATTTCAGAAATAAAATACATGAAGAAGCTTTAACGATAGTTGCCAAAATTATAGCCATAGGAGAGTCAGAAAAACCAGGCACTAGTAAGTCGGTGTGCGTTGAAGCGGAGGCAAACATGTCAGAGATAGTTGATGATAGCATAGGAGAGTCGCCCGGGAATGCGACCTCCAGTAATGAAAACTCTAAGGTTAACCAGGAGATAATTATGGATAGAGTCCGACAGCTCCAGGAATATTTGGAGGTAGTAGAGTTGAAGTCAACAGGCAATGGGACATGGACATTATATATTAATAAAATTAACTATTTGTGGGAGAAAGTACAGGCATGTCAAGTAATAACAAGTGATGCAAAATTAAAAAATATTATGGATGATTTACAATTTGATGTCCGAAATTCATTGTCAATGCTAGAAATGAAATTGAACAATAATGAAAATTGTAAGAGTGAGAATGTTACCGTGAGAGGCGAACTGCCGGTGTTGCCAAAGATTCAGGTACCCACATTTTCTGGAGAGGCTAGAGAATGGGACCTGTTTGTAGAATTGTTTACAGAATTAATTGAAAAAAGAGAAGATTTAAGTCTTGCGCTTAAGTTTAATTATTTAAAATCCGCGTTAAAAGGGGAAGCTAAGAGCATGGTAGCTCATCTATTGTCAGGTTCAGCTGACAATTATGGTGCCGCTTGGGAACTGTTAACCAAGCGGTATGAAAATAATCGCAGGGTATTTTCCGAGCAGTTAAATCGGATCGTTGATTTACCGATGATCAACAATGAATCCGCAAAAAGTGTAAAAGGAGTGATTGACATAATTAATGAGTCAATACACTTAATTAAAATTAAAGCAAATTTGTCCGATGAAGTTGACGTAATACTCGCTCAACATATACTTCGAAAATTTGACAGAGATACTCTACAATTATATGAGAGTCAAATTAGAAAATCTTGGCAGATACAATTGCTATCTGATGTCATGGAATACTTGGAGCAAAGATATTGTTCACTAAGTGCCATGAGCAAAGAAGAGAAAAAAACCGTTACAGAAAACGTCGAATTCGGTGTTCGAAGATAATTGTCCGATTTGCAAAGTTGCAGGGCATAAGGCGTATAAGTGCTATAAATTTAAAGGTTTGACGCCTATGGAAAGGTATGAAATGGCCAAAAAAGTACAGATTTGCACAAGATGCTTGAACCATTCAAGCAATAAAGTATGCACAAATGAAATGGTCTGTTCATTGTGTAGTAAGGGACACCATACCTTACTCCATTTTGAAGAAAAACAGGAGAAAGTTAATACTTGTGTAACGGCACAATCAACACTGTTGGCTACAGCTCTAATACAAGTAAAAAATGTAAATGGAGTATATAAGACTCTAAGAGCCCTTATTGATAGTGGCTCACAGAGTACCATTTTGTCTGAAAAGGCGGCTCAAATACTAAATTTACATAAAATTAAACAATATACAGAAATAAGTGGCGTGTCATCAATAAAATCCACAAAATCAAAATATAAAGTAAAAATAGATGTAAAGACGCGGAATCCACGGGATAAACTTCTTAAAGTTGAGGCAATTGTATTGCCAAAGTTAATGAAAGCTCTTCCATTAAAAAGGGTAAGCGTGGATATGTCAAAATGGCAATCCTACGTACTTGCTGATCCTACCTTTAATAAACCTGGTAAGGTTGATATAATAATGGGGGTAAACGTATACACCCAAATCATAAAAGAAGGAGTTACAAAGATTGATGGCCTACTAGGTCAAAATACTCTATTTGGTTGGATCGTCTCGGGATGCAACAAATCAAAAAGTAATAAATCTGTAGTCGCAACAACAATAGATGTCACAGGTTTAAAAAAGCGTTGGGAAAAGAAGAAGAATGGTAATAGTGAGGATAAATACAAGACAATTCAAAACAAACTCAACCACAAAACTCAAGAAACAAGTCCGCATTTGACTCCCCGGCAGGACCTCACCTTAGAGGTAAGATAAAAGCTGAGGTAAAAGAAATTATTTTTGAAAGTAAAAAAGAAATAAGTTTATGTCCCCCGGCAGGACCTCACTTTGGAGGTAAAGTAAAATGTGGGGAAGAAAAAGTATATATCGCAGAGCCAGTACAAAATGAAAATCTTCAGATGGCAAACGGTAAATTAAATAATGATCATTTAAAAAATAGTGTCATAATAAATTCAGGTAACAAATTGTCCGAGTCTATAGTACAAAAAAGGCAGATATTGCAAAATGTTCAAAAAGGGGCAACATTTAAACAGAATAAACGCTCAAAGGTCAGCTATCAGCGAAATGTCAAAACGGTGGAGCAAAAGCCGAGAGGTAGAAGTTGTTGGTCTCCAAAGTCTCCACCGTATAAAAAGGCTAGAAGTCAGCACAGTAATACACATCAGGAGTGGGTAGATATCCCGAAACAAAAATTGTTAAGCATCGGGCGATATTAGTAAACAAATTTGGTAAATCATACAAAATAATAAGAAGTCAGTTTATAAGAAGGATAACATTGATTTGCTAGGGTTAACTTCTGTCATGTAGCTCGTCATGCTTCTTTAACAAGAGTTATCTTACTAATGACAATATTAAAATTAATTTGTATAAGACAACTAACTATTTAAATCAAAAACGTCACATTTGGCGGCCCTTTGGCAGAATGTTTAAGAATAAACATCGCGTTCATCTGAAATGGCTTCACCAAATCAGATTGAACAAAGAAATAAACAAAAATAGCTGATACAGATTCATGGCTCAAAAACCAAACCAAACATGCGTCCACACTCTGTGGAAAAGCACTTAAGATTTAACAACGGCGCAATATCAAGTCGCCAATGCTGTGCATGATATAAACAAGCATTAATATAAACATTAGAGTAAGCATTTTTAAGAACAATTGTCGCCTCTTAGAGTCTAAGAATTCTTTGATGTACACAAGACGTTTGTTAATAAAATCAGTTCATATTTTGAATTCAACAAGTGAAGATTGGGTTATTCTTCTCCTCCGGAATCCCTATTCACAGTATACAGATATATTTGGTTTAGAAAACGAACCAATTACAACGAATAACTTTTACAAACAAGAACATTGAATGACAACCAGCCAGTATACACAAAAAATTACAGAATACCACACATGCATAAAAAAGATATAACGAGACAAGTCGATATACTCATTAAAGATAAAATAGTTGAACCATCAGTGCCCGAAAGGGTTTACCAGGATCAGAAAAGAAACGATGGCGTTTGGTAATAGACTATCGTCAAATAAACAAAAAATTGTTGTCCGATAAATTCCTATTACCAAGAATAGACGATATTCTTCATCAGCAGAGCCAAATATTTTTCATGTCTAGATTTAATGTCCGATTATCACCAAATAGAACTAGAAGAAAAATCGCGAACCATTACGTCATTTTCCACTAGTAATGGATCTTATCAGTTTACTGACTACCGTATAATCTGAAAATAGCACCAAATTCCTTTCAATGTCATCGGCTGTTCTGAGAAACACATGCTCAAAAACCTAAAGGATATTTTTGACATATGCAGAAAACACAACCTAAGCTGCATCCAGAGAAATGTTCATTCTTCATGCACGAAGTGACATTCATGCGTCACAAGTGTACCGCCAAAGGAATATTGACCGATTTTTTTTTTTTTTTTTTTTTTTTTTTTTAACGTTTAATATATGTTTGTTGAATCTACTCTTAAATTAGAGCCTAACAACAAGTTTGAGATATTTTTCTTAATATAGTACTTAAGATAAATCCTGGGGATATTGCAGGCGGCCCGAATCACTTGTTATTGGGTTGGTCTGTCATTTCTTTTAAGACGAGTTCTATTATTAGTTCGCGTAAGGGAATTGGCAAGAACATTTGGGTGTGCATCCAGTTTCGCAGAATACTTTAGTTGTTGACTACCTATTTCAGATTTTACGCTAGGTATATTTAGATCATTTTGAATGTTGTCGTTCCGTATATACCACGGGGCCCCCGTGATTGATCTTAAAATTTTCGACTGCGCTCTTTGTATAATATCGACATTGCTGGTACTTGCCTTCCCCCATAGTACGGCTCCGTAAGTCCAGATGGGTTTCAGTACGAAGTTGTATAGGAGGACTTTATATTCCAGACGTAGAGGGGACCGAGCATTGATGATCCAATGTAGGCTACTTGCTTTCAGTTTAAGCTGTGACTTTTTTGCTTCGATGTGCTTGCGCCAAGTTAGTCTTCTGTCTAGGTGGATGCCAAGGTAAGTGACATCCACGGCTTGAGGAACTGGTACGTTGTCTAGCATTAGAGCTGGACAGTTTCTTCTGTTAAGCGTAAATGTAACATGTTTGCATTTCTGCTCGTTGACCCCGATACGCCAGGTTGCTAGCCATTCCTCTACCACCTTGAGGTGTTCCTCTAATTTTGCAGAGGCTTGTATTGGGCATTTGGATCTGCTGAGGATTGCCGTGTCATCGGCAAAAGTGGACGTTGTAAGTCCTAAACTCGTTGGTAAGTCTGCAGTGTACAGTAGGTAGAGCAATGGGCCGAATACACTGCCTTGCGGTACACCAGCTTTGATTTCAAAATCAGCCGAGACGGAGACATTACATCTTACAGCGAATTGCCTATTGTAAAGGTAAGATTCCATGAGTTTGTGGGTGTACTGTGGCAGTTTTTGCCGGATTTTGAACATCAGACCCTCCAGCCAAACTCTATCGAAAGCCTGGGCAACGTCGAGAAAGACAGCCGCACAGTATTCTTTTAGTTCGAATGCTGTTCGTATTTCGGATGTTATGCGATTGACTTGTTCAATTGTACCATGTTTTTCGCGGAAGCCGAACTGGTGTGAAGGGATTGTGTTCTCCGATGCCAGAAATGAGTTTAGTCGGATCTGCAGGACCTTTTCAAAAAGCTTCGAAAGACATGGCAGCAAACTAATTGGCCTATAGGATGATGGCTGGGTTTTGTCCTTTCCCACTTTAGGAATCATGATGATAGTGGACCTTTTCCATGTTCTTGGGAAGTAGCCAATTCTTATTATAGCGTTGAACAGTTTGCAGATGTATTGTATGGCAATGATAGAGAGTTCCAGGATCATTTTCGGTGTGATTAGGTCATGGCCAGGGGCTTTTTTTGGCTTTATGTGGTTTTTAATAACTGCAGTGATCTCGTTCGATTGGAGTTCCGAGTACTCACTATCCGTTAGTGTGCTCGAAGGGGTACAGAAGTACAGATGAGTTTGATGTTGGATTTGGCTGGAAAACCATTTTAAGATGTGTGGCAAATACGGATGCCCTCTCTTCGTCACTGCGGGCCCATCCACCGGTTGGACTCCTTATCGGTGAAATTGTCTCTGCAGGAGCGCTTACAGTTGGGTGGGCTTTCCACAGAGGATGTTTAGTGCTGGTTGGGCTGAGCTTTTCTATGTATTTTCTTTGAGCCCAGCTTTCCTCTTGTCTTAACGCCTTGGAGAGGTTGCGATTAGCATGCCTTAGGCGAAGTTTTGCTGCTGGTGAGCGAGTAATCTGCCATTCTCTTCTTAGACGTCGTTTTTCCGTTACTAATTGTTCTATCCGCTGGTTCGTAGGCCTGTCAACAGGTTTAGTGTAAGAAGAGGCAGGTGGAGTAGATATTTTTGCTGCAGCTGCCATCATAGACTCAAGTGCAGAGACGCACATATCAATTCAATGTGGGCACTCATGTACATTTTAAATTTGGGCCAATTTGTTTGGTTGTTTGTAAGCCTATATGGGCGATCAAGTACTTGAGGTCTTGTTAATAGTGTGAATAGTACTGGAGAGTGATCGGAAGTTAAATCTAGCAGTGTATCCGCAGTGATCCGATTACGTGGAATCCTCTTGGTTACTGCGAAATCAATTAAGTCAGGCACTTTCTGTGGATCTGTGGGCCAATAAGTAGGCCTACCCGGTGAGACGCAATCCATCTTATTGAGAGGATTGACTATTGTGTTGTACAACTGCTTGCCTTTAGGATTGACCAGGCGAGATCCCCAGTGCGTATGTTTGGCGAGTGTGTTAAAGAAATCGGTAAATTCCTTTTCAGAGATTGAGAAGCGTGGTGGGCAGTACAGGGCAACCAATGTAGTGTTGCCGCAGCTGGTTTGGACGGTTATAGCAGTTGTTTGTAGGTGCTGTGTTTCAAATCTGTTGAGGAACGAGTGTTTTATACGGTTTTTGATTAGGATACCAGTCCCGCCATGACCTTTTCCGTCTGGATGGTTTGTTGCATAGAAGGTATATTTTGGTATTTGAAAATTATTTTTTGATGTTAAATGTGTTTCCGAAATCAGCAAAACGTCGATTTCACTTGAGTCTAGGAATAGTGAGATTGAGAGATTGGAGATGCCGTTAGCATTCCAAAGACATAGACGTAGGGAAGCCATTATTTATTCTCGATAAGCTTCTGGATAAGCAGGTTTTGATTCCGCATCAGTTCTTGCATACAGTTTTGCATGAACGTCATAAAAGTGGTCATGTTTTGATTGAGTGAGATCAATAGGGCTTCTAAGCCACTTGGAGTTTGCTGGCCAAGCTCTGGTGCGCTAGGTTGCGGATTCTGTAGATGGTGGAGTGGCGGGGTCTCTTTTGCGGGCTCCGTCTGTCCAGTTCGGAGCACACTAGCGAAGGATACACTAGGACTGTATGTAGCAGGCATGTTAGATGTTCTAACAGCCTTGGCGAAGAATACTTCGGGTGTAGTTTTAGAGGCGTTGACGGTGATTTTTGGTCCAGCTGGGGTTTTGCGCCCGTTTAGGTGAGATTTAAGATCCTTGAAGACAGGACATCCTCTGTAGTTGGCCGTGTGGTTCCCTCCACAGTTACTGCATAATCTTAGTGCGACATTGTTTCTGTCCTTGGTGCAAATGCCATCTTTATGATGTTCGCCACAGCCAACACACACTGACCTGAGATTGCAGTTGTTAGAGGTGTGGTTGTATTCCTGGCAGTTTTTACACTGCGGTGGTTGGTGTCTCTTATGGGGCTCCTCTACGGTGATTCTTCTGTGCAATAGGAGCTGTAGGTTGTAGATTGGGTGCACTTCATTTGGCTTTGACCGCTTTGCATCTGGCTGGAGCTCGAATTTAAAGAGCGGCTGTGCGACTTTGTTCCTGTTGATGATGTTGACAACGGATTTGACCGCAAACCCTTTTTGACAAACGCGTCTGCTATTTCTTGAGTAGGGACCGATGGCTCAATCCCCTTCAACACAACCTGGAGTCCTTTACTGCTTTTTTAGTTGGTAGGTATAGAAGTTGATGTTAGCATTACGGAGGTACTTTTCGATGATGCGGAAATTGTCCTCAGTTTGGGTTTGACATTTAATTTCTTTAATGTTACCCCTATTGAGAGGGGTTACAACAAAGTTATTTGCCCCTACTGTTTCTACTAGCTTCGAAATCAGGGCGCTGCAGTTGGCTCCACGGATGTATAAGGGGGGTGGTCTAGCCGATTTAACTTTATCTACAGCGCCGGCTTGATCATCTTGCTGATCGGCAAGAATTTTAAAACGATTCCCGCTAAGGGGTGCTACTCGTTCATTTGGTTTGGTTATTTTCGGCGTGTTGCCACTTTTTTTCTTTTGCGGGCTTAGCTTCCGCTTAGTTATTTTAATATATCTATTTATTCCAGTTTGGACAGAAGTCGTTGGGTTTACTATTGTGGCTGACTCAGGGCGACTTGTCGTTGACGGCAGGTCAATACTTCGGCAGACGCTGCAGTAGTTGCTGTCAACGAGCTGACGGTGCTGTCGGTGCAATCGGTGACCTAGTTATCGTTATTGATGGAGAAGCACACTGTTCTCTCCACGGTAAGTTGCTTTTGATTGCTGAATGGTGCTGAGTCATTTCTTTTAAGACGAGTTCTATTATTAGTTCGCGTAAGGGAATTGGCAAGAACATTTGGGTGTGCATCCAGTTTCGCAGAATACTTTAGTTGGGCCCCCGTGATTGATCTTAAAATTTTCGACTGCGCTCTTTGTATAATATCGACATTGCTGGTACTTGCCTTCCCCCATAGTACGGCTCCGTAAGTCCAGATGGGTTTCAGTACGAAGTTGTATAGGAGGACTTTATATTCCAGACGTAGAGGGGACCGAGCATTGATGATCCAATGTAGGCTACTTGCTTTCAGTTTAAGCTGTGACTTTTTTGTTTCGATGTGCTTGCGCCAAGTTAGTCTTCTGTCTAGGTGGATGCCAAGGTAAGTGACATCCACGGCTTGAGGAACTGGTACGTTGTCTAGCATTAGAGCTGGACAGTTTCTTCTGTTAAGCGTAAATGTAACATGTTTGCATTTCTGCTCGTTGACCCCGATACGCCAGGTTGCTAGCCATTCCTCTACCACCTTGAGGTGTTCCTCTAATTTTGCAGAGGCTTGTATTGGGCATTTGGATCTGCTGAGGATTGCCGTGTCATCGGCAAAAGTGGACGTTGTAAGTCCTAAACTCGTTGGTAAGTCTGCAGTGTACAGTAGGTAGAGCAATGGGCCGAATGCACTGCCTTGCGGTACACCAGCTTTGATTTCAAAATCAGCCGAGACGGAGCCATTACATCTTACAGCGAATTGCCTATTGTAAAGGTAAGATTCCATGAGTTTGTGGGTGTACTGTGGCAGTTTTTGCCGGATTTTGAACATCAGACCCTCCAGCCAAACTCTATCGAAAGCCTGGGCAACGTCGAGAAAGACAGCCGCACAGTATTCTTTTAGTTCGAATGCTGTTCGTATTTCGGATGTTATGCGATTGACTTGTTCAATTGTACCATGTTTTTCGCGGAAGCCGAACTGGTGTGAAGGGATTGTGTTCTCCGATGCCAGAAATGAGTTTAGTCGGATCTGCAGGACCTTTTCAAAAAGCTTCGAAAGACATGGCAGCAAACTAATTGGCCTATAGGATGATGGCTGGGTTTTGTCCTTTCCCACTTTAGGAATCATGATGATAGTGGACCTTTTCCATGTTCTTGGGAAGTAGCCAATTCTTATTATAGCGTTGAACAGTTTGCAGATGTATTGTATGGCAATGATAGAGAGTTCCAGGATCATTTTCGGTGTGATTAGGTCATGGCCAGGGGCTTTTTTTGGCTTTATGTGGTTTTTAATAACTGCAGTGATCTCGTTCGATTGGAGTTCCGAGTACTCACTATCCGTTAGTGTGCTCGAAGGGGTACAGAAGTACAGATGAGTTTGATGTTGGATTTGGCTGGAAAACCATTTTAAGATGTGTGGCAAATACGGATGCCCTCTCTTCGTCACTGCGGGCCCATCCACCGGTTGGACTCCTTATCGGTGAAATTGTCTCTGCAGGAGCGCTTACAGTTGGGTGGGCTTTCCACAGAGGATGTTTAGTGCTGGTTGGGCTGAGCTTTTCTATGTATTTTCTTTGAGCCCAGCTTTCCTCTTGTCTTAACGCCTTGGAGAGGTTGCGATTAGCATGCCTTAGGCGAAGTTTTGCTGCTGGTGAGCGAGTAATCTGCCATTCTCTTCTTAGACGTCGTTTTTCCGTTACTAATTGTTCTATCCGCTGGTTCGTAGGCCTGTCAACAGGTTTAGTGTAAGAAGAGGCAGGTGGAGTAGATACTTTTGCTGCAGCTGCCATCATAGACTCAAGTGCAGAGACGCACATATCAATTCAATGTGGGCACTCATGTACATTTTAAATTTGGGCCAATTTGTTTGGTTGTTTGTAAGCCTATATGGGCGATCAAGTACTTGAGGTCTTGTTAATAGTGTGAATAGTACTGGAGAGTGATCGGAAGTTAAATCTAGCAGTGTATCCGCAGTGATCCGATTACGTGGAATCCTCTTGGTTACTGCGAAATCAATTAAGTCAGGCACTTTCTGTGGATCTGTGGGCCAATAAGTAGGCCTACCCGGTGAGACGCAATCCATCTTATTGAGAGGATTGACTATTGTGTTGTACAACTGCTTGCCTTTAGGATTGACCAGGCGAGATCCCCAGTGCGTATGTTTGGCGAGTGTGTTAAAGAAATCGGTAAATTCCTTTTCAGAGATTGAGAAGCGTGGTGGGCAGTACAGGGCAACCAATGTAGTGTTGCCGCAGCTGGTTTGGACGGTTATAGCAGTTGTTTGTAGGTGCTGTGTTTCAAATCTGTTGAGGAACGAGTGTTTTATACGGTTTTTGATTAGGATACCAGTCCCGCCATGACCTTTTCCGTCTGGATGGTTTGTTGCATAGAAGGTATATTTTGGTATTTGAAAATTATTTTTTGATGTTAAATGTGTTTCCGAAATCAGCAAAACGTCGATTTCACTTGAGTCTAGGAATAGTTGCAGTTCATTTTTGTGCTTGGAGATGCCGTTAGCATTCCAAAGACATAGACGTAGGGAAGCCATTATTTATTCTCGATAAGCTTCTGGATAAGCAGGTTTTGATTCCGCATCAGTTCTTGCATACAGTTTTGCATGAACGTCATAAAAGTGGTCATGTTTTGATTGAGTGAGATCAATAGGGCTTCTAAGCCACTTGGAGTTTGCTGGCCAAGCTCTGGTGCGCTAGGTTGCGGATTCTGTAGATGGTGGAGTGGCGGGGTCTCTTTTGCGGGCTCCGTCTGTCCAGTTCGGAGCACACTAGCGAAGGATACACTAGGACTGTATGTAGCAGGCATGTTAGATGATCTAACAGCCTTGGCGAAGAATACCTCGGGTGTAGTTTTAGAGGCGTTGACGGTGATTTTTGGTCCAGCTGGGGTTTTGCGCCCGTTTAGGTGAGATTTAAGATCCTTGAAGACAGCACATCCTCTGTAGTTGGCCGTGTGGTTCCCTCCACAGTTACTGCATAATCTTAGTGCGACATTGTTTCTGTCCTTGGTGCAAATGCCATCTTTATGATGTTCGCCACAGCCAACACACACTGACCTGAGATTGCAGTTGTTAGAGGTGTGGTTGTATTCCTGGCAGTTTTTACACTGCGGTGGTTGGTGTCTCTTATGGGGCTCCTCTACGGTGATTCTTCTGTGCAATAGGAGCTGTAGGTTGTAGATTGGGTGCACTTCATTTGGCTTTGACCGCTTTGCATCTGGCTGGAGCTCGAATTTAAAGAGCGGCTGTGCGACTTTGTTCCTGTTGATGATGTTGACAACGGATTTGACCGCAAACCCTTTTTGACAAACGCGTCTGCTATTTCTTGAGTAGGGACCGATGGCTCAATCCCCTTCAACACAACCCTTTAATTTCTTTAATGTTACCCCTATTGAGAGGGGTTACAACAAAGTTATTTGCCCCTACTGTTTCTACTAGCTTCGAAATCAGGGCGCTGCAGTTGGCTCCACGGATGTATAAGGGGGGGTGGTCTAGCCGATTTAACTTTATCTACAGCGCCGGCTTGATCATCTTGCTGATCGGCAAGAATTTTAAAACGATTCCCGCTAAGGGGTGCTACTCGTTCATTTGGTTTGGTTATTTTCGGCGTGTTGCCACTTTTTTTCTTTTGCGGGCTTAGCTTCCGCTTAGTTATTTTAATATATCTATTTATTCCAGTTTGGACAGAAGTCGTTGGGTTTACTATTGTGGCTGACTCAGGGCGACTTGTCGTTGACGGCAGGTCAATACTTCGGCAGACGCTGCAGTAGTTGCTGTCAACGAGCTGACGGTGCTGGTCGGTGCAATCGGTGACCTAGTTATCGTTATTGATGGAGAAGCACACTGTTCTCTCCACGGTAAGTTGCTTTTGATTGCTGAGTGGCTGGCACTTTCGGTGTTATTGCTTACGTTAGCATTCTGTGGGGTCGGCGACACCACCGAAAAGTACGCGTTGTTGCGTTGGACCGAGAGTCGACGCTCACGTTGTTGTTGTACAATTAGTTCTTGTAGCTGTTGCTGTTGGGGATCGAGAGAGCTTTGGGCCCGAATTGGTGGACATGGCTTTTGTAAAAATTACGCACTTTGTTGTTGCAACTTAGTATTTATTGCTATTAGAGCAATCTAATAGCAATATGATTGTAAATAGGCGTCTCTGGGGCGACTGAGAGCCCTACACAAATTTTTGCAAACGCGGTCTTTTTTACACTCAATTTTTGCGGAGTGCATTAAAAAATACGTCTGTACACGTTAATCGTTTTTTTTTTTTTTTTGAGGTGAATTGGAAAAAAGTTTCTAGTCCGACGTGAGGGAACACAAAAAATACAGCGTATCTAGTAAATTGTTAGAAATGACTTCGCCGTTGACTAGTTTATGGAGAAAGAGAATGCCAAAAACAAGCCTACGGTTATAAAGTGAAGGAAGATTAATAAGAAGTCTGTGAGAATAAGAAGGTAGGCGAAGACCCGGGAAAGTTAAGGAATTGCTTCTGTACCGATTCAATACTAAGCTGGTGAACATCATATTGCGGGTTCCACACTGGCGAGCAATATTCTAGAGTAGGGCGAACTAACGAAGTGTATAAAACCTTTGTTACATAGGGATCATCAAATTCTTTGGCCTAACGTTTAATGAAGCCGAGAAGGCTGCTTGCTCTGTTGACAATTGAAGAAATATAAACATTAAATGAAAGTTTAGGGTCAAACATAACGCCTAAGTCTTTGAATGATGGAACACAATCTAACAGAACAGACTTAATAGAGTAATGAGCTAGGAGCGGAGACAAACGACTGAAAGTCATAAAAGAACACTTAGAGGCATTAAGGTGTAATTTATTAACGTGGCACCAATCCCAGAACGCATCGAGATCTGATTGCAAGTACTGTTGGAAAGAAGGATCATTATAGGAATAACAAATCTTGACGTCATCCGCAAACATGAGTACGCGTGAATGAGCCAAGGCCAAAGGCAAATCATTTATAAACAATGTAAATAATAGTGGGCCCAGATGACTGCCTTGGGGTACACCTGACGTAACTCGAACAGTTTTAGATATCGAGGAACGACACCTTTTGGGTTCTGCCAATAAGATACGACTTTAACCAACCCAATAATTTTGGTGAAAAACCCATGATGTTAAGTTTCGCGAGAAGCAAAGAATGATCAACCGTATCAAAAGCCTTACTGAAGTCAGTATAAATAACATCAGTTTGACACTTTTACGGAAGCCATGGTGTACAAGGGTAGTCAATTCTAAAAGGTTGGTAAGCGACGAACGACCTTTCATGAAGCCGTGCTGACAAGGAGAAATAGTGGATCTGGAGAGATGCTGAAGGGAAGACGTAATAATTTTCTCAAACAGTTTAGGTATTGCCGAAAGTTTGGCAATGCCACGGTAGTTAGAAACATCCGATTTTCTACCCTTTTTAAAAAGCGGAATAATAAAAGACTCCTTCCAAATATCAGGAAAGCTACAAGTCTCACTCGATATAAAGAAAACCCAAGCTAAAGGCTTAGATAGGGAAATCGAACACATTTTAAGGATGCAACTAGGTATATTATCAGGCCCGGGAACGAAGGAAGACGTCATAGATGACAAGCTAGAGATAATACAGTCTTCAGTAATACTGGGAAAAAACATACAATTTAAATGTGGGATTGAAAAGGGATAGGGTGTGGGATCCGAAACAGTAGTAGAATATGTCGACTGAAAAAATTTAGCAAACAGATCTGCAATATCTAAATCATTTTTAGCAGACTGGTCGTTAAGTCTGAAGGTGGAAGGTAGAACATTAGAGCGTCTTTTGAAATTGACAAAGTTGTAAAATCTTTTGGGGTTCTTATAAAATTCAGCCTTACAGCGAACGAGATAATTGTTGTAGCATTGAGTATTTAAAAGACAAAATTGAGATTTGGCTATACAATAATTTGCATAGTCAAGTCGCGAACCAGTTTTTTTAAATCTTTTAAAATATCTCGATTTAATGTTACGAAGATTAGAGAGCCTACGTGTGAACCAGACTGGCGAGCTGGAGACGGTAGAGACATTCACATAAGGAACGCATTTATCAATTAGAGAATTAAGAGCAGAGTAGAAAAACTTCACTGCACAATCTATATCGCAGCACTCAAATAGAAATCTCCAATCAAAAGAGAAAATAAGTCTGTTAAGAAGATTGAAATTTGTTTTACGAAAACATCTACGACGAGAATTTGAGATGTTTTTAAATAAATTAGAGACAAAAACAAGATCAAGGATTCTTTTTGGACCGGTAAAGAAAAGAATTCAACTGATATAGTGGACATTCAAGTAGGCTATCAAGAAAAACATGTTGAGATGAAGGAATTAAGAAAGATAGATTATCATCAACAAGCCAAGAAATATTAGGCAAGTTAAAATCACCTAAAACTATAAGAACATCACGATCTTTAAGACGACCAAAAATAGTTCGTAAAGCATCAGCATGGTGCACGTAGATCATGATATCAGAAGCTGGAGGACTATATGAACAAGAGATATATAGGCTAAAGTTAGAACATGTAACTTCGACGCAAATAAACTCAACACCTAAGGGGAGATCAATCGGCACCACACTTGAAGACAGATTCGAGTTGACAGCAATGAGTACTCCACCGCCACGACGACCAACACGATCAAGCCTATAAGAAATAATCAATCAATTGAACCATGGCTTCATATTTGCTATAGACCAAATTCCAGTGTAAGGAATCTTCGACTGCTGAAATCCGTCGACGTCACTTACAACGTATCGATCATTTTCGAGGCACTTAACGATTTTAAAAGGCCCTTTGAATCTCGACACTAATTTTTTGGATACACCTTTGTGAGTGTCAAAATTTTTAACTACCACATATTCGCCTGGATTAAAAACTTTTGGCCCTCGTCTTTTTCGATTCGCTAGACATTCATTATACTCTTGAAGTTTCTTTTCTTTTTTTTTAGCTTTTGCTCGTACCGACTCCAAATTTCTTTCCACAGACGTGTCTTCAAACAAGTAGTCTTTTAATTCATCTACTTGTCGGCCTTTTTGGCCGACGCCAAATAGTACGACACTTGGATGCTGTCCCAATGACCTATGAATAGTGTTATTCATGGTATACTCTACTATCTCTATGGCCTGACCAAAACTAACATTTTCTTCTGAGGCTAATAATTTTGCCAACATAGGGCCTAGACTTCTATTTATTCTTTCAACCTGGCCATTAGCTTGCGGCGAACCAGTTGCAATTTTGACATGTTGTATATTACAAGACTCTAAAAAGCTAGAAAATTCGTTAGACGTAAAACACGTTCCACGATCCGACACTATGCACTTTGGCCTACTATAGGATCTAAAATACTCTTTAAGTGCATCTATTGCTTCCTCAGATTTAGTGGTTTTCGCTAAGTAAAGTCTGACAAATTTCGTACACGCGTCAACCACCACTAATACGTGTTCTTTGTGCTTCCTTTGACATCGATTGGTCCGAAGTGATCAATATGAACCACTTCGAATGGCACATCAGGTTTAGGTATATTGTGGATGTGACCCTATTGTTTTCCATTTTTTGACGAAAAGACTATATACTTTAGGCAATTATTTACATGTTGTTCTACTTTTTTCCGTAACTTTGGAAACCAATACGACTTTGTGATAACTTCTACAACTTTGTCTATGCCTGTGTGGCCTAACTCATTATGATATTTAAACAGGATATGTGATTCCATATTTTTCGGGACGTAAAAAGCAAGGCAACCATTTTGTAGTTTTTTATATATTAAACCGTTTTGCATATCATACGAACTGTGTTCAGACCTTTCTAACATTGACTTTAATCTTAAAATTTCATCATCTTGGTTCTGACATATTACTAAGTTATCCACAACCATAATGTTAGTATTTCTACTTAAAGCATCTACATGTTGCATTCTCGTTGCCGGCCTATGCTCTAGCACATAATCGTAGTTTTCTAACTCTAGAGCCCAACGGGCTATTCTGGGGTTAACTTCTCTTTTGCTAAGTGTCAATGTAAGCGAGTTACAATCTGTCGCGATCTTGAAATGCTTTCCCTGCAAATATACAAGAAATCGTTTTAACGAATAAATTATCGACAATGTTTCTAATATACTCGACCATCTCGTCCTCCGGCAAACGCAAGCCGCCAGCCAAGCCAACTTTGTCGTTAAAGTAATTCAGGAACGGTTCGCCGACGCACCACTTGCGTGCCTCAAACTCTCGTCGAATTATTACATTGGTCTTCTTTGATCCGAAGCCTTTTCCCATGGCATCGAATATGGTTTTCACAGGCTGACACAAACACTCAGGGTTTGAGTGTATCCAATCCAAAGCTTTGCCCTTTAGTTCAAGTTCAAGTTCAATGATCTTTCCAAATGAAGCAGGGAAGATACAACTATAAACATTTCCATTACCGTCAAAATCGAGTACAAAATCTTTCACATCTGTGGCCAAGAATTGGTCACCTGTCTTCGTCGCCAGCCAGCTGCTTGAGTGGCCAGACGCAGGGTTGCCAGCAAGGCGCAAAAACTCGTTCTCTCTACAAACCAGTTCGATTTCTTTGCAAAGTAGTTCCACCTTTTTTCAAAAGTGTACTTTACTATGTTTTCTTCTTTTTGGTTCTCTTCATTCGACTTCTAATTTGTTCCGTTGCGCTCTCAGTTGTTTCTCTTTTCATTTGACTTCTCATTTGTTGCTTTGGATATTTCTTGCGGTTCATTCAGAATGCTCTTGTTTTCTGTCTGCGTCTCGCTTTCTGCACCGTTTTGTCCATTTTCTGCTTCGTTCTGTTCGTTTGCCGTTACTTCTTGCTACTGCTGACCTTGGAACAAGTCTGCCTCGAAATTTTGCGTCTGACCGGCGCCATCGTCCGATATATACAAAATGCTCTTTAGGTGCTCCAAGCAATCTTTTTCAGGGGGATCCGCGCGTTTACTTAGTCCTCCGTTAGGAGCAGCTCCATCTTTTGGATGTTGCCCTCTCCCTACAGGGCTGAGTTGGTTTAAACGTTCATCTAGCACATTTTTATTGCCAGTATCTGGTAAACCTAGGTTTTTGTACCAGATTTGTAACTGGGACTTCGAAAAATCATCAGGATCTATTGAATCCATTATTGTTTTTTATATATTTTTTTTTTTTTTTTCTGGGTTAACTATGACCACTTCTGAAATTATAGCGAGTAAAACACGTCTGTCTTTGGTGAGCTCTCTGAATTTGAATTTCTCTGTTCTTTTCTATAAAGTGAGACAGCACGCTTCTCGTACTGTACCACTGCATAAAACTTAAAACTAATTTGTAACAAAGAAAAGAGTAAGATATACTTAATTCTAAACATATTGCACTGGGGGAAAGAGTAATATATAGTTAATATTAATACATATTGCTACAATACGATCTTTGGAAGTAATTGAAGCTTAACTAATTCCTGATATTTCAATTGTGTTTGATCTTTGGAAGTAATTGAAGCTTAACTAATTCCTGATATTTCAATTGTGTTTGAAGTATCTACATATATGTCCAAAAGTATCTGTTTTTTCTTTTATTATTGATACGTCTACACCTGTTTCTAACAAGAAAGTATATGTGTTGCATGTATTTTCATTTTTAACTTTGATAAAAAATACCACAGTTAAGGTTGAATGTGTATACATTTACAGTTTCTTCTGAATATCTGCAGGGATCTATTGGTTTTCCGACTTACTTTGGGTAAGTCGTACACTACCATTTCCGTTGTTAGAAGTACGTCGGTTTTAATTACATCGGTTCGAGCTGTTTCGGTTGGAATTATTTCTTCCTCGGTTGTTGTACCGTGAGTTACCACAATATCCACCTGTATTATTTTTATTCCTGTAACCGTTATTTTGGTAATTACCTCTACCTCGGTAATTATTTTGTCCAATTCTAGTGTATTGACGGTAGTGCATGACAGGGTTCGCCTGTCCTGTTTCTGCTGTACTACTGTCTACGAACTTTGTTGTTAGTTCGTTCATGTCACGGAATATGCTTGCTTTTAGTATGTTACGTACTTGATTGTTTATGCAGTTCTTTGTTACTGCCTCTGCCTCCTTTTAGCTAGTTCGACAGATGTGCCGACGTCTATAAAAGCACTTTCCAGAGATTCAGTAAGCTTTTCTATCTCTTTAGCATACTGACAAGCTGTTTTGTTTCTCTGGGGTAGGTTTTTAATTTTTGCCGTTATTGACGCTACTGATTCCGTTTTTACATTTGTCACAATAGTGTTAATAATCTCTTCTGATGCCTGTTCAGAGGTTATCAAATTTCTTTTGTGGCCTTTTAGTTTTGTTTTTATTAGGCACACTGCTATTTCCTCATGGTCGCCTTTTAATGTGTTTATCAAATTGAATGCGTCCATGAAGCTCTGAAGATTTTCTCTTCTGCCAAAAATCAGTGACAGTTTGAGTCATTTTTGTGTTTCTTGTTGAAATGGCTGGTTTATTTAGAGTTATTTTTGTTTGATCTAAACTCTCATCTCTTCTTCAGCCGTTAACTGGGTTTTGTCTTCCAGTGATATTGAAATTTCCTAATCAGTTGTTTGTTTATATTCAATATTATATCTTTTTAATACGGATTTTGCTTTTTGTTTGCAGTCATTGTAGAATGCATTTGCGGCTGTTTAACGCCCAGCAGTTAGCAGCTGTTTTTTTTTTTTTAATTCCCTGAGAGATCAATTGTCTCTATGAGTTGTTCGAATAGTTTATGTAGAATTCTGTTTTTCCGCTTTAGGCGGTTGTATTCTTCTACTATGGATCTTTCTATCAAGTAGGCTATCCCTGATTTAAATTTTTTATTATGCATAAATGCAGTATTTGATTTCGTTACATTTTGGATTGGTTTCACCTCTGAAGTCTAAAAATGGAGCGTATTTGTTTAAATATTTAAGTTCTACTCGACCAATTTTTATACCGTATTTAGGCCAAAGCAAGCTTTAAGGCGACTAATATTACGAGAGCTAAGAACAATATCCCTATTTCTTCTAATTTTTCCCTGTGATCTACCGTTTTTACGCTGGATGATCTATTTTGGATTCTTGGGAAAAAATTATACATATATGTGGGATGTGGATTTGCGATGTGCATCAATCCCACTGTACACGAAGACGAGACGACGATCAAAGAGAGAACGTGAGCGTGTAAGAAAAGACGATTAAGAGGGATGACGAACGAATGAGAGATGACGACGAGAGAGTTGGTTTTTGCGCGTTGAATAAGGCGGACGTGTTTTGAGGTCTTGCGTCATAGTCGCATGCAAGGTCAAGTCGAGTACCATAGACGAGTACTATAAGTCGAGTGTCAAGGCCGGACACTAAAAGTCGAGTACCACAGACGGGTGCTATAAGTCGTGTGTCAAAGTCGGACACTAAAAGTCGATCGCCAAAGTCGGGCGTGAAAAGTCGAAGCGTCATAGACGGACGCCAAAGTTGAGCCGAGCCAAACGTCGATTGTCATTTAGCATAGTGTAATCTCTATGAAGTCGTATTATCAAATGTAAACCCCCTAGACTATAATTATATCGTAAATAAAACCCCACATATTTTGGGTGCTCATCCGGGATAGATTCAAGTTAGAGCGGTGATAGAAAGAGTGCGGGATACAAGAGACTACCCCACATACATTTTTTGTGCGTTCGTGCGTGAGAAGAGTGAAAAAAAAAAAAAAAAAAGTGATTTTTTTTCTCAAACAATCGTGTCGTAATTAGTCGGTCCTGCTCTGCTAGTGGTGAAATTAAAACATTAACTATCTCGTGTCTAAATGATTTAATAAGTGATACTCTGAAAACGGGTAAAGCAGACAATATCAGAGCATTACATAAATTTATCTATGAGAGCGAGGGAGATAGAAATAACCGCAAAAGAATTCGAGAATTTTCTGGTTTCGATTTCGATGAAACGGACGCAAAGTACGAAGCAAAGGCGGAATATGTACGACGAAATTTGACGAACAGTGATCTTGTTTCGATTTGCAATGTATTGGGAATCAAGTACAGTGTCGACGACCTAGCATTGCATATTTTCATGAATTTGAAGCTGAACAATTTGTTGGCATCACAAGACGTAGACGAATCAGACGACGAAGTAGATGATGAAATAAACGACGAGACAGATCATGAATCGGTAGCTACAGAGAGGAACGTAGCAACAGAGAAAAATTGGAGGAACAGGCCGCACGAGAGAGCAAGCGAGAACGACAACGATGAGTACAGAAGAATAAACGAAGAGAGAGATAGAATGATGACGCTCGTTTTGCCATTAGTTTTCGTGACGTGGAAGAGAACATTCGTATTTTTGACGGCACTAATACCATTGCAGTATAAGTTTGAATTAACGAATTCAATGAGCAAGCAACGTTGATGTGTTGGAACGATTTCCAAAAGTTTCTGTTCGCGAAGAAGGCGTTAAAAGGCATCGCGAAACTGTTTGTCTTGAGTGAGAGAGGAATAAATTCGTGGAAGTCTCTCGAAAAAGCACTTTTGAGTGAATTCAAATCGTGCGTGAGTAGTAAAGACGTACATGAGCAACTGATGAAAATGAAGCGTAAAAACAATGAGTGCGTTTTTGAGTACTTTTACAGAATGAAAGATGTAGCTTCATGTGGACAAATAAAAGACGATTCATTAATAGAATATCTAATTGACGCCATAGATGAAAAAAGTGAGAATAAGTCGATTTTATATGGAGCGAAAAATTTAAATGAGTTTAAAGAGAAATTAAAGCAGTATAAAACAATGAGTGAAAAGAAAGTAAGAATGACAATGGTAAATACAAAAACGACGAGAACAGTGCAAAAGTGAAAGACAAAATGATGAAAAGAAATAATAAAGATGTTAAAAACGATGTAGTGTGTTACAATTGTGGAAATAAAGGACATTATGCGAAAAATTGTGATGATAAAGAGAAAGGTAGAAAGTGCTACAAATGTAATGGATTTGGTCACATACATAGCTAAAAATTGTAATAAAAGAGATATGAACAGTCAATTTGAACCGAACACAAGAAGTTTTAAGTCAAAAGAAGAAATAACCTGTAAAGTTATTAAAATTGACAACATTGAGTGTAAAGCATTGCTCGACACCGGAAGTAAATTTTGTATCATTCGCGAAGATTTGTATAAACGTTTGAAACAACCCGAGTTGAGTAGTTTTGACGGTTTTCTAATTGGATTCTGTGGCGGAGAATCAAATAAGATAAAACCAATTGGACACTTTGTGAATTCCATTTTGATTGACGACCATACGTTCGTGTTAGATTTTCATGTAGTTCCGATTAGATTGTTAGATGTCGAAATGATCATAGGCGAGGAATTATGTTTGCAAGCTGACATTATATTTAGTCGAAATGGTGTAAGAGTAGAAAAATTCGAAAAAGAAAGTGATGAAATAAAAATTCTAAAAATTGATGTCGCGAATAATAAAGATGAACTTGATATAGACGAATGTGCAAGCACAAGTGCTAAAAAAGAGGTATTCGATTTGATATCTAATTATCAACCGGTAGCAATAAAGACGACCAATGTTGAAATGCGAATAATTTTAAACGATGACAGTCCGATATTTGCGCGACCCCGTAGACTTGCATTCAAAGAGGCAGAGTTCGTGAACGAGAAAGTCGAAGAATGGTTGGCTGAAGGCATAATTGAAGAGTCAACGTCCGAATACACAAGTCCGGTGGTACTTGTAAAGAAGCATGACGATTCCTACAGGCTCTGTGTCGATTTTCGCAAAATAAACAAGGTATGTGTGCGTGACCATTATCCATTGCCGCTCATCGAGGATCAGTTGGATCGTTTGCAAGACGCTACGATTTTTAGTACCATTGATTTGAAGAACGGATTCTTTCATATAGCAGTTGCAGAATCTAGTCGAAAGTATACGTCGTTTGTGACCCACTGTGGTCAGTACCAATTCAAGAGAGTTCCGTTTGGATTTACTAATTCGCCTGGAGTATTCCAAAGACATGTAAATGCAATATTTCGGCATTTATCCAAGAGAGGCATTGCGCTGCCATACGTTGACGATGTTATCATTTTGGCCAGAGATGAAGTTGAAGCTGTTAAGAATCTAAAAGAGGTAATCGTAACCTGCGAAGAGTATGGTTTAGAGCTAAACCTGAAGAAGTGTCATTTTTTAAAGAAAAGAATACAATTTTTGGGGCACATTGTCGAGAATAAGAAGATATATCCATCTCCAGATAAAATTGAGGCTGTTGCGAAGTTTAAAATGCCTCAAACCGTAAAGCAAGTTCAAAGTTTCTTAGGTTTGACGGGATATTTTAGAAAGTTTATTCCAAACTATGCGTGTATAGCGAAACCTCTGACCGAATTGACCAAGAATGCATCAAAATTTGTCTGTGGTCCTGAAGAAAATGTAGTACAGATCTTGAAGAAGTTACTAACTGAGAATCCAGTCTTAAGCATCTACAACCAGTCGTACGAATCGGAAGTTCATACTGATGCATCCATCGAAGGTTTTGGAGCAGTTTTACTACAAAGATGTCCAGACGACGGTGAACTCCATCCCGTATACTACATGAGTCGAAAACCACAGACGCACAGCGAAAGTATAGCAGCTATGAATTAGAGATTCTCGCAGTCATAACAGCGTTAGAAAAGTTTAGAGTTTATCTGTTGGGCATGCATTTTAAGCTAATCACGGATTGCGACGCATTTACAAAGACGCTGGAGAAGAAGATCCTTTGTACCAGGGTAGCTCGTTGGGTACTTTTTCTTCAAGAATACGATTTTGAAGTTTTACACCGTTCAGGTACCCGTATGAGACATGTCGACGCCCTCAGCAGATATCCAATTATGCAAATCAACGACTATGGAATCAGCGTTGGCATGAAGAAGGCGCAATCACAAGATGAGAAAATAAGAGCCATTATAGAAGTTCTGAAAGACAATTCGAAAACTTATGATGATTATTTTCTGAAAGCCGATATCCTGTACAAATTTGTCAATGACGTTGAGCTAATTGTTGTCCCAAACGCGATGCAGAAGTAGATTATTGGTCAAGCCCATAACAAAGGACATTTCGGGGCAAAAAAAGACGAAAGACTTGATTTGCAAAGAATACTTCATACCGCATCTCGAGGAAAAAATCCAAAAATTTATCGAATGCTGTATTCCTTGTATCATCAGTAGCCGTAAAGTCGGCAGCAAGAAGGCTTGTTTCATCCGCTTCAGAAAGATGATATTCCACTTTTAACTTACCATATTGATTTTCTAGTTCCTCTCGAGTCTACTCACAAGGACTATAAGCATATCCTGGCGGTCATAGATGCATTTACGAAGTTCTGCTGGTTATACCCAACCAAATCGACGACTAGCAATGAAGTTATTACGAAGCTGACGATGCAAAGCACGATTTTTGGCAACCCTACGTTTATTATCTCGGATTGGGGTTCCGCCTTTACATCCCAAGATTTTTTGAAGTACTGCGACAACGAAGATATCAAACACGTTAAGACGACTACAGCACTTCCTAAAGTAAATGGCCAAGTCGAACGTTTAAATGCGATCATCATTCCTGTTCTGTCGAAGTTAAGCGTTGATGATCCGACGAAGTGGTATCGACATGTTAGCAAAGTTCAGCAGGCTATCAATTCGACGTACACCAGAAGTATTGACACTTCTCCATTTGAGTTACTAACTGGCGTTAAGTTGAGGACCAACGATGACCATAAACACAGAGATCTTATCAACCAAGAGACGAAGGCAATATTTACAGACGATAGAAGCGAGCTCCGTGCCAAGGCGAAGGCACACATCTCCAAGATCCAAGACGAAAAATAGAAGTACTACAACCTACGTCGTAAGCAAGCTCGATCTTATGATGTTGGCGACATGGTTGCAATTAAGAGGACGCAATTTGGCAGTGGTCTCAAATTAAAACCGAAATATTTTGGACCCTACCAGATTAAGAAGGTGAAGCACAACAACGCATACGATGTCGAAAAAGTTGGCAAGGGCGAAGGGCCTAAAGTGCAGAGTACATGAAGCCCTGGAGCCTAAACCGAGACGACGAGGAAGATGACCAAGCATTCGGGTCGAATGCGTAATCAGAATGGCCGAATGTGGGATGTGGATTTGCGATGTGCATCAATCCCACTGTACACGAAGACGAGACGACGATCAAAGAGAAAACGTGAGCGTGTAAGAAAAGACGATCAAGAGGGATGACGAACGAATGAGAGATGACGACGAGAGAGTTGGTTTTTGCGCGTTGAATAAGGCGGACGTGTTTTGAGGTCTTGCGTTATAGTCGGATGCAAGGTCAAGTCGAGTACCATAGACGGGTACTATAAGTCGAGTGTCAAGGCCGGACACTAAAAGTCGAGTACCACAGACGGGTGCTATAAGTCGTGTGTCAAAGTCGGACACTAAAAGTCGATCGCCAAAGTCGGGCGTGAAAAGTCGAAATAAAACCCCACATATATATTCTTGATCAGCACTACGAGACGAGTTCAAATAAAGTCGAAATAAAACCCCACATATATATTCTTGATCAGCACTACGAGACGAGTTCAAATAGCCATGTCCGTCCGTCCGTCCGTCTGTCTGGATCAACGCAAACTCCTAGACCGTAAGAGCTACAGAGCTGAAATTTTGCATGTAGGCTTGTATATACTGCAGGGGGTGTATAACTCGGATTCAGCTGGATCGGCCCACTATATATCATATAGCTTCCATACAAACGCAAAAGTCACGAACAGTGACTTTTCTCAATAACTTCATTATTTTCTGTTCTATTATCGTTAAACTTAATATTAGAGAGATTATTACGCTTATAAACTACTGTGCCAAATTTGATCAAGATCGGATGACTATATCATATAGCTCCCATAGGAATTATCGGTCGAAAACAGTTTCCGACCGGCCTTATGCACAGCAATTGATATCGTTTAAGAGCCCAGTTGTAAAAGCGATTAGTAAGGAATTACCGGTATCACCTGGGAATGATCTGTTAAAAACGATGACTATTGTAGTGTCCGATGTGTCCGGGCAATAATTACCCATTCCAATGAAAATTGCCGACAGTTCTAAAAGTATCGAGGGCCCCGTAAACAAGTTGACTGCTGCAGTGGGTGACTTGTCCAACGTTGCTGCTACGGCTGACGCTTCGGCACCGCGGACTCTCGTTGGCATACCACCAAAGAAACATACATATATTTGTTTCTAGGCTAGACCCTGTTGTCACATCTGATGATGTAATAGCCTATATTCGGACGAAAGTTAACGTCTGTAAATTTTCTTATTCTCGGGACATTTCGTCTTTTAAAATTAGTGTTTCTATTGTAGTAGGATAAGTAGTTTAAACTATAATGAACATCGATAAGTATGCTGGAATTGCCAACACTGTTGTGGCAGAGCAGTATGCACGTTAATTAACACTGAACAATGAGAAGAGTGACAGACAGACGAACAGAGAGGGTCATTCGATAAGCGACGATCAAAGAATACAGACGTGAAAATAAAATAAAGAATAAGCCTGTGATATAAAAGATTAATAAATAAAGATTAAACCTTGCTTCTACAAATTCAGAAGTGGTTCGAGATACACGCCATGGATGAGGTGAATATCAATAGTTTTCGCACGGTGCAATTAAAAAATTGGTTAGCCGTCTTGGGACTGCCAACAACTGGCAGCAAAGCTGAATTAGTGGCGCGTCTTAACCAGGTCCCGTTAATGGGCCGAGGCTGTGCACCGTTGGTAACTGATGATAGTGGCCCAGAATCGGAGGAAGGGCAAATTAATGATACAGAGTGGCCAAAATGCAGATCTAGCTGGCAACAACAGTATCAACGAAGACCCAGATTTGCAGCAACAAATTTTGCCAGACGAGCAAAGTGACGAAGCAGCGACAAATTCTGAAAATTTTAACGGAATGCTCAACGTAATACGACAATTAGAAGCAGAAGTCAAGGCCAACCGCGAGCGTCTTCAAGCACAAGCGCGACACGACGGCGCTGCCGCAGTAGTCGCCAGAAGCCCAGACATTGCCGTCAGCGACAATAGAGGCGCGCAGACACATGATGAGCAACAAAAGGGGTCGTTTGCGCTAGCGAAAGAAATCGTTGTTGACTTCGATGGACAAGACTGTGCATGCAAGTGGATCGGACAGTTAAAGAGCATTGCGCAAGTTTTTGAGTTGAACGAGAGTTGTGTGGGCATTTTGTTTGTGGCAAAACTAAACGGTGCCGCAAAACGTTGGATTCAAGCGAACCCAACACGTTTGATCGAAACGTTCGAGCAACTGTGCGAAAATTTAATTTTGGCGTTTGATCAAACAAGTTCGAAGGCAACGTTGCGACGAAATTTTGAACAACGGATGTGGCAACGCCAGAAATAGTTTGCCACTTATTTCGAAGCAAAGATGAGTTTGGCAAAAAACATAACATTGGATACTGAGGAGCTGTTGGAGCATCTGGTTGAAGGCAACCCGTCGGATATTTTGCGTGATCAGGCACGCATACGATGTTTTATTAATCCGATGGAGTTGCTTAAGGCGTTTACCAATATCCAGTTGCCAAATGTGAAATCGGCAGCTGATTGGGTAAAACCACTAATCATTAAGAAGAGCGCAGATGGAAAGGACTGGCGCTGTTAGTTAATTGTTGTTGCTGAAGAGTCCATGAGTCAAGATGCAATATTGGGGCTAAATTTTTTGAAAGCCTGTGGCTTGCGTATAGATCTAAGTGCCTTGGACGGGATTGTGAAATTGAGCCTGGTAAACGAAGAAATTTCAAACGACAATTGTAAAGTAGATAGAAGTCGATCGTTATGTCCTGTTGAAGATAGTGCTAAAGAGCAAAAGTTATGTAAAGAAATTGTTATGAATCAATAGTTAAGTACTGATGAAGAGATTGTTAAAGACCAGGAATTATGTGAAGAAAGTGTTACGAATCAATTGTTGATAGCTGAGAGTCGTAACTTATGTGAGGAGATTATTATGTTAGCTGATAGTAAAGAAAATGTAAAAAAGTCAGTTATGTTAGAAATTCACGATGATAACTTTTAGAGTGACATGATGAATATAGACGTAGGAGGCGAAGAAGAAATAGAGTGTACGTGTGGAGAAGAAATAGATTTTAGTACAAAAGTTCGGCTTATGAAAATATTTAGAGAGAATTATGTTGATGCTAAGAGCCCACAAGTCCCAATGGTTAGGAGCGAATTAAAGATTTGTCTAGAGAAGTCCAAACCGTTCAGTTGTTCACCACGGAGACTGTCATACGAGGAGAAAGAATACCTTCAGAAAATGTTGGACGAATAATTGAAAGAAGGAATAATTCGTGCTAGTGAGTCAGAATTCACTCTCCAATTGTTTTAGTGAAGAAAAAAACGGGAGGTTTGAGATTATGCATCGACTTTAGGAAAGTGAATAAAATTACATTGAAAGATAATTACCCGTTGCCCTTAATCGATGATTTGCTAAATAAGCTCGTTAATAAAACAGTTTTTACGAAGTTAGATTTTAAAAATTAGTACTTTCATGTCTTTATGAACAAGGATTCAGTAAAATATACGTCATTTGTTACGCCATTAGGTCAGTTCGAATTTTTACGAATGCCGATGGGGTTGAAAACTGCACCAGCTGTTTTCCAACTATTTGTAAATAACATTTTTGCAGATTTGATAAAAGAAAATAAGGTTATTGTCTATATGGAGGAGCATCTAAAAGTTTTAAAAGAAGTTTTTGCAAGATTGGTACAAAATAAGTTACAGTTACGGCTAGACAAGTGTGAATTTTTACAATCAAAAGTCAAATATTTAGGATTCAATATCTCTTAAAGCTGACGATAGTGGAATAGAAGCAGTTATGAATTTCCCAGCGCCAGAAAAAGTGCAGACAGTGCAAAGTTTTCTAGGGTTATGTTCATATTCCCGAAGATTTATTAAGGATTTTTCGATAATAGCTAAGCCATTGTACGACCTACTTAGGAAGGATACTCCTTTTAAGTTTGGAAAGGCAGAGCTAGTGTTTTTTTTACTCTCAAAGAGAAGTTAGTGCAAGCGCAAGTATTAGCAATTTTTTATTATAAGCATGAGACAGAGTTGCATTGTGATGCAAGTGCACTTGATTTCGGGGCTGCTCTAATGCAAAAGAAAGTCGACGGTAAATTGCACCCGGTATTTTATTTTTCTAAGCGATCAACGGAAACAGAATCAAAATACCACAGTTTCGAATTAGAAACTTTAGCAATTATTTATGTACTTCACAAATTTAGATTTAAGATTTTTAGAGACTGTAATTCGCTGACTCTCACATTAAATAGAGTTGAGCTAAATCCTAGAATTGCTAGATGGGCGTTAGAGTTGCAGAATTAACACTATGAATTAAGTCATAGAGCAGGAAAGAAAATGCATGCTGCAGCATGTGGATGCATTAAGTAGATGTATTGGAGTTATGGTCGTAGAAAACGGAAGATAAAATGTTCGAAATTCGAAACGGAGTGGTATTTAGAAAATCAAGAGATGGCAGGTTATTGTTTTATGTTCCTAAAGATATGGAGAATCAGGTTTTGCACAAATATTATAATGAACTTGGGCATATCGGCAGGGATAAGATGATGGATACTATTTCCAAAAGTTATTGGTTCAAAAACATTAAGGATAAATGCATTAGTCACATAGAAAATTGTTTAAAATGTGTAGCTTTTTCCCCCAAATCAGGAAAAATAGAAGGACTATTGCATAGCATACCAAAAGAAGATAAGCCATTCGAGCTAATACATATAGATCACCAGTAGCAGCAGGGAGAGCAAACAAACACATATTCGTTGTAGTGGACGGATTCACTAAGTTCGCTAGATTGTATACAACAAAGTCTACAAGCACGAAAGAAGTAGTGAAAGCGTTAAGAGATTATTTTAGAGCGTATAGCCGACCTAAGTGTATTGTGTCAGATAGAGGGACTGTTTTACGTCTAGTGAGTTTAAACAATTTATGACAGAATGTAACATAAAACACTTGAAGATAGCTACAGCCTCTCCCTCAAGGAAACGGCCAGGTTGAACGATTGAATAGAAGCATAGTTCCAATGATATCGAAACTTGTAGAACCAGAGAGAAATTTGCATTGGGACACTGTAATTGAAACAGTAGAATTTTCTTTTAATAACACATTGCATAGAAGTATTAAGCAACAGCCAAGTAAAATGCTGTTTGGAGTAGAACAGAAAGATGAGGTTATTGATCAGTTAAGAGAAAAGTTAGAAGAAATCCAATGTCCTGTAGATCCGGAAAGTTTAAAAAAGATTCGTAAAGAAGCAATAGAAAACCAGAAAAGAGCGCAGTCGTATAATGAAACGTACTACAACAAGTCTAAGATAATGCCAACACAGTATAAGAAAGGAGATTTCGTGATGGTAAAGAATTTCGATAGTACAGCTGGAGTGGCGAGGAAATTGATTCCTAAACATACGTAGTTGAAAAGGTATTAAGAAATGATATATTTTTGCTTAAAGACGTCGACGGTTTCCAGGTTTCACGCAATTCCTATCAAGGTGTGTGGGATGCGTAGAACATGAGACACTGGGTGGGGAAAAAGAGGCCAAATAGTAGAGAATAAGAACTATTGTATTACACAAAATTTTCTTTAATGTATAAAATTAAAATGTATCATATCAATTGTATATATATAGTCTAAATGTTATAATGTAAATAGCAAAATAGGATCAGGAGATCCAACTGTCAGTATGGCCGAGTTGTAGTAGGATAAGTAGTTTAAACTATAACGAACATCGATAAGTATGCTGGAATTGCCAACACTGTTGTGGCAGAGCAGTATGCACGTTAATTAACACTGAACAATGAGAAGAGAGACAGACACACGAACAGAGAGGGTCATTCGATAAGCGACGATCAAAGAATACAGACGTGAAAATAAAATAAAGAATAAGCCTGTGATATAAAAGATCAATAAATAAAGATTAAACCTTGCTTGCTTCTACAATATGTCGAGAAGATTTTTGGCCGAAATATTTAATAGTTAAGTAATACACTGTAAAAAAGAAAAATCGGCAACCGGTTCGCCTGCCAACAACAAAAACTAATACCATTTCTGTTACATCAGCATCGGCTGGTGTGACAAAAAACTAGCTTCGTCCCTTAACTTGGGTTACCAGAACGTTAGAGGACTGAAATCTAAATCTATCTCTTTCTTTTAAACATAACATTCTAGTTTTTACAGAGACGCGGCTAAAACCTGACACTCATACGTGACCTGATTTCCCGCATAGGCGGTGGCGTTCTGATAGCTTTTGATGCTGCTTCATCATCTGAATTGAATCAATTTTCTAGTACCCAGGAGATTAAGTTTGTCGGTGTTGTTCCTATATTCCACCATTGTCAGACATGGTGGTATACTTAAATCATTTAGAGGCAATTCAGTTTGTCTCCTCTTTAGTTTCCAGTCAAGACATGCTCATAGTTGTAGGTGATTTTAATTTACCCGCTTTAGCATGGTCACCAACAGATGAATCTACCATGTTGCTGCCGGAGGGCAGCATGGTGACATGGAGATGTCACATGACTTTGATGATGGCCCTCAGGCTTATCTTTATCAAAAGTCAATCCTGTACTGTCAATTGTATTGGATTCTTCTTATTGTGATGTTTCTAGGATCGAACCATTTGTTCTTCCCGAAGACAAATTTCATCCTACTGTAAATTTAAAAATTGTTCTGCCCTTGCTTTCACCATTACTTGGTTCAAAGTAGTTACCTCTAACTAGGTGCTTTCCTAACACTGACTTTACCAGCCTTAATGAAAACATTACTACTACCGATTGGTCTTATCTGTACAATTGTAGAGATATGAACTCAACTGTTCGTTTTGTTTATGATACTCTGAATTCACTCTTTGATATTTGTGTGCCTCTTGGTAGGCTGGAGCGGCTTAACAAACCTCGCTGGTTCTCTCGAAAGCTATCCATGTTGAAAAATGTGAAGACTTGATATAATAAGTTTAAAAAAAAACACGTCGTTCATCAGATTACGCTCTGTATACAGTCGCTCGTTCAAAATTCATGATGCTTAATACACAATTCTTTTAATTATCTTCAGCGGTGTAAGCCTCAGTTTTCTTCTGACTCTAACAAAGGCACCCATCTTTTTTGTCAAGTAAAATAAAAAAGCGAGCACTGATCAGGCAATTGGCGATATGTCTGCGTGTTTTTTCAAAACAACGTTTTCCTCAACGGAATATCAAACAAGTCCGTATCCTTTTCATTTAAAAATTCTACTTGCATTTTCAATCCGGTGATTGATGAAAGTTCTCTTCTTAACGAACTTAAACTAGTTAAACCTGTTTATTCTCCGGGGCCAGATAGTCTACCTGGATGTGTACTCAGGTTCTGTGCAAACCCATTTTAAAATTTTTTCTTTTGCCTGTCAAATCTTCCTCTTTTACATCTATTTGGAAGGAGTCGTATATCATTCCTCTGCATAAAAATGGCAAAAAGTCCGAAGCCTCTAACTAAAGGGGTATCTCAAAATTGTCCGCTATTCCGAAAGCTTTTGAGAAAATTATAACTTATCAATTGCAACATTTTTTGCAGCTCTATTATTTCGCCGTCTTAACATGGGTTTGTGAAACGCCTTTTAACCTTTTAGAATTTACCTCTATAATTATCAAGGGGTTCAAAAATGCTAAACAAACTGATGTCATATACACTGACTTCTGCTAAGCCTGTTATTCTGTTAATCATACTTTATTACTTTGTAAACTGAACGACATTGGGTTTCCACCTCTTTTCCTTTCTTGGGTTCGAGAATATTTAACAATTCCATTCCTGTGACTTCTGGTGTACCTCAAGGTAGTCATTTTGGCCCTCTGCTTTTCATTATTGATTAACGATCTTCCATCAGTCATCGTTCATTCGCGTGTGCTTATGTATGCTGACGATGTCAAGCTTTGTCTTACTTATAAATATACAGATTCATTTAGTCGGCTACAAGCTGATCTTAAAAACTTTCAATCCTGGTGCCAGTTTAATCTATTAAGTCTTAACACTACCAAATGTAAGGTAATGACTTTTTTTCGTAGCTCTTCTCAACTGGTCACTTGTTTTCTAAACAATAGTCCTTTAGAACGTCTAAATTATATTAATGATTTGTGCTTTCTTATGGACCATAAGTTGAATTTTATCACGAAGGCCATGAGTGTTCTGGGTTTCATCAAAAGATGGTCAAAAGAACTTGACGACCTCTATACAGCTAAAGTTCTTTTTACTTCGCTTGTCCGTCTTATTTTAGAGTATGGATCTTGCATTTGGTCACCTCAATATGAGTCGCACCAGATTAGACTTGAATCCGTTCAAAAACAGTTCTTGCTATATGCTCTTCGTGGCTTAAGCTGGGATCGCAATGTCAATTTGCCTTCGTATTCTAGTAGACTTCTCTTGATTAACCTTTCGTCCCTAACTAACCGTAGAATTATGCTTGGTGTTATGCACAAGCTCCTAATTTATACCTTTATCCCTTAGTTATTGTTTTTATTTTTTATTTATTTATTTTATTTACGTCAACTAACACAGCAGTCGACGAAAAAGCTTAAGCTAAAGACAGATAGTAATTAAATGAAGAAGGTAGCTTAGCTTTATACACAACTAAACATCCCCGACCCGGTGGAGGTTTTTTATTTGCACAAGGTGTTTTATTTGCCAGCTATGCCCCGATTCACAGCCAATGTGGTCAGGGATGAGTTGCAGCCAATCCAAGTCCAGAATATTTTCATTGGTTTCGCTGTAGATGATTAAAAAGTTTAGCGCGAAGAGAAGTGACAGAAAGATGAGGAGAGATAAGGTGAGATAGGTTGTTAAAAGATTGGCAAAGAACACGAAGAGGTTCGTGAAGAGAATAGTTAGTCAGACATCTAATAAGGTGAATAGGAAAAAAGTTTCTGGTCCGACGTGAGGGAACACAAAAATATAGCGTATCTAGTAAATTGGTAGAAATGACTTCGACGTTGACTAGTTTATGGAGAAAAAGAATGCCAAAAACAAGCCTACGGTTATAAAGTGAGGGAAGATTAATAAGAAGAAGTCTGTCAGAATAAGAAGGTAGGCGAAGACCCGGGTCCCAATTTAGACCGCGTAGCGCAAACTTAAGGAATTGCTTCTGTACCGATTCAATACTAAGCTGGTGAACATCATATTGCGGGTTCCACACTGGCGAGCAATATTCTAGAGTAGGGCGAACTAACGAAGTGTATAAAACTTTTGTTATATAGGGATCATCAAATACTTTGGCCCAACGTTTAATGAAGCCGAGAAGGCTGCTTGCTCTATTGACAATTGAAGAAATATGAACATTAAATGAAAGTTTAGGGTCAAACATAACGCCTAAGTCTTTGAATGATGGTACACAATCTAACAGAACAGACTAGGAGCTAGGAGCGGAGAAAAACGACTGAAAGTCATAAAAGAACACTTAGAGGCATTAAGGTGTAATTTATTAACGTGGCACCAATCCCAGAACGCATCGAGATCTGATTGCAAGTACTGTTGGAAAGAAGGATCATTATAGGAATAACAAATCTTGACGTCATCCGCAAACATAAGCACGCGTGAATGAGCCATGCTGACAAGGAGAAATAGTGGATCTGGATAGATGTTGAAGGGAAGATGTAATAATTTTCTCAATCAGTTTAGGTATTGCCGAAAGTTTGGCAATGCCACGGTAGTTAGAAACATCCGATTTGCTACCCTTTTTAAAAAGCCGAATAATAAAAGACTCCTTCCAAATATCAGGAAAGCTACTACTCGATATAAAGAATAACCGAGCTAAAGGCTTAGATAGAGAAATCGAACACATTTTAAGGATGCATTTAGGTATATTATCAGGCCCTGGAACGAAGGAAGACTTCATAGATGACAAGCTAGTGATAATACAGTCTTCAGTAATACTGGGAAATAACATGCAATTTAAATGTGGAATTGAAAGGGATAGGGTGTGGGATCCGAAACAGTAGTAGAATATGTCGACTGAAAAAATTTAGCAAACAGATCTGCAATATCTGAATCATTATTAGCAGTCGGGTTGTTAAGTCTGAAGGTGGAAGGTAGTACATTAGAGCGTCTTTTGGAATTGACAAAGTTGTAAAATCCGCAAGTGATTGACAGCCGGTATGATCCTGTGATTGATCAGAGTTCCCGTGAGGGATAGATTGAGGTACACCAGGGCTTGTAATGGGTACTTTAATCTGAAAAGAAGAGCATAAAGAGGGACAAAAAGATAGTGTAGGCGAAAGTAAAATCGGCACAAGATGGGCAAGTCCATCATTACTCATTAAGCCAAACCAGAAAATTTGATGGTATGATGGGGGCGATGAGGGGAGCAACTGCAGAAGCAATGACGAAAGAAAAAAATAAAAAAATATGTAAATGCACCAAACTCTAATCACGAAAAAAAAACTGTTTAAACTGAATAATTTGGCGAATTATGGAAATAAAACACAAGGGAGTCAAGCGAACAACACCAGCGAAAGCGTAAACAAACTAAGCACAATTAAAAATTGAGAAAAAACAATAAATATTAATAAAGGGAGCTATGCAAAAACACGACCGTCACGTCAGAGAGCAGAAAGCTTTATGAGCTTTAGGGTCCTCTGCTCTGATTACAACCTTCTATTCCCTCAGAGTTTTCTATTAATATACTTCAAACAAGTATCCTATCCCATTTGGTTAATAGATAGCTATAGTAATATTTTTTTGTCTGTTTTTTCTATTGTGTATTTGTCCACGCGATTCGTGCAGTGCGTTATACGGCTGCACCCCTCGGTCGGTCTGATGGGAGGTGGGCATTTATCTACTGGGGCTCGCGTGTAACATGCTTTGTCCTGGTGTCGTAGGGGCCACTTGAACGTACTGCGCATAGTATCGTCAACGTCCAAAAAATATACAGGAAAAGTAGTTTTGGATATAAAACATCATCCCGAAATTTCAATCAGATCGGATCGGCAGCCAGCCTAGTACGCCATTGATTGAAATCCTTGTGCACACAGAATAATACCAGACTAAGTGTGAAAAATGTGAAAATGCTCACCGGCTACAGATTTACAAGTTCTGATTAACTTGAAACATTTATACAACATTTATCAAAAAAAGTTAACAAAATATAAAAAAAAAAATTTATAAACCCTTAACATAGATTTATTAATGTGTACTGCTTTCCTTTTTTCATTTTTCAGGCAATATACTTTTTGAAGCGGCTAAAGTAGCTTGTGGAAATGTAGCTGGGTTATTGTCATGGACGATGGCAATGGCCAAATACTTTGAAGTGAACAAAGAAGTCCTACCGCTCAAGGCAAATCTTGCTGTACAAGAAGCCAAATATCAAAAAGCGTCCAATGATCTAGAGGAAGCCGAGGAACTCTTACAGCAAAAGGAACTGGAGTTATCAGAAGTACAAAAAACTTTGGAAGAAGCTGTTTCCAAAAAGATGCGGTACTAGAAGAGGCCAAGAAGTGTCAAGATAAAATGGACGCAGCAACAGCGTTAATAGGTGGTCTAGCGGGAGAAAAAATACGGTGGACCGAACAGATTGCTTCGTTTAAAAGCGAAACTGACCGTTTAGTTGGCGATGTTATACTATTAACAGCATTTCTATCTTACACTGGACCTTTTAATCAGGAATTTAGAAGTGATCTTCAAAACCTTTGGATGAGACAAATATTTGAAAAAATGATTCCTATATCTGCAAATGTTAATATTATTGAAAACCTTACAGATCGTTCACAAATTGGTGAATGGAATATTCAAGGACTACCAACTGATGAGCTTTCTGTACAGAACGGTATAATTGCGACAAAGGCTATGCGGTTTCCATTACTAATAGATCCGCAATCTCAAGGAAAAGTTTGGATAAAAAATAAGGAGAAACAAAATAATTTAATTGTAACAGCCTTGCATCATAAATATTTTAGAAATCATCTTGAGGATTCTGTTAGTATGGGTTTTCCTATTATCATTGAAGATGTGGGTGAAGAGTTGGATCCTTGCTTGGATAATTTGTTGGATAGAAATCTACTGAAAGTTGGAACTCAATACAAAATTAAAATTGGAGATAAAGAAGTAGACTGGAATGCAGAGTTCAGATGCTATATAACAACAAAACTCCCGAATCCAGCTTATACTCCTGAAATTTTTGCACGTACTTCCATTATTGATTTTACTGTGACAATGCGTGGTCTAGAGGATCAATTATTAGGTCGTGTTATTCTTACAGAAAGAAAAGAGTTAGAAGATGAACGTGTACAGCTAGTTGAGACAGTTACTGGCAATATGAAAAAAATGAAAGAATTGGAGAGTAACTTATTGCATAAACTTTCGACGACACAGGGAAGTTTGCTTGATGATGTAACAGTAATCGATGTTTTAAATACTAGCAAAAATACTGCGTTTGAAGTGAAAGAAAAGATTGAGATTGCGAAAGTTACTGAGGCCAAAATAAATGCTGCACGTGAGGAATATCGATCAGTCGCGACTCGAGGTAGTGTTTTGTATTTTCTTGTATGTAGTATGGCTATAGTCAACAATATGTATCAGACCTCTTTGGTTCAGTTTTTGGAGAGGTTTGATGCATCTATGCATAATTCGGCAAAGACTCACATAACTCAAAAACGTATCAGAAGAATAATTAATTATCTAACATTTGAAATTTATCGATACAAATCCAGAGGTCTTTATGAAAAGGATAAATTCCTTTTGGTACTTTTAATGGCATTGAGCATTGATAACCAGATGGAACTAATAACATTTGATGAGTTTCAAACATTTATCAAAGGCGGAGCTGCTTTAAACTTAAATGATTGTCCCCCAGTCCCGTTTCGGTGGGTGACAGATGAAACCTGGCTAAATCTGGTACAACTTTCTAATCTATCGCCATTCGCTCATATCCTAACGAAAGTAAGTGGAAATGAGAGACCATGGTTAACCTGGTATAAAAAAGATGCACCTGAAAATGAAATAATTCCCGATGGATTTAATACTCTAGATCCTTTCCGAAAAATGCTCCTAGTTCGATCATGGTGTATGGATAGAACCATTGCACAAAGTAGAAAGTATATAGCACATTCATTAGGTGATCGGTTTGCTGAGCCTGTTGTTCTAAATTTTGAGGAATTGTTATCCGAAAGTCGTGAACTAATGCCAATGATATGTTTTCTTTCTCTTGGTTCTGATCCTTCATCCAACATAGAATTACTTGCAAAAAAAATGAACTCAAATGCCACCCGATATCAATGGGGCAAGGTCAGGAAATTCATGCAAGAAAATTGATGTCATCTTGTCTTATTGACGGCGGTTGGGTGCTTCTACAAAATTGTCATTTGGGCTTGGAATATATGGTTGAACTAACCAATCATTTACTGGAACTTGAGCGACAGGGGAAAGAAGGGATAGTTAATAGTACATTTCGAATCTGGATAACAACTGAACCACACCCAAAGTTTCCTATAACGCTGCTACAATTGTCGCTAAAATACACCAATGAACCTCCTGCTGGCATTCGTGCTGGATTAAAACGAACGTATACAAATTTATCTCAGGATTTTCTGGACTATTCGCAGTCGCCCTTTTATCTACCACTTGTTTATTCAATATCTTTTCTCCATACTATAGTACAAGAGCGACGTAAGTTTGGTTCGCTTGGATGGAACATTCCTTACGAGTTTAATTCATCCGATTGGTACGCAAGTTGTTTGTTCGTTCAAAATCATTTGGATGATCTAGAACAAGGCAAAGGAATAAGCTGGGTTACAGTTCGGTACATGTTAGGCGAAGTACAATATGGTGGTCGAGTTACGGACGATTTCGACAAAAGACTGCTTAATACATTTACTCGTGTGTGGTTTCATGACACTCTATTTGATGAAAATTTTCAATTTTTTAAGGGATATAAGGTCTATAGCTACAAAGAACAGGACGCCTATTTAAATGCTATTGATAAAATGTTAAACGTAGATCCACCACAAGTTTACGGATTTCATTCAAATGCTGAGATTACCTATCAAACAAATACAATGAGAAATATTTTAGAAGAAATAATGTCCATACAACCTAAAGGTAAATGACAATTAACTAAGAAATAAAAACTGTGAGTGTAATTTTATATTTACTACAGAATCTTCCTCGGGCGCTGGCGAGACTAGAGAGGATCGAGTTGCGCAACAGGTGAGAGATGTTAGTTAAGACACCCGCACCGTTTGATTTGTTTGACGTGAAACAACATCTAATGGCAATGGGAGCTTCCAGTGCCATGAATATTTTCCTTAGACAAGAAATCGATAGGATGCAAAAAGTAAGTTAATTTTAGGCTATAGCCTGGGGACTCAAATAATTCTTGTGATTGCAGATTATAAAGCTTGTGCGAACAACATTTAAAGATATATTGTTAGCTGTTGAAGGAACCATAATAATGAGTGAGATTTTGCGAGATGCTGTAGACAATATTTTCATGGCCCGAATACCAGCTGTGTTCAAACGTGGTAGTTGGGTATCATCTAGTTTGGGCTTCTGGTTTACTGAACTAATTGAGCGCCACACTCAATTTTATAATTGGTGTTTTGGAACTCGCCCAGTTGTATTTTGGATGTCAGGCTTCTTTAATCCTCAGGGATTTTTAACAGCAATGCGCCAAGAAGTTGCTAGGGCACATCATGGCTGGGCTTTGGATCAAGTTAGCATGCATAATGATGTTCTCAAAATTGGTCTTGAAGAGTGCAAAAAGCCACCTAAGGAGGGTGTTTTTATCTATGGGTTGTACGTTGATGGTGCAGGTTGGGATAGGCGCACTTCTCGCTTGGTGGAGGCGACAAACAAAGTTTTGTTTACTCTTATGCCTGTAGTCCATATTTATGCTATTAATTCCACATCTACAAAAAATCCGAAGCTATATACATGCCCGGTGTACAAGAAAATTAATCGTACAGACTTAAATTATATTTGTTCGCTATGGCTGCAATCAAATAAGCAACCAGATCATTGGATTTTAAGAGGTGTGGCCTTGCTATGTGACGTTAAATAGATAATAATAAAAGAACTAAACCTAATTTAAGTCGTTTAAAATTAAAACAATAGTCGGAATGGTAGCCGTGTTCAAGGTGTGGTAGTTGGGTATCATTAATCACTAATTGAACGCCGCCACACTCTATTTTATAATTGGTGATTTGGAACTCGTCCAGTTGTATTTTGGAAGTCAGGCGTCTTTAATTCTCATAGATTTTTAACAGCAAAGCGCCAAGAAGTTGCTAGTGCACATCATGGCTGGGCTTTGGATCAAGTTAGTATGCATAATGATCTCAAAATTGGTCTTGAGGAGTGCAAAAAGCCACATAAGGAAGGTGTTTTTATCTATTATGGTTTTAACGACTCGTCGACTTGGGTATACCATACACCAGGTGAAACAAATATTTCAAATTTCGAAAACCAAATGTACATATGTCTATTCAATTGTTTTTACATGCTTCATTGTCATATTGTCACTCATGAAAGTCGGTGGTGTTTTTTTTTTTGCGCTCTCGCTTAATTTTTGTCTTTCATTCTTTCTTTTGTTTTCTCTTTTGATCGCGCTCGCGGCCGTTATCTTCGCGCTTGTGACAAGTTTTTTTTGTTGTGTGTTTTAATACAGTTAAGTACAAATAGTCTCTCTTTTTTGTTTTCTCTTTCTAATTTGCATATTGCAGTTAGCTTTTGCCTTGGTTTGTATACGTCTCTCTTAACATATATACATATATATTTTTCTTTTTATTTACATATTGATTTATAATTTGTTTTTGTATAAATCAATTATTTAATAATGTCTGTCTGTTGCAAATATAATTGCAATAATCCCAGCAAGACCAGTGAAGATTTTCTTTACTGTTAGCTGTGTGACAATGTAATACACTTTAAATGTGCTGGTTTACACAGTCAAGGTGCGGGATTGTATTGCACAGGGGTGGCGGCCTTAAATGGGGCTGTGATTCGTGTCGTGGTTTGGAGCTCGAGATGCGAAGTTTTCTGGGGGAAGCATTTAAAACCCTGTCAGCTGGCGTTCATAAGCTCCAAGAGGAGCTTTTGGCGATGGAGGTTCAATTTAGAAGTTCTAAACTTTTGATTGAATCTCCGACGCGAAAGAGGGCCAGGTTTCATGGCGCGTCCCTCAGTCCGTCGGCACATTCGTCTCTACCAGTTCCGGCTTTCGACATTGACCCTATGTCACCAACTGTACAGCAGCTGATATCGTTTATGAGTCCGGCTTTGGCAGGTGTGGAGTCTCTTCCCATTTCCCCTGGAGACAGTATCCCACCTACTAACACGATATCGTTTGTATTTTCCGAACCGTCGGAGCAAACATCCGTTTCCAGGAATATTGCCAATAAAGTAGTTACAAGAGCAGCTAGTAAAGGTGCTGGCTGCTTCAGCTGCTGCTGCGTCTGCTGTAGCCGCTACTGCTGTGCCTAGTATTCCTAGTTCCCTGTGGAAAAGTTCCGTTTTTCATATACTCGAGACATTTCGTCCTTTAAAATAGGTGTCTCCCCAGATATTTTTGGCCAAATATGTCATAAAAATTTTTGGCCGGAAGACCTTGTTGTAAAAGAGTATACAAATAAAAAAGAAGAACCGGCCTCCGATTAGCTTGCTACCTGCCTCTGTGAATAACGTTCCTTCCGGCTCGTCTGCACCTGTTGGCGAGTCAAAAAACTAATTTCGTTCCTAACTCTGGCCTATCAGAACGTACGGGGACTAAAGACTAAACTGTCTAGACTCTATGTAGATAGTTAAGCTTTTGACTTTCATATTCTTGCCTTTATGGAGACTTGGCTGAAGCCTGATATTGCCGATGCTTCAATTTTCCCCTCAAAATATTTAATATATAGACATGATCGGACTATCCGTAATGGTGGTGGCGTTTTGATCGCTGTTGACTCGGCATTCTCGTCTCAAATTGTCCAGTCCTCCAATCAGGAGATTGAATTTGTTTGTGTTAAAATTTCGTTTAATTCTTTTTCTGCCTATATTACTTGTTCGTATATTCCACCACAGTCCGACTTGGCACTATACACTCACCATTTGGAAGCTGTTAAACTTATTTCCTCATATCTCTCTGACAAAGACTTGCTCGTTGTTCTGGGAGATTTTAATTTACCTGAGATTGCCTGGACCCTCTCATTTGATTCTTTCTTACTGTTGCCCTCCTTGTCACATTGTTTCATAGATGGTCTGCTTGAGTCGTAACAGATACGATATTTCCAGGACTGATCCCTTAGTTATTCCCGAAGACAACTTTCATCCAACTCTGGATATTACCATTGACCTTCCTTTTGGTGTTATGTCTCGACATAATAACTCGATGCCTCCAACCCGATGTTTTCGCAAGACAAACTTTACTAAACTTAAAAACTCTTGTTAATTAATGATTGGACATATCTGTATATTTGCACGGATATGGACTCTGCCATTTCTGTCTTCTATAAAACTCTTGTGTCGTTCTTTGATGTTTGTGTCCCGCGTGTGACTCTGATAAACCTCCTTGGTCCTCACGTGAGTTATGTAACTTGAAGAACGTAAAATCGAGATGTTATAAAAGATTTAAAAAATCCGGTAAAGCATTGGATTTTTCCCCTATATGTAGTTGCTCGATCAAATTTTATGGTGCTGAGTTCACATTGCTATAAGGATTATCTTCAGCGATGTAAACTCAGGTTTTCTCGCGATCCTAAGCAATTTTATAAATTTGTAAATGTTAAACGTAAGACATCGGTGCACCCGTCTTACTTGTCTTTCGAAAACAATAAAGCTGACAATGATCAGGCAATTGCCGACATGTTTGCTGATTTTTTCAAAACAACTTATTGCTCTTCGATTTATCAAGCAAATCCTCCTTATCCTCATCACTTGCAATCGTCTAATTGCATTTTAGACCCTGTGTTTGATGAAAGTTCGGTTCTTAGCGTGCTCAGTTCCGTCAAACCAATATATGCACCTGGCCCTGATGGAATACCAGGCTGCGTAATAAGGTTTTGCGCGGAGGCCCTATGTAAGCCAATACTTAAGTTGTTTACACTGTCCGTCACATCTTCCGCCTTCCCGCCTATATTATCATCATGTAGGAAATGAAGTGTCAGGCAGGCATAATCATGGCAATCGTTTGGTACCGAGTGAGCGAGACAGAACGACACGCAGCGGCCGTACCTATCTGGTCGACTCACTCATGAAAATAAAGCAGAAGCGTCGATCGGAAAGCACTCGCAATCGTACTCTCGCCTCGATCACATCGCACACCCAAATTTGTCGCTAAGGCCATTATAATAATTAATAAATATATGTATTCTTAACACAAAGAAACATTGTTAATAAATAATAAAAAAGTTTAAATAAGGAAATCACATCCTTAAATAATATTGAATTAAATAACCAGGAATATTCCAATTCTACAAACTGGGGGCTCAACCGAGATTTCTGGCCCAAGACAATTAGTGAAAATCGTGTGTGTGTGTGTGTGTGAAGTTCGCAAATGAACAGAAAATTGTTAAAATTGCATGCATTAACGTGTAATATATATACAAAGTCAAGGTTGTTGGCGAACGAATTTCAAAAGACGCAACCACTACAAGTTCAAAAACTAGTGGAAGTTGGTGTGACTGTACGAGAGGCGACGAGTGGGTGGTGAGACGGTGAGCGGTCGGACGAAGCAAGAAGAGCGTCACCCAGAATTTTGGCGCCGTTTCGGCAAAGTCGGCGGCTGAAGTTGAGAACAGCTCGAGAAGGGTGGTGACTCGAGAGGAAAAGAGAGAGCAGACAGCGGACACGAAGTTGATGATAACCAGTGTTCACTGTGGAAGCAGACAGACGGAGAGAGCAGACAGCGGACACGAAGTTGATGATAATTAGTGGTCACTGTGGAAGCAGACAGACGGAGATAGCAGACAGCGGACACGAAGTTGATGAAAATTAGTGGTCACTGTGGACAGACAGACGGAGAGAGCAGACAGAGGGCACGAAGTTGATGATAACCAGTGTTCACTGTGGAAGCAGACAGACGGAGAGAGCAGACAGCGGACACGAAGTTGGTGATAACTAGTGTTCACTGTGGAAACGGAAAACCAAAGGAGAACAGAAAGCGGAGAACAGAAATTTTTTAATTTACCTGAGATTGCCTGGACCCTCTCATTTGATTCTTTCTTACTGTTGCCCTCCTTGTCACATTGTTTCATAGATGGTCTGCTTGAGTCGTAACAGATACGATATTTCCAGGACTGATCCCTTAGTTATTCCCGAAGACAACTTTCATCCAACTCTGGATATTACCATTGACCTTCCTTTTGGTGTTATGTCTCGACATAATAACTCGATGCCTCCAACCCGATGTTTTCGCAAGACAAACTTTACTAAACTTAAAAACTCTTGTTAATTAATGATTGGACATATCTGTATATTTGCACGGATATGGACTCTGCCATTTCTGTCTTCTATAAAACTCTTGTGTCGTTCTTTGATGTTTGTGTCCCGCGTGTGACTCTGATAAACCTCCTTGGTCCTCACGTGAGTTATGTAACTTGAAGAACGTAAAATCGAGATGTTATAAAAGATTTAAAAAATCCGGTAAAGCATTGGATTTTTCCCTATATGTAGTTGCTCGATCAAATTTTATGGTGCTGAGTTCACATTGCTATAAGGATTATCTTCAGCGATGTAAACTCAGGTTTTCTCGCGATCCTAAGCAATTTTATAAATTTGTAAATGTTAAACGTAAGACATCGGTGCACCCGTCTTACTTGTCTTTCGAAAACAATAAAGCTGACAATGATCAGGCAATTGCCGACATGTTTGCTGATTTTTTCAAAACAACTTATTGCTCTTCGATTTATCAAGCAAATCCTCCTTATCCTCATCACTTGCAATCGTCTAATTGCATTTTAGACCCTGTGTTTGATGAAAGTTCGGTTCTTAGCGTGCTCAGTTCCGTCAAACCAATATATGCACCTGGCCCTGATGGAATACCAGGCTGCGTAATAAGGTTTTGCGCGGAGGCCCTATGTAAAGCCAATACTTAAGTTGTTTACACTGTCCGTCACATCTTCCGCCTTCCCGCCTATATTATCATCATGTAGGAAATGAAGTGTCAGGCAGGCATAATCATGGCAATCGTTTGGTACCGAGTGAGCGA